>NW_012267295.1:1749394-1770773 GCF_000151885.1 Dipodomys ordii | reverse complement strand
ACCCTCCAGACTGCTTTCCAAAGTGGTTGTATAAGT
This sequence comes from Dipodomys ordii, assembly GCF_000151885.1. Classification (NCBI taxonomy): domain Eukaryota; kingdom Metazoa; phylum Chordata; class Mammalia; order Rodentia; family Heteromyidae; genus Dipodomys; species Dipodomys ordii. The sequence goes on along the minus strand of NW_012267295.1, from coordinate 1,770,737 downwards.
GTACATTCCCACCAGCAGTGTAATAGGGTTCCTCTTTCTCCACATCCCCTCCAGCATTTGTCCATCACTATTTCTTAAAAATTAAATTAAATTACTGGGCTGGGCATGGCAGTATCAATCTATAATCCCAGCTACAGTAGAAATGTGGTCCTGGGCTGGGACTGTGGCTTAGTAGTAGCGTGCTTGCCTAGTGTGCATGAAGCTCTGGGTTTAATTCAATAAACAGAAAAGGCCAGAAGTGGTGCTGTGACTCAAGTGGTAAAAGAAGAAGGAGAAGAAGGAGAAGGAGAAGAGGAGGAGGAGGAGGAGGGAGAGGAGGAAGGAGAGGAGGAGGGGGAGGGGGAGGAGGAAGAGGAGGAGGGAGAGGAGGAGGAAGAAGAAAGAGGAGGCCGCGGCAGCAGCAGAAAGAAATGCGGTCCAAGGCTGGCCCCGCTGGACAAAAGTGTGAAAAGTGTTATTTGAAAACTTAACAAAACTCTTAAAAGAGAAACAATACCAAAAAAAACAAAAACTCACTCCACGATGAAGATAAAGCTTAGGGCTAAAGTTCTTACGTTGTTGTATAAAGCCTGGAGCTCCATCACTATGAAACAGGAAGAGATAACAAATTCCATTACTTCCATCTTGGGAGGAAGTTGAGCCCCCAGGAGACCCGAGGACAGCTGAATTCTCTAAGTGACAGGAGGAAAGAATGTTCTGGTTACCCTGGAACACGGCAATGGGGGGTGGTCCTAGGATGGGGAGCCCCTCCTTAAGTCTCCAGCACCTGTCCACATTGGAGGGGCTGGGTGGGGGCTGGGTTCTGGAGCTGGAACAGGGTTTGACCTTGTCCCCTAATGCTGACCTCAGTCTGTCCGGTTGGTGTCCTCGCCATCCTCTCCAGAGGGCTTGGTAAGGGTTTGCTTTGCTGCCTACATCAGTAAGAATGAGCATTCATCGTTGTCCTCTTGCAGAATCTGCCCAGGAAGTTGTGATCTGAGGATCTTGGTTCAAAGTCAGCCCAGGCAGCAATGTTTGTGAGATTCTTTTCTTTTCTTTTTTTTGGCAATCATGGGACTTGAACTCAGGGCCCGGGCACTGTCCTTGAGCTTCTTTGGCTCAAGGTTAGCACTCTACCACTGGAGTCACAGCACTACATTTGGTTTTTGAGTGGTTAATTGGAGATAAGAGTCTCACGGGGACTTTTCTGGCCCTGGCTTCAAACCAAGATCCTCAGATCTCAGCCTCCTGAGTAGCTCAGAAGTAGTGCCTAGGCCCTGAGTTCAAGCCTCAGGACATACACACACACATTGCCTTAGGAGTAGTAATTTTTTTCTTTTTTTCCGGTTGTGGGCCTTGAACTCTGGGCCTGGGCGCTGTCCCTCAGCTCTTCAGCTCAAGGTTAGCGCTCTACCACTTGAACCACTGCATCACTTCCAATTTTCTAGTAGTTAACTGGAGATAAGAGTCTCACAGAGGTTCCTGCCTGGGCTGGCTTTGAACTGAGATCCTCAGAGCTCAGCCTCCTGAGTAGCTAGGATTACAGGCGTGAGCCACCAGCGCCCAGCATAAATATTCTTTTGACTGCAACTGACAGAATACCAACCCAGGCTGGCCTCAGCAACATGAGACCCCAAGGCAAGGAGTCCAAAAGTCCTTGTGTTATTCTGGCTTCAGGTATGGCTGGATCCAGAACTCCAAGGTATAATGAGAACTCATTTTCCCCTCAGTTTTCTTGTGATTGGCTTCAGACTTGGGCAGGCCACATGGGGTAATATCCTGAGGAGTTGTTCATGTCACACAGAAAGGAAAGAATATCTTTGTTCTGGGATTTTCCAATCCATAGGTCATACCCAGTGCCAAGATTTAAATGTGCCACCCATAAGCCCATGTGTTAGAAACCTAATCCCAAGCTTAATGGTGTGTCAAGATAGGGCCTTTGGTGGGTAATTCGGATGAGATGATGTCTTTGAGGTTGAGACCCCCATGATAATACTAGTGGCTACAGGAAGACAAGAGACCCAAGCACGCATGCTCGCTCTGTCTTACCGTGAGATATCCTACAGCATTGATGATACAACCAAAAGACCGGTCCGGGTGCCAGCTCCAAGCTCTTCAACTCCCAGCACTCAGAATCACTAGCCAAACAGACTTCTGCTCTTATAAAATACCTGACTTGGGGGGTGGGGCCAAGAAACAAGGCACTGGTGGCTCACGCCTGTAATCCTAGGTATTCAGAAGGCTGAGATCTGAGGATCACAGTTCAAAACCAGCTAGAGCAAGAAAGTGGGTGAGACCCTTATCTCCTGTTAACCACCAGAAAACCTGTAGTGGTGCTGTGGCTGTGAAGGATAGAGTTCAAGCTCTGGGACAGGCAAAAATAGACATATATACATACTACATACATACATACATACATACATACATGCCCTGGCTTGGGAGTTTTGTTACAGCACGGAACACGGGTTAAGTCCCAGATCAAGGAGGTTGGATCCAAGTGACTCACTCCATCCCCCTGTGTGTCCCCTCCCTCCTACAAGTCTTTCTGAAGCCCAGGAGCTGCTGGGTCTTCCAGAGGGAGGAGGGGGAAGGGGAAAAGGAGGAGGTGGGAGGGGGAGAGAGAAGAGGGAGGAGGGGGAGAGAGAGAAGAGGGAGGAGGGGAAAGAGCTGGAGAAGGAGGAGGGGGAGGAGCTGGAGGGGGAGGAGGGGAAGGAGGAAGAGGAGGAGGAGCCTACAGGTAGGCTGTGGGGAGTTGGCTGAGGTTATTGCTGGGTCTCTGGGCCTGGCCCTTTTGGAGCCTTTGCGGGGGTGAAGCTGTCCCTGCTTCCAGAGAGCACCCCAGCAAGGCCCCCAAGTAGGCTCAGTCAGGCCTGCCTCCCTCCCGGCCCCTGGAAGCCTTGGGAGCCGCAGTTGCTGCCTGGAAAGTTAATCAGCCCCTGTGAGGTGCAGGGGAGTGGGCGGGATGAAGAGGGGGGCTTCCTGGAGCCTTAAGAAGGAGATGTACCCGTGGGGCTGCAAGGCCAGCACCTGCCTGCCCCACCCTGCGCCTCCACCATGCCCACTACTCCCCCCCCCCTTGCAGGCCTCCCTCCTCCTAGCCTCCACCACGCTCACCCAGTCAGACCTCCCTCCTGGCCTTCACCATGCCTGCCCCCCCACCCCCCGCGGGCCTCCCTCCAGCTCTGCCGGCGCCTCTGCCCTTTCCACCCCAGGCATGGCACAAACCTTCCTAGTCAGGGGAGGACGCCAAGGAAGGGGAGGAAACAGAGAAGACAAGCACGAAGGCCAGGTGGAATGGGGCTAGACTGATTCCACACGGAGCTTCTCCTGCGCCTCCTACTAGAGGGAGTGAGCACAAAAGCTGGAAGCCGACGCCACGCTGCGCGGGGCAGGGGCTGAGTCTACTCTGAGCAGCACTTAGAGAAATGGTGGGCGGCCACTGGGGCTCACACCTGTCATCCCAGCTAAGGATCTGTGGTTCTAAGCCAGCCCAGGCAGGAAAGTCCATGAGACTCTTACCTCCAACTAACCACAGAAAACCAGAAGTGGCACTGTGGCTCAATGTGGTAGAGCACTGGCCGTTAGCAAAAAGAGCTCAGAGACAGTGCCCAGGCCTGAGTTCAATCCACACAACTGACAAAAAAAGGAAGGAAAGAAGGAAGGAAAGGAGGGCAGGAAAGAAGAAGAAAGGAAAGAAGGAAAGGAAAGGAAGGAGGAAAGGAGGGAAAGAAAGAAGGCAGGAAGGAAGGGAGGGAAGGAAAAAAAGGAAGGGAAGGAAGAAGCAAGCTGTGTCATAGAGCACTAGCCAGGAGCACAAAAGCTCAGGGACACACACACACACACACACTCACACACACACTCACACACACTCACACACACACACACTCACACACACACACACTCACACACACACACTCACACACACTCACTCACACACACACACACTCACTCACACACACACACTCACACACACACACACACACACTGGGCACTTCCCTAGAGAAATGGCTGAGTCGGGGATAGGGTATGGCTAGCTGTAAGTCAGGGGACTGGCCTTTTTTTTTCTTCCTTCCTTCCTTCCCTCCCTTCTCTTCTTCTTTTCTTCCTTCTCCTTCCTCCTCCTCCTTTCTTCTTTCTTCCTCCTCCTCCTCCTCTTTCTTCTTTTGCCAATACTTGGACTTAAACTCAGGGCCTGGGCACAGTTCACTGGAGATAGGTCTCCCAGACTTCCCTTCCTGGGCTAGCTTTGAGTCATGATTCTCAGATCTCAGTTTCCTGAGTAGCGAGGATGACAGGCGTGATCCACCAGTGCCTGCCTGGCTTTTCTATGTCCTTCTAGACTTTAGATGGCGGCTGATGGGGGCTGTGGCCTCCCCGGTGAGGAGACTTGTGTCAGCCAAGATCCATTCTCCATGCAGAGGAGCAGCCCAGGGCAGCTGTGAGTCCTCAGCTTGCTTGTGCTGCAGCTGGAGGTTGGCTGATCAGCCTGACAAGAGATCCCTGAGGCAGCCAGGACACCCCCTGCAGGGGGAGCAGGCATGGAGGACCAGGGAGGGAGGAGGGAGAGGGCTTCGTGGAGGGCAAGGTCAGTCTGCTGCGGCTGAGGGCTGGGAGGACAATCCTGACCAATAAGCAGGGGCCAGATCAGGAAGTAAATATGAGATGAGCTCTTGGCACATGGCCCAGGCTGGCCTTCAGCTCACAATCCTCCTGCCTCAGCCTCCTGAGTACTGGGATTACAGGTGTGTACCATCACACCGGGCCACCTCAATGTTTTCTATAAATATATCCAATGTCCCAATCTGCTCTGCCCTGCTGGATCTTGTGAAACCAGGCCCCAACTGCCAACAAACAACAAACAAATGGCAGGAGGAGGGGACAGTCAGAGAGGAGTTATCTCTGAGGGCTACAATATAGGGGGTTTGAGGCCAAGTGAAAGTGAAATTCATTTCTTCAATGTCAGCATTTTGAAAGTAAGAAGGGGCCTGGTGCTGGTAGCTTATGCTTACAATCTAGACAGTTAGGAGGCTGTCATCTGAGTATCACAGTTCAAAGCTACCCCAGGCAGGCAAATCCAAGAGACTTTTTGGTGGGTCATGGGGCATGAACTCTGGGCCTGGGCGCTGTCCCTCAGCTCTTCAGCTCAAGGTGAGAGCTCTACCACTTGAGCTACAGTGCCACTTCTGCTTATGTGGTGCTGAGGAATTGAACCCAGGGCTTCATGCATACCAGGCAAGCACTCTACCACGGAGCCACCTTCCCAGCCCCTCCAAGAGACTCTTATTTCCAAGTTAATCAGCAAAGAGCCAGAAGTGGAGTTGTGGCTCAAGTGGTAAAGTGCCAGGCTGGAAGGAAAAAGCCAGAGACTACAAGGCCCTGAATTGAAATTCCAGTACCTGCGTGCACTCACGTGCACACACACACCCCATAAAAGTAGGAAGGGAGTCTCAACCAAAAATAGCCCCAGAGGAAGAATAAGGGCAGAGCTTGGACTCAGAGAAGCAGGAGCCTCCACCCTGCCATCTGGGTGGCTCTGGGAAAGTCCCCCAACTCTACATTCCTCTGGGCCCCCATCTGTGGCCAGGGATCATATCCACCCCCTGGGGGTCACACGCACTGAAAGGCTGCACAGACGTTGGGAAGTGCATGCTTGCCACACAGTGAAAAGCCCGCACTGCGGCTGGGCTCTCAGATGACACAGCAAGAGTTGGGAAGCCATGCAGGGATGGCTGGTGCTGTCAGCAGAGCCGCCAGAGCCCAACCTCATGCTGCAGTTTGGAAGTTGGGGCCTGAACTCTGGGCCTGGGCGCCGTCCCTCAGCTCTTCAGCTCAAGGTGAGCACTCTACTATTTGAACTAGCGCCACTTCCGGTGTTCTGGTAATTCATGGGAGATAAGAGTCTCACGGACTTTTTCCTGCCTGGACTGGCTTTGAACCTCGATCCTCAGATCTCAGGCTCCCGAGTAGCTAAGATGACAGGAGTGAGCCACCGGCACCAGGTTTGGAAGCTTCAAGGCAGAGTGTTCCAGACCGTTGTCATTGGTCATGTGTTTCTTCTGTGTCTTCCTTGCCTTCCCCATGTCTCATCTCCCAGTCGGTGTTCTCGCTGGAGCAAGTGCCTTAGCAGGGCAGGATTCTTTTGTGTATGTGTGGAACTGAGATTTGAACCCAGGGCCTCAAGCTTTCTAGAGAGATGCTTTACCACTTGAGCCAAGCCTTTATTCTCTCTTTTCTTAAGCTATTTTCTGCCATGGTTGGCCCGGGACTCTATCCTCTGATTTATGCATTCTATGTAGCTGGGATGGTAGCTGAGAGGCAATCTTGCTAGCTTTTTTGCCTCCGCTGGCCTCCAATCACAATCCTCTTGATTGCGGCCTCCATCCCAGTGTCAGGATTACTGGCATGAAACACCATACCCAGCCTGTTTGTTTTCAAGGCTTGTTTTATCTTCCCTGTCTCTCTCTGGGGACAGTCTCCTGGTTAGAGTACCTTCTCACTGGTCTCCCCAGTCCTGATCACTGGTTGGACATTTGCATGACTCCTCAAAAGCTAGGATTATAGCCAGGTGAGCCATTACACCTGGCCCATTATATTTTGTTTTGTTTTGAGACAGGTTCTTGTTATGTAGCTTAGGCTGGCCTCTAATTCACAATCCTTCTGCCTCAGCCTCCTGAGTATTAGAATTATAGACAATGGCTGGGCATAATTCTTTACCTGGAAAAATGCTCCAACTTTCGGGTTTTGAGGGTGCTAGTAATGAATGGCTGTGATCAGGGTCATTTCTCCTCAGATCCCCTGGGATCCTTCTCTCCCTCCCAGTGCCATTGGAAGGAGCAGGAGACTCCCCTCTGCCCTTCTTTCCTGCCCCACTCTCTGCTTCAGACTCAGGACCAGTCCCACAGCCAATGCTTTCCCTTGTTCAGCCTCACTGCCCAGTGTGAGGAGCCAGGCCAGGTGGAAGGTGGGACTTCCAAATGAATGACACCGCCAACAGCCAATCTTGGCCGGTGGCCTTGTACAATCCTCTGCAGTTATCATACAGGAATTCAATTACAAGATATAGAGAAGCCATATTTTTTTGGCTGTGGGGGGTCGGTCATGGGGCTTGAACTCTGGGCCTGGGCGCTGTCCCTCAGCTCTTCAGCTCAAGGTGAGCACTCTACCCCTTGAGCCACAGCGCCACTTCCGATTTTCTGAGTGGTTTATTGGAGATAAGAGTCTCATGGACTTTCCTGCCCAGGCTGGCTTTGAACCATGATCCTCAGATCTTAGCCTCCTGAATTTCTAGGATGGCAGGTGCGAGCCACCAGCGCCTGGCTAGAGAAGCCCCATTTTGAGAGGTCTAATTGGGGAGTGTTTATTGGGAAGCTGGCGACTGCAGGTGGACTCTTGTCACAAAGACCTGTCGCCCGGGGAATACACTTAACACTGTTAGAAAACTGATCCAAGAGCAGAAAAAACAATACCAACAAACCAGATCCACGCCAATGGCGAGCTAAAGTGGGACACCATGGTGACCGGACGGGAGCCAGCAGCCTAGAGACACAGGCATGAGTGTGCTATCATGGTGCCTGAGCCGATCGGTGGTTAAATAGTGTCAGGGTTGGGGCTGGGAAGGTGGCTCAGTGGTAGAGCGCTTGCCTTGCATGCCTGAGGCCCTGGGTTTGATTCCTCAGCACCACATAAGCAAAAAGAAAAAAGCCGGAAGTGGCGCTGTGGCTCAAGTGGTAGAGTGCTAGGCTTGAGCTGAAGAGCTGAGGGACAGCCTCCAGGCCCAGAGATCAGGCCCCATGACTGGCCCCCCCCAAAAAAAAACAAACAAGTTTAAGACACAGGATGGACAGGTCCAGTAACGTATTATCCAATCCCCCTCCCCAGTCTCTCCAAATTCAGGAACACCCTCGCCTGGGAGGTGGGACTTCACCTTCCTCCCCCATGAAGACAAGATGGCACCAGTTAAACCCAGTTCCCTGTCTACCATGTGGCGCAGATGGTGCCAGCCAGCGCCAGCCTTCACATTTCATCAGGAGACTGAGAGCTGAGGATCATGGTTCAAAGCCAACCTGGGCAGGAGAGTCTGTGAGACTCTTTTTTTTTTTATTTTTTATTTTTGTCGGTCGTGGGGCTTGAACTCTGGGCTTGGGCGTTGTCCCTGAGCTCTTCAGCTTAAAGCTAGTGCTCTACCACTTGAGCCACAGTGCCACTTCCGGTTTTCTAGTGGTTTATTGGAGATAGGAGTCTCACGGACTCTCCTGCCCGGGCTGGCTTTGAACCACGATCCTCAGATCTCAGCCTCCTGAGTAGCTAGGATTACAGGCATGAGCCACCAGCACTCAGCCTGTGAGATTCTTATCTCCAATTAATCACCGGAAAAGCCAGAAGTGGTGCTGTAGCTCAAGTGGTAGGGCGCTAGCCTTGAGCAGAAGGAGTTTAGGAACAGCTCCAAGGCCTAGGACTGGCAAAAGAAAAAACAGAAAACAACCCCCCCCACACACACATACACACATGTTCAGAGCACTAGACCTCACAATTTATATTGAGATAACAATGTCCATCACATTTCTGGCCCATGTTCCTTTCTGTGCCTTATTTTGATATCATCAATGTAAAGCGAAATGGCATCACATCCTGAGCAACAATGAAATGTTCAGAAACTGAGAACTAGAGCTGTCAAAAGTGCTAATGGCATCCTGTAGCTAGAAGGAGAAGGTGAATGGGTGACCTTGATTAGCAAACACAATTTCTGATCTTCTCTGCCTGTTGGAATAGAGCAGAGAGACGTCCATCGGCTCACACAACTGCCTATCAGGTGTTGGCACGGAATTTATTCTCTCCATCAATGGCACCGCATCTAAACTAGCAGCTGCCATGGGAGTCACCACATAATTAAGTTTATGGAAATCCACTGTCAATTCTCCAAGGCCCATCTGCCATTTCTCACTGGGCCAAAATGAAGAATGAAGTGGGAATGAGATCAAATTACCACTCCAGAATCCTTCCCCTGGGCAGCCACAGTAAGATGGTTCTTCACCTCCCTCGGGGATACAGTATTTCTTTGGGTTTACCAATTCAGTAAGGAGTGATTTCAGCTTGGCTTTTGACATCCAGGCTGCTCGGAAAGCCGAGGCAGTAGTTCCGCCTGTGGCTGGAATCATTGATTTAAAGGATTGGGGGAAGCCGGGGCCGGGGGGCAGGGGAGGAGGTTGGGGGGTTCACGCTTGTAATCCTAGCTACTCAGAAGCCTGAGATCTGAGGATCACGATTCAAAGCCAAAGACAGCCCGGGCAGGAAAGTCCGTGAGACGCTTTATCTCCAATAAACCACCAGAAGACTGGAAGTGGTGCTGTGGCTCAAGCAGTAGAACGCTAGCCTTGAGCTGAAGAGCGCAGGGACAGTGCCCAGGTCCAGACTTCAAGCCCCACAACCCCGGACCCTCCCCCCAAAAAAAGTATTGAGGGAGGTGGGGTGCAGTCATAGAAATAAATAGATGTGGAGATCTGGGCATCTACAGGACAGTTATTCCAGTGAAACTCCATTTGTTACTTGATCCGTGGGGTCCTGTGGATCTCGGTGCAGTTCTGGAGCTCCAGGAATTCATATTAGCCAAATCAGTACCTGAAGACCTGATATACCTCTTGTGGCCTTAGAACCCCCTGGAGGAGGGCAGGGTGTGCATCTGAGTTATCACAGCATCTTTTCTTCCTTTCTTTTTTCTTTCTTTCTTTTTTTGGCCCGTCCTGGGCTTGAACTCTGGGCCTGGGCGCTGTCCCTCTGCTCTTCAGCTCAAGGCTAGCCCTCTACCACTTGAGCCACAGCGCCACTTCTGGCTTTTTTCTTTTGCTTATGTGGTGCTGAGGAATCGAACCCAGGGCCTCAGGCATGCAAGGCAAGCGCTCTACCACTGAGCCACCTTCCCAGCCCACAGCATCTTTTCATGAGGGTCTCTGGCCTCCACCTCCTCCAGGGCCTTTGGAATAGTGACTGACTCCATCTTGGAAACTGAGTAAGAACCTGTGTTGTGTATGCTTCTAGCCGTGGTGGTTAAGTTCAGACTTCTATTGAGCAGACCTAATTTTTTTTTTTTTTGTCGGTTGTGGGGCCTGAACTCTGGGCCTGGGCGCTGTCCCTCAGCTCTTCAGCTCAAGGCTAGTGCTCTACTACTTGAGCCACAACACCCCTTCTGGCTTTTTCTTCTTATGTGTTGCTGAGGAATCGAACCCAGGGCCTCATGCATGCAAGGCAAGCACTCTACCACTGAGCCACCTTCCCAGCCCCAACCTAATGTATTTTTGTTTGTTTTGAGTTGCAAAGAATCAAATCAAGGGCCTCATACCTGCTAGGCAAATGGTCTACCACTGAGCATACATATCAATTAGAAACTTAATGGACAGGTTTGCTCATTTAGTTTGGCGTCAGGGACTCCATGAGCAGATAGCCATATGGATCTCTGCAGACCAGGTCGCACAGGTTACCCACCAGCTCTGACTGTTCTATAGCTTTTTTTTTTCTCCCAGAGCTGAACTAAAGTCAGGGCCTTGTACTTGCCAGGCAAGTGCTCTTCCACTGAGTTAAATTCCCAACACTCCCCCGCCCCCAGCCTATTCTAACAACCACACTCATCTCCAGAAACTGAATGGTGTTCTCAGCTCCTACCGCAGCATCTACACATCTTATTGAAATAAGAAAGCCCAATTCAACTCCAACCAGCAGTGGTAGAGCCATAGCTTTGAGCAAACAAACAAACAAAAAAAAACAAATAAAATAAAAGCTAAGAGACAGTACCCAGGTCCTGGGTTCAGACATACACAGACACAGACATGGACACAGACACACACACACACACACACACACACAACCATGAAGACAGCAGCCAAGTCCTGGGTGGCAGAGGTAGAGCTGTGCTGAATCCTTGGACCACCCTAGGGAAGACATTGGGAAATCTGGTGCAGAGATAGCAGGAAGAAAAGGGTTTATTGTTATAAATGGGATTCTTGTTTTGTAAATAGTGTGGTCTTTATTTGTATACTTGCACTTGGGTTTGAATTCTGGATGCCACACTTTATTTTTTTTCTTGTCGGTTGTGGGGCTTGAACTCAGGGCCTGGGCGCTGTTCCTTAGCTCTTCAACTCAAGGCTAGCGCTCTACCACTTGAGCCACAGTGCCACTTCTGGCTTCTTCTGCTATGTGTTGCTGAGGAATTGAACTCAGGGCCTCATGCATGCCACTGAGCCACCTTCCCAGCCCTGGATGCCACACTTTTGTTTGGTATTTTGCTCAAGGCTGCTACTCTACCTTGAGCCACAGTTTTACCTCCGGATTTTTTGGGGTTCACTGGAGATCAGAGTCTTATGGACTTTCTTGGCCTGGCTGACTTTGAACCATGATTCTCAGATCTCAGCCTCCTGCGTAGCTCGGATTCCAGGCGTGAGCCACCAGTGCCCTGCGGGTGTGACCTTGTTAGTGGCATTGCTGTGAGTACACAGGGACAGGTCAGGAGTCAGTGGCTTGCAGGAGAATAGGACAAAAGTTCTGTTCTCAAGAGTTTGCAGCAATGGCGGTCTTGTGCAGGGATTCTGTTGGGAGCAATTTTGAATGAAAACTCCTCTCCCAGAGAAGCAGCTTTGACTCTGCAGCTGGCAACAAGTTCAGTGAGCAGAGAGCCAGGAGAATTCAAATCTAGGGACATCTGCAGGGGGAGAATGCTCCTCGCTGCCCCTCAAATGGCTCTTTGCAAAGCCAGGAACACCCTGTTATCTGTAGGCTCTGCACAGCTCCCCAAATCTTTGTGGAGAGAGAGCAAATGGAACCCAAACTGCCAGCCCCAGTTCTGCTACACAAAGGCAGGGATGAGACTAGAAGGCGAGAACATCATGGCGGAGCTCCGGAAGGCCACAGGGAAAACTCAGACTACCCCATCTTCAGCTGCAACGCCTTCTTTCCCATCCTTATGGACTAGCACCTTCCTGCTGCCTCCTAGTCTCCCACCCAAGGCTTCAAGCTGAATGAAACGGCCTGGTGGAGTTAGATTCAGTTTCAAATAACTTCTCTGTGCCTCTTGGGTAAGGTGACAACTGTGACCTTCAGATTCCACTGGGCCTCATTTCAAGGAGTGGGTTACGATGGCTGTCCCCAGTCCCTTCAGTGTCTGCCCCAGCTTAATCTGTGTGCACGCATGTGTGTGAGCCAGCCATAGGACTTGAACTCAGAACCTTGGTTTAGCTTTGTTTTCTTTTTTCCGGTCATGGGACTTGAACTCTGGGCCTGGGTGCTGTCCCTCAGCTCTTCAGCTCAAGGCTAGTGTTCTACCACTTGAGCCACAGCACCACTTCTGGCATTTTCTGTTTATGTGGTGCTAAGGAATCAAACCTAGGGCCTCATATATGCAAGGCAAGCACTCTACCACTGAGCCACCTTCCCAGCCCCTTGGCTTAGCTTTTGTGGTTCAAGGATGGCACTCTACTACTTGAGCCACAGTCCTGCCTCAGGGTTTGTTTTTGTTTTTTGGTGGCTCATTGGAGGTAAGAATCTCTCAGATTTGTCTTCTGAGGCTGGTTTTTCAAACCTCAATCCTCAGATCTCAGCCTCCTGAGTAACTAGCATTCCAGGTGTGAGCAGCATCTTGAGCCTTTTAAAAAAACTGAACATGAACAACCTTGTCATTATATGTACTCATGGACACAAGGGTTGTGTTATATATACAAGCTGAGTGACTGAATGAAGCTAATTTACTCATCCATCACCTTAACGACTTATCATTTTATTCCTTCTTCTAATTGTACCATCCTGTCTGTTGGCCAGTACCTTCCTGTTCCCTGTCCCCAGCCTCTAGTAACCACTATTCACACTACAGTCTGCTTCTACAAGTTCATTTGTTTACAGTTTCCCTGCTTTGAAGGCTGACTTGCAGTACATTAGATACCTAGGTTTATTCGCTCTGTGGACAAACACTGAAGTTGACTCCTCATCTTGTCTGCTGTGAACAGCACTTCAGTAAACACGCAGGAGCAGATATCAGTTTGAGATATTGATGCCATTTCCTGTGGTAGATACCAGAAGTGTGATTGTGGATGATCCCAGAATTCCCTCTTCTGTTGATTGAGGGACATTGCTTTGGCTTTTGAACTGGGAATCTTCCTCATCCTGGGGAAATTCTCAGCCATAGACAGGGCAGGACGGTGCCTGGACTGGGGCCCAGCCTTCTCTACCTGACTTTGCACTGCTTTGTTCTAGAACTTTCTACTGGGTTGACAGCACTGTTGTCAGGCCTGGATCATTGTCCTAGGCCTCTTCCACTCCCCATCCTCCATTCCCAGGGGTCATCTCAGCTCCCATCTCTAAGTATATCCAGGACTCTGCTCTCAGCTCAACTTCTGCTCCTGGAAACACAGCCTGCCGCCCTCTGCCTTCTCATCTGTCACCCAAGGATGTACTTTCTAGTTGTTGCAAGGCTTAATAACTAATTGATATCAATTCAAATGCTTCTTGTAGTATAGGTGGGCTGATTTCCCATTTGCCCCTTAAGGACAACAGCAACAGACACAGCTCTGAGGATAAAGATGGGGTAAGAACAGCTCATTGTGCATGTATGTGTGTGTGCACACATGAGCGCGCACACGTGCACACACACACACACACACGTGCGCGCACATGCTGATCCTATCCTTGAACTAAGTGTCTCACACTCTTGCTTAGTTTCTTTGCTCAAGGCTGGTGCTCTACCACTTGAGTCACCCCTTCACCTCCAGCTTTTTGGTGGTTAATAGGAGATAAGAGTTCTTGAGGTCTTTTCTGCCTGGGCTGATTTTGAACTGTGATCCTCAGATCTCAGTCTCCTGAGTAGCTAGGATTACAGGCATGAACTGCCAGTGTCCAGCTAGGATAGCTTTTTTTCCCCCTCTGGTCTTCTCCATGCTTGGTTGCTACTTTTAAGCCTCAGCGGTTCTTTCTGGAGTCTGCTAGCTGCTCTCTGCCCTGAGCCTTCAGGGCTGCGAGTGGGCGTGTGCCTGCCCTGGGCACAGACGCAGCCTTTCTTGTGGCTGCTTCCCTTGCTATACCCAGACCTTGAAAACAGGCCTTTCCTAAGTTGTCCTCCACCCCTGCATGGTGACTTGTTTCTTCGTGACACTGATCGAGCCAGTCAATGAGGATCATTTCACACACTCCAAGTGTTCCGGGCACAACAATGCCCAGAGGAGACAAATGAGCCAATTCCTTCCTGAATCTTCTGTGGAAGAATAAGAAATTTTTGCCAAATGCCTTTCGCTCACCCCTTTCCTGCCCTTGGTAAGAATGGGCCTTCGGCTGTCTCGGGTTCCTAGAAAATCTAGCGAGAGACAAGGCTGTGTGTGGGCATTTCACTAAGAAGTATGATCCTAAGAATGAGGAGTGGGGGCGAGGCATGCCCAGGGCAGGGCAGCAACAGCACAGGGGTTTCCAATTAGCTCCAAAACACAGGACCGGTTACTCCGTGGGGCCAGTAAGAGGCCATGTGAAATGTGTCTCACACCACAGGCCTTGGAGACCAAGGGGAAAGCATCGTTCCCTCAGCCTCCAGAGCATTAACTCCCTGCTTTCTGCATTGCTCAGGCCCAGGCATTTCAAGGACTGCCATATTTTCAGCTATGGCAGTCACAGAGAAGACTCACAATGCGGGTAAAAGGGACACAGTGCAGGTCTGAGGCTCACACTAGGGATCATATCTGGTGTGTGTGTGTGTGTGTGTGTGTGTGTGTGTATATGTGTGTGTGCTCTAGTACTGGGACTTGAACTCAAGGCCTGGGCATGGTCCCAGAGCTTTTTTGCTCAAGGCTAATGCTTTACCACTTAGAACCACAGGGCCACTTCCAGTTTTCTGGTGGTTCATTGGAGATAAGCGTTTCATGGACTTTCCTTCCCCAGGCTGGCTTTGAACCTCAATCCTCAGATCTCAGCCTCCTGAGTAGCTAGGATGACAGGCATGAACCTCTGTCGCCCAGCGTGGAGGTCATCTGTGTACCCGTGTGTGCGCGTGCATTTGGCTGGGGTTTGTGCACGGCAGCATTGCCACCGTGACTGGGTTATACACTAGGCATGACCAAGGCGATCTGAAGCGGGGTGCATGGGTGCAGCTTGGTTTCACGAAGTACGTCCAGTACCGTGATGGAGTGCCACTCGAACACCTCCTCCAAAGAGCACCCTTGCTATGGTGGGCAGCACTGCTTCCTGTCCTCTTCCTCCTGTCATTCCACTCACTGCCTGTGTGGCACTTACCGCAGTCAGTATCAGCCTTTGTGGCTGCCACTGAGGAGTGACCTGTTCAGAACTTATCCTGCGGTATTCGGTATTCCTCTCCTAGGAAGCCGAAGTGCCCAACCCCATCCTTTCCAGCTTCCGGGCTGCTCAGTCCTGCCTTAAATCCCTCCAATTAGGCTCACTTGTTTCACTGGTACAGATGATGGTGGGGTTGGCCCAACTCCAGAACCATGATGACTTAATTACTTAATTAATTTAGTGCTGGTACTGGGACTTGAACTCAGTTTCATGCTCTCACTTGGCTTCTTCGCTCAAAGCTGGTGCTCTACCCTTTGAGCCCCACTTCCCTTTCTGGATTTTTGCTGGTTACCTGTAGATAAAAAGTCTCAAGGTCTTTTCAGCTTGGGCTGGATTTGAACCATGATTCTCAGATCTGTCTCCTGTATCGCTAAGATTACAGGCGTGAGCCACCAGCTCCTAGCTAGAGCCAGGGATTTTTTTTTTTTTTCTTTCCGGTCGTGGGGCTTGAACTGTGTGCCTGGGCGCTGTCTTTCAATTCTTCAGCTCAAGGCTAGCGCTCTACCACTTGAGCCACAGTGCCACTTCTGAGTGGCTTATTGGAGATAAGAGTCTCATGGACTTTTCCTGGCTAGGCTTGTTCTTGAGTAGCTAGGATTACAGGCGTGAGCTACCAGTGCCTGGCTGAGCCATGGATTTTAAGCACTCAAATCTCTTTATGATCAATGGTTTGGATTCAGAAGTCTGAATAGAATACTTTGGGTACTTACTAGCTTGTTTGCTTTTTTTGTTGTTGTTGTTGGTCATGGGCCTGAACTCTGGGCCTGGGCGCTGTCCCTCAGCTCTTCAGCTCAAGGCGAGCACTCTACCACTTGAGCTACAGCACCATTTCTAGTTTTTTCTGCTTATGTGGTGCTGAGGAATCGAACCCAGGACCTCATGCATGTAAGGTAAACACTCTACCACTGAGCCACCTTCCCAGCCCTAGCTTGTTATTATCTGTCTCTCTCTGGTTTAAGCTCCTTGATACCAGAATCTTGTTTATTTTTCTTCACTGTGTCAATTTAACCTAATACAGTGCCTGGTGCCAAGTAAGTGCTCAGCAATGATTTGCTGGCTGGCTGGCTGGAGATGGGCAGTTCAGGGCATGTAGAAGAAAAGACAGTGCATCTGCCGGGCACCGGTGGCTCACGCCTGTAATCTTAGCTACTCAAGAAGGCTGAGATCTGAGGATCATGGTTCACAGCCACTCCACACAGGAAAGTCCGAGAGACTCTTATCTCCAATGAACCACCAGAAAACCAGAAATGGCGCTGTGGCTCAAGTGGTAGAGCGCTCACCTTGAGCTGAAGAGCTCAGGGACAGCGCCCAGGCCCAGAGTTCAAGTCTCACGACTGACAAAACAAAAAGAAAGACTCCAGCATTTGTATACTTCAGACTGCCCAGCACCCAGTGCTCCCGTGTCTGCTCATTCGCATTCCTTAGGTGAACTCATCCAGTCGTGTCAGTTTCAATTTACTTCTCGAGGCATGACCAATCGCTTCAACTTCTGGTGCTTTTACCCAGCTCCTCACCTCTGGCTGTGAACAGTGTCTCAAATGTCACATGTCAAAACAGATTTCTAACCTCTCCACATCTGCGTCCACAGACTTCCCTTCCCTCTGTAAGTCAATGACAACTCCATTCTTGCAGACACTGGGCTAAACACCTCCGTCTTACTCACGGTTTCCGCAGCAACCTTCTGAGCTCTTCAGGATGCACGGGACCCCGTCCTTTCCCCCCCTCCCCCCTCCTGGGGTCCCAGTCATCTTCCATCACGATAGCCTCGTCATCAATTGCTTCTAGAATGCAGGTTACATCCTCTTCAGTCAGGTCCAGCTGCAATAGATAGTTGTCCATGAGCTCAGCTCAACTGTGCCAACAGCGTCTTGCCTCAAGTGTGTAATCTGTGTCTGTTTGTTCTCTGCGGAGGATTCTTCTGAGGCGATTGGAGATCTCATAGCTCTAACCCAAGCACAGTGGAGAAACGAAAGCCTCAGCCACTGGGGGCAGGAATCAATAGAATAAAAACCCAAATTCCGGTCTTTGGGGGGAAGTAACTCTGAAAGAGAGAGAGAGAGAGAGAGAGTCTGTGTGTGTGTGTGTGTGGTGCTAGGTATGGAACCCAAGACTTTGTGCATGCTAAAGTGGTACTCTACCACTAGACTATAGCCTCCCACCCTCGGCCCTCAGTGGTCTCCTCCTTCCTCCTCTTCCTCCTCTTTTTCTTTCTCCTTTCTTCTTCCTCCTTTATCTTGACAATGCTAGAGTTTGATGTTTGTTTGTTTGCTGTTGTTTTTTGTGGGTCGTGGGGATGAACTCTGGGCCTGGGCGCTCTTCAGTTCAAGGCTAGTGCTCCAACACTTGAGCCACAGCGCCACTTCTGGCTTTTTATGTTTATTTGGTGCTTAGGAATCGAACCTGAGGCTTCAGGCATGCAAGGCAAGTGCTCTACCACTGAGCCACCTTCCCAGCCCTGACAATGCTGGAGTTTGAGCTTAGCCTCCTGCTTGCCCGGGTGCTTGAGGCAGGCTTCCTCAGTCCTCTTGTGATCATTATTTTTGAGGTAGAATCTGAAGTTTTTGCCCAGGTCTTTTCCCAGACTGAAATCTTCCTACCTACCTATGGTCTGCCTTGTGACTGAGTTTACAGCAATGCACTACCACTCTTGGCTTATTGATTGAGATGGAGCTGTTACTAACGTTTTTTTCCCTCCTTCCAAGAAACCGGGATTACAGCATTAGACACATTTGGTCTTTCAGTCTTCTAGGAGAGTCTTAAATTTCCCAAGAAGGTCTGGACAACTGAATTTCACTGTGCACATCAACACACGTGCTAACAAACCCTTCTATTGCATTTCCTTCTTCCCTGGAAGAAGTACACCATACAGTACAGCACAGCGACAGAGTCTCACCTGTGGTTGCTGATGAGGACGGGTGGAGAAGGAAGCACTGAGCACTGCAGTGTCTCTAGACTGGATTGGCTGAGTTTTGTCAACTGTTTTGGAAAAGAGCAGTAGTGAGAGTAGTGGCAGAGTCAGATGTCCAACTATCATTTCAGAATGTAATAAAAAGCTAGCAGGGGGCTGGAAAGGTGGCTCAGTGGTAGAGCGCTTGCCTTGCATGCCTGAGGCCCTGGGTTCGATTCCTCAGCACCACATAAGCAAACAGAAAAAAGCCGGAAGTGGTGCTGTGGCTCAAGTGGTAGAGTGCTAGCCTTGAGCTGAAGAGCTGAGGGACATTGCCCAGGCCCAGAGTTCAGGCCCACAACCAGACCCCCCCCCCAAAAAAAAAGCTAGAAGAGCCAGGTGCTGGTGGCTCATGCCTGTCATCCTAGCTACTCAAGAGGCTGAGATCTGAGGATCACAGTTCAAAGCCAGCCTGCACAGTTTGGTCCATGAGACTCTTATCTCCAATTAAGCACCAAAAAAGCTGGAAGTGGAGCTATAGCTCAAATGGTAGAAAGTTAGCTTTGAGCAACAAAAAAGGTCAAAGACAGTGCCCAGGCCATGCGTTCAAGCCCATGAACTCATGTGCACGTGCACACCCACGTGTACACACACACACACACACACACACAAGCTAGCTAGCTAGATGACTCACTAAGCTGCAGTGAAAGGAGACCCTCGTTTTCCGCAGTGCTAGGGAAGACTGTGCTGAAAATAAGACCCAGAATCTGATTGTAAGGGTAGCTGCTTTATAAAAATGACAGACTCTTTACAGCCTCAACAGATCTCTAAGCTAAAGTCAAGGCCCTGGTAGAAACGGAATAGAGCCCCGGGGTGGAAGAGGGGACATTTAATTGAACTTGACAACGTGGAGCTCCCACTTCAGGCCAACAGATGCAACTATCTCCTATCCCCTTGCTAAAGATTTCCCGGATGGAGATCTTGCTAACATTCATCTGACATTTATACCTTACAAGACGGTCCCTGTCCTCTTCAGAAATGGCCCCATCTCCAGTCATTGCTTTTGGTCCAGTGATTGATTTCAATGTAGCCTGAGAGAGAAAAGCCAATCCCTACTATTGGAGAAAATATTTCCTTACCAGGACCTAGCAAGTGTAGGGGGGAAAAATGTAATGGGAACGTGTGTGGGAGCAGATCTTGAGAGCTGGACCACAGTGCAAATGTAAGGTTGACAGGATCTTCTGTGACAGGGATGTAGCATCCTAGAAAGACGCCTGGAGCCCATTCAAAGATGCTTCTGGGAAGCCCCAGGCAATGGCTTGCAGGAATGAGGGTTCCAGGATAGCCTGGCAGAGTTGGGGGGGGGGTAGGTAGTAAGATACTGAGTTTAAGATTAAGATCTAGCTGGGCATGGGTGGCTCAGCCTATAATCCTAGCTACTTAGTAGGCTGAGATCTGAGGATCTCGGTTCAAAACCAGCCCAGGGAGGTAAGCTGAAGAGACTCTTACCTTCAATAAACCACTCAGAAAACTAGAAGTAGCACTGTGGCTCAAGTGGTAGAGAGCTTGCCTTGAGCTGAAGAGCTGAGGGACAGCGCCCAGGCCCAGAGTTCAAGCCCATGACAAACAGGAAAAAAAAAAAGATTAAGATCTACCCTTTAAAGTTTTTTTTATAATATAGTGTAATATAAACATAACATTTGGCATTAATTTTTTTCTGAAACAGGACCTTCCTATTGAAGCCTTGGATTCTCAATCCTATTTCCTCAGTCTCCTGAGTGCTGAGAATACAGGCGTGACCAGTTACATCCCCGTTTTGTTTGTTTTTGGTGCTGTGAATTGAATGATTGAACCCGGGACCTAAGGAGCCAAGTCGGCATTCAAGCCCTGAGCTACACGCCAGCCCCAGAGCCGCTTTTATTTAGTGTCCAGTCATAGTCACCATCCATTGCTAGATCTGGTCTCATTCCAACAGAAACCCTGTGTCTATGAAACAGTAACTCCTCCCCGCCCGCCCGCCAGCCCGCGGTCTCCAGCACTTGGTACCTGGAGGAGTTTTGAGAAAGAATTCAGAACACTCGGGATGTGGAACCTAGGGGAAGATTTGTTAGGTAAAGTGAGAGAGCACCCCAGCTAACCAAGTTTCTCCAGGAAGCCTGGAAGCTACCCCTCCACTCACAGGGTTGGGAGGGTGGGGGTCAGAGAGCGTTAGTGGGTGGGGGCCTGTCTCCAGTGTGGCATCTGTGTATCTCCCTGGAGACACACACGGGCTACGCTGAATTCCCATCTGACTGGGTAAGGCGCTGAGGCGGGAATGGAGACACTGCAGCGGCTGGGGAGGCAGCGACTGCAGCCTGGGGCCAAGGAACTGGACTGGGCCCTTAGAGGAGCCGCAGGGGCGGGTGGGGGGGGGGGCGCAGACCCTGAGTCTGGCTGTCTTGGAGGTGACCATGCCCGGAGGCTGGCAGCAGATGCCCCTGCCGAGAACCCACGGATCCTCAGACTGGACCCCAGAGTCCCAGGCTAGACCAGTCCCAAACACTCAGTCCCAAACACCAGTCCCCCCCTGCGGGGGGAATAAAACCCCTGTGACCGGGGGTCTAGGCTGATTCCGTGCAGATGAGAGTTCCTACATTTTGGACCCCCCCCACCCCCCCCCACAGGCCCACATCACTGTCATTACTGTTCCCATGGGGTGACCCCAGTCACCTCTGAGGGCCAGGCAGGTGACTTCCACCTGCAGTTCAGGCCCCAGGTGCCCCCTCCCCTGACCCCAGTCCTCCACACCCTCCCTGACCCCAGCCCCCCCCCAACTTGAGGGCCCCTGGCCCTCCAGCCCTCTTGGCCCGAGCCCCCCTCCCCTGGCCCCTGTCACGTGACCCGAGCTCCCGCGAGGAGGCAGCCCATCAGCCCCCCCTCTGCCTGCTCAGGCGGGGCAGCACGGGAGCCAGGGGGCGGGCGGGGGGGCGCCCTTCCTCCTGAGCCCCCCCCCCCAGCAGGCCGCGCGGGAGCCGGGATCGAAGAGGTTAAGGCGCATCTGCCTCCGAACGTGCAGTGTCTGGGTGATGTCAGCGGAGCGGGAAGGAGGGGGCGCGCGGCTGCGGGGCGCAGACGCCGCCGGGCTGCGGGGAAGACCCCCGCTGGACTGCGGGGCTCCGGCGGGAGCCG
>NW_012267295.1:1743303-1748980 GCF_000151885.1 Dipodomys ordii | reverse complement strand
GCACGGCGGCCGGTGAGTGGGGCCGCGGCGGGGCCGCCGGGGCCGGGAAGGAAGCGGGCCGGGAAGATGGCAGCCCCGCCGGACGGCCGGGAAACTTTCGTGGATAGTTGTCGGAGGCCGGGGGTGCGGTGTGCTCCGCCCGGAGGGCCCGGGAGCACGGGGTGCCGCGGGCAGGGCGATGCCGGCGGAGGCGCCCCGGGCGCGGGGAGAGGGGTGCGGGCGGCGGCCGCTGCAAGCCGCGAGCCACCGACGCCCTGCAGAGAAGAAAGGACTGCGGAGGGGGGGGACGGCAGGGGGACGGGGGGGCACCCATCCGCCGCCACCCGGCGGTGGGGTCACCGGGCCGACACCCCGCAGCGATTGCGGAGATGAACTTTTCTTGTGAATCCAGCGTCCCGACGCCGCCGCGGGTCCAAGCCCGGGGCTGCGCGCTGAGGGAGGGACAGAAGGACAAAGGGACAGAGGGACAGAGGGACAAGGGACAGAGGGACAGAGGGACGGGGAGAGGCCGCGGAGCGGTGGCCCCCAGCTCCGGGCCCCGCTCCCCCGGGGCGGCCCAGGCTGACCAAGGAAGCCTCCCGAGAGGATGTCTGAAATCAGGGGTGCTGAGCACCCCAAACTAGCCCCCAAGTCACCCACTGGGATATCCAGGAATGAACCTCCAGCCATGGACCCGTGACACGATCAGGCTGCGAGTCAGGCAAGAAAATTCACACCAACACACACTTCCAGGTCCCTCTGGCACACACACACACACAAATTCTGGTATATATACACACACACACATACTGGTATATATATTCTGAAAGATAGATTCTGATACATATCTATCTATCTATCTATCTATCTTTCTTTCTTTCTATCTATCTATCTATCTATTCTGGTAAAGCCCAGAGACCCACAGGGTAATTCTCAGCAGACAACAGTAGCCCTACTCTGTACCCTCAACATAACTGCAGGAGGCAGAGTCCTTCCATTAACAGGTGGCCCAGGATTCAGCAAGGAACAGCAGAGGAGGAAGAGGAGGAGGAAGGGGGGGGACAGGATGAGTGATACTGGTGGTGGGGAGGAGGGGGAGGATGGTGGGAGAGGATATTCCCGATGAATAGTGGCCTGGGGTTGAAATAGCAGAAAGGCAGAAGTGCCCAGGAGCAGGCAGGCGGGCCGGGCATGACTCGGGGCCTCCTTGCTCTCGTGCACAGGCTTGCCTCCTCGCACCGGAGTCTCCTACATCAACATCATCATGCCCTCAGTGTTCGGCACCATCTGCCTCCTGGGCATTGTGGGAAATTCCACTGTTATCTTCGCGGTGGTGAAGAAGTCCAAGCTCCACTGGTGCAGCAATGTCCCCGACATCTTCATCATCAACCTCTCCGTGGTGGACCTCCTCTTCCTCCTGGGCATGCCCTTTATGATCCACCAGCTCATGGGCAACGGCGTGTGGCACTTTGGGGAGACTATGTGCACCCTCATCACTGCGATGGATGCCAACAGTCAATTCACCAGCACGTACATCCTGACCGCCATGGCCATTGACCGATACCTGGCCACGGTCCACCCCATCTCTTCCACCAAGTTCCGGAAGCCTTCCGTGGCCACCTTGGTCATCTGCCTCCTGTGGGCCCTCTCTTTTATCAGCATCACCCCCGTGTGGCTCTATGCCAGGCTCATCCCCTTCCCGGGGGGCACTGTGGGCTGTGGCATCCGTCTGCCCAACCCCGACACTGACCTCTACTGGTTCACGCTGTACCAGTTCTTCCTGGCCTTCGCCCTGCCCTTCGTGGTCATCACGGCCGCCTACGTGAGGATCCTGCAGCGCATGACGTCCTCCGTGGCCCCCGCCTCCCAGCGCAGCATCCGGCTGCGGACCAAGCGGGTGACCCGCACGGCCATCGCCATCTGCCTTGTCTTCTTCGTGTGCTGGGCACCCTACTACGTGCTGCAGCTCACCCAGCTGTCCATCAGCCGCCCCACCCTCACGTTTGTCTACCTGTACAACGCGGCCATCAGCTTGGGCTACGCCAACAGCTGCCTTAACCCCTTCGTGTACATCGTGCTCTGCGAGACTTTCCGCAAACGCCTGGTCCTGTCAGTGAAGCCTGCGGCCCAGGGGCAGCCCCGCACGGTCAGTAACGCTCACACGGCTGATGAGGACAGGACAGAAAGCAAAGGCACCTGACGCTTCCCCTGCCACCGGGTCGCCTCCAAGTCAGCTCACGCATCAAGCCATCCGGGAGACACGAGGAAACCCCGCGTCTGCCCTGGGAGAACGCAGGGAAGATGCAAGGAAACACATTTCACAGAGCCCACAAATTGCGGGGTGCAACTTGGAGCCAGTGGGGGGGTGGGGGGAGACTTCGGCCAGCAGAAGTCCCCACCGGGGAAGCAGGATGAGGCTTTTGATGAACAGAAGCTGAGCAAGAAGAAAATGGTGGTTGCAGCAGTCCATTGAAACATCTGGTAGATCCCTAATTCCCACTCCCCCCCCCAGACCCCCACCAAGGGAAAGGAAAGGTGGGTTTGTTTCAGATTGGTCAGGTTCCAGGGGTCCTGTTGTCTTGGGTTCTGGGGTGATGGGCAGGATAGACACATTTGAGAAGGCAGCCTTTCTCCCGGGCTGAAGGAGTGGTGACAAATGAGAAGCATGCTGTCTCTCCACTTCAACATCCGGTGCCCGTTTCCCTATTATCCCCAGGGGATGCATGTTTACGTGGGGGGCGGGGCTCTGAGTCCACCGGAGGGAAAAGCCCCCATTTGCTGCAAGATCTTATTGTGGAGAATAGGATCTGGGGTGGGTTGGGGGGTAGGGGTGTCTTGAAACAAAAATAAGGGAGGGGAGTATTTTTGCCACAGTGGGGACCTCATCTTCATGGGGTGCATCGCTGGTTCAGTGGCTATCACTGTGTGAACACCACGTGATCTGCATGTGCCGGGTGGAGTTATGTGTGTGGGGGGTCATTCTAGTGTCTGACGCATTGGCATCATCTTCTCCAGAATCAAAGCAAATAAAGGAAAATCTCCACCCACAGCACTCTGAGGCTCCTGCTTAATGGCTTGAGGTTTGGGGGGGTGGGTAGGGGGAACCAAGGGACATCTAGACTTTGGTTTGGGTTGTATTGTAGGAGCTCAAAGAAAAGGATCTGTTCTGTTCCCCCAGGGCTTAGAGGAGTTGGTGACACTAATGGAATTTCTATAAATTCATTAGATTGCAGCTCCTGCTGCTAGCTTGTTCTGCCCGCCCCTCGCCCCTCCTCCCAGCTTGGACTCGATTGTCACCAATGCTGAACCCTAAGGCTTTAGGTTCCACCACCTCCCAGGCTGAGACACCAAGCAGAGGGAAGGCTCTTGGGGTAGCCGGAGCTCGGCTTACTGCAGCTGACATGTGCTGGGCATCCGGAGCAGATGACAGCCCAGGCCGCTGGGAGGCAGACACAGCTGCTGCTGCTCAGCTTGGTCATGGGGAAGGGCGCCAGGAGCAGGGAGTCCGGGAGTCCTCAGCGTGCTGCTTGACGGATGTTAATAAGCTAGTGGGAGCAAATTGTCCAGAAGCATCCTTAACGCCGCCTGCGAGCGCAGCCCAGTCCTCTCCTCGCTCGTCATTTTCCACTGCAGAGCTGCAGTGGGAGCTGCTTAGAGAACTTCTGGATCACCTCCTTGGGTCCTGTTGAGTTCTTTTCATTATCCTCGTTAGAAGTAGTATTTCTTGGGGCAGGGGAGGGGGGCGGGAGGCTGTGGCTCATGTCTTTATTCCTAGTTACTCAAGAGGCTGAGATGTGAGAACCAAAGTTGGAAGTCTGCCTAAGCAGAAAAGTCTGTGAGACACTTATCTCCTATTAACCAGCAAAATAGCTAGAAGTAGAGCGGTGGCTCAAGTGGTAAAGCACCAGCCTAGAGCCAAAAAGCAAAGGGACAGCACCCAGGCCCTGAATTCAATTCACTATCAGTATGTGTGCATGCACGCGCGCACACACACACACACACACACATACACAGAGTAGTATTTTAGCACCCAGGCCCTGAATTCAATTCACTATCAGTACGTGTGCACGCACGCACACGCACACGCACACACACACACACACAGAGTAGTATTTTAGCACCCAGGCCCTGAATTCAATTCACTATCAGTATGTGTGCACGCACGCACACGCACACACACACACACACACACACAGAGTAGTATTTTAGCACCCAGGCCCTGAATTCAATTCACTATCAGTACGTGTGCACGCACGCACGCGTGTGCGCACACACACACACAGAGTAGTATTTTTCCCAGCCGTGAGCTCTAACTCTAATTTACACACATCCAGTGAAAGAAAAATGCAAGGATGCCGTCCTGTTCGTAGAGGAGGCTGGACACGGTGGTGCGCACCCGTCGTGCAAGCACTGGGGAAGCTGATCTGGAGTTTGAGGCCCACCTAGGCTACACAACATCTCAACAACATCTCAAACAAGACAACATCGCTGAGCAGTCCTGAGGCCGAGCCAAGAAGACCCAACTGCTCATCTCCAGCCTGGACATCTGCTTTGTCTGTGGGACGATCTCGGTGGCATCTGTTACCCTGCGCACCCCCTTCACCCTCATGTCCTGGCCAGAGGGAGGGCGGAGAGGTGGGGTGGCCTCCCCCCAGAAATACTCATGACCATGCTGCCAGCTCACGTGGGTGAAGCTCCCAGCAGCTCCAGGCAGGGGTGCCTGCGTCCGTCCCCCAGCTCCCAATCCACAAAGAACCCACTGAGATAGGAGCCATGTGGGTTGAGTTGTGAGAGTGAGCGGGCGGAGGACTGAGGTGCGACGGGCAGGATCAGCGGCTGGAGGAGAGAAGGGAGGCGGGAGGCGGGAGGTGGTAAGGAGACTGCAGTGGGGGTGAGTGGGAAGGGGGGGGTAAGGAGCTGTCACAGACAAATCTCCCCTCAGCCTAAGCAGTAACCTGAGCCATCCTGAGATGCATTGGATTAGAATAGACTTGTGGAACCAATTTAGTGGAGCAGCTCTGCAATCCCAGCACTCGGAGGCCTGAGGCAGGAGGATGGAGAGTTTCAGGATAGCCTGGGCGATAGAGTGAGATCTGTCTCAAAAAAAGAAAAGAAAGATGAGAGAGAGAGAGAGACAGACAGAGACAGAGACGGAGAGGTAGAGAGCTAGCGAGGAAGAAAGAGAGGGAGGCAGAATGTGCAGGGGTCAGGGCGGGCAGGCGGGCAGGAGTCATCCTGACCTTGCTGGTCGGAGCAGGGGATTTAGTAGAGGGAGAGTAACAGGTCCAAGAAATGAGAAGAACTTCCCTGTCTTCATCCAACCCAGGAAATGGCGAGGCAGAGCTGAGGGCCACTCTGAGATACAGAGTCCAAGAGGGGGTGAGTGAACACCATGCAACTGCTGTTCTTGGCTTCTTTTTTTGACTTCTCATGACTAACAGTCTCCCCTAAACTCCCACTGAGCCAGGCTCTCTTGGCTCAAGCTAGTAATTGTAGCTACTCACAAGGCTGAGATCTGAGGATCAAGATTCAAAGCCAACCTTGGCAGAGAAGTCTGCGAGACTCTTTTTTTTTTGGGTCCGGTCGTGGGCCTTAACCCTGGGCCTGGGCGCTGTCCCTCAGCTCTTCAGCTCAAGGCTAGCGCTCTACCACTTGAGCCACAGCACCACTTCTGGCTTTTTTCTTTTTGCTTATGTGG
>NW_012267295.1:1722015-1742763 GCF_000151885.1 Dipodomys ordii | reverse complement strand
GCTCTACCACTTGAGCCACAGCGCCACTTCCGGCTTTTTTCTTTTTGCTTATGTGGTGCTGAAGAATCGAACCCAGAGCCTCAGGCATGCAAGGCAAGCGCTCTACCACTGAGCCACCTTCCCAGCCCCCCTCCTTCTTCTTATTATCAACTTCTAGTCCAATCCTTGGACCAGAAATATTGGCTACTTTTTTGTTTTAATGGTGGTAACGATAGGGGTTTCTTCTGCTTTCAGTTAGCAGAACCTGCTAGTGTTGAGCTCAGCAGCAGGGAATGTCTTCCAGTGTTGTAGCTGCCAACTGTCCCTGCTGCCCCCGCAGACTCTTGTCTCAGTAACTCCACAAAGGAAGTCCAAGAACAAGGCAAGGTGAGTTCCAAGTACTTGGTCAGAAGAAAAGCATTCAGCTTAAGGCTCAGCTGCTCTGTCTCCAAGTGGCTGAGTTGAAGGGGTTTTGTTCCCTGCACTATGCTTTGATTGATTGCCCCTATTCTAATTATTTGTTTTGGAAGTGTTTTTTTTTTTCTTTTTCTTTTCTTTTTATTTTTTGGCCAGTCTTGGGACTAGAAATCAGAGCCTGGTTGCTGTCCCTAAGCTTTTTTTTTTTTTATTCTACTACTTGAAATACAGCTCTACTTCCAGAATTTTGGTGGTTAACTGAAGGTAAGAGCCACAGATTTGAGCTGGCTTGGGCTGCCTTCAAACTTTGATCCTCAGATCTCAGCCTTCTGAGCAGCTAGGCTTATAGGCATGAACCAGGCAGGAAGGTGACTTTCTAAAAATTAAAACTGGTTGGGTTTCAAGACATTCTGGTTAATCATCCACTTCAAATCAGCTCTGTTGTACAAATCTGCTCCCAGGGCAAAGGGAAAGGTTATCAAAACCTGGGGAGCGAGAAGGGGCTGAGGATGAGCAGAGCCGAGGCAGCACATGTTATCCCCCGCTGGAATCTCTTCCAAAACAATGTTGCGCCTTTTACATCTGGTTTATACTTGTCCAGTCCAGCAAGATGGTGTGCAAACCCCTGATCCCAAACAATCTATGCTTTCAGTGGTCCTGGGTTTTGAATTCAGGGCCTCAGGCTTACTAGGCAGGTGCTCTGTCACTATCTGCCTCTAGCAGAAGTTCATTCCTTTTAAAGGCTGAATAATATTCCTTTGAGTGCATGTACCACACTCTGACGGACAGTTGGGTTGCTTCCCTCTTCAGCTATTTTGAATAACACTGCTGTGAACATGGATGTATAAATAACTGTTCACCTTCCACTTCAATTCCAGAAATGAAAAAGCTGGATCATATGGTAACTCTATGTTTAACATTTTGAGGGACTGCCAGACTATTTTCCACGGCAGCTGCACCATTTTGCATTCTCACCAGAAGCGTTTGGGGTTCCAATTTCTCCACATCCCCACCCACACATACTTCCTTTTTTCTTTTCTCTCTTCACCTTCTTTTAAACAAAAGCTGTTGGAAAAGGCATAATGCAGTCTCCCGAGGCCCTGGCTAATGCTTCTTCCTGCCACTCCCTCTTCCTCATTTGCACAGACCCTTCCCAGCAGAGCATCTTCAGCTCTTTGCCTATGTTTAATTGGGTGGTTCTTTTGTTATTGTTTTTTTTTGGGGGGGGTCCAGTCATGGGGCCTGAACTCTGGGCCTGGGCGCTGTCCCTCAGCTCTTCAGCTCCACTTCTGGCTTTTTTTCTTTTTGCTTATGTGGTGCTGAGGAATCGAACCCAGGGCCTCATGCATGCAAGGCAAGTGCTCTACCACTGAGCTACCTTCCCAGCCCCTTTTGTTATTGTTAATAATTGATATTTTTACCTGATTTAGTAAGAATTGGTTCTGCATGCTTGTGACTAGGAAAAAGGCTCATGCCTGTCATCCTAGCTACACAGGAGGCTGAGATCTGAGGATAGTGGCTCAAAGTCAGCCCAGGCAGGAAAGTCCATGAGACTCTTATCACCAATTAATCACAGAAAAAGCTGGAAGTGATGCTATGGCTCAAGTGGTAGAGCACTAACCTGGGGTAAAAAGGAGCTCAGGGACAGTGCCCATGCCCAGGGTTCAAGCCCCAGGATGGGAAAATAAAAAATAAAATATTTACATTTTTATGCTGGGTTTGAAGTGGGTCATGCCCACTGAGATCTGAGATTCAAAGCTAGCCTGGGAAAAAATGACTATGAGACTCCATTCCCAGAATAGTCAGCAAAAAGCTGGGCTGGATGTGTGACTCAAGTGACAGAGCTCCAGCCACACAAGCAAGCCAAGCAAGTGTAAGGATCTGAGTTCAAACCACAGTACCACCAGAAGGGGAAAATACACACACACACACACACACACACACACACATGCATATAGATAGATCCTTTCCCCTGTTGCTCAATGAAATACTTGCCCTAAAATTAATCAATTATTTATTTTTTTAAAAAGCCTGAGCCTTTGGATGGAGAATCACGCATTCTCCACCCCTCTTCCTCCTCCTGGACCTGTGATCAGCAGCAAATCCAACAGGCCCAGTAGCTTGAGCTAGGACGGTCAGAAACAGTGAAGGCAGCTGGTGGACACAGGTCAGTGGAGGGAAGGAACTTTCCAGAAAGGAAGAGATAAACTGGTTAACCCATTCAGTTATCTGCAAAGCTGTCTCTGCATGGAGGAGGAGGAACAGTGGTGGCGATCTCAGGCAACTCAGATCCTTTTTTTTTTTTTTTTTGCTGGTCGTGGGGCCTGAACTCTGGGCCTGGGCGCTGTCCCTCAGCTCTTCAGCTCAAGGCTAGCGCTCTACCACTTGAGCCACAGCGCCACTTCCAGCTTTTTCTGCTTATGTGGTACTGAGGAATCGAAGCCAGGGCCTCATGCATGCGAGGCAAGCACTCTACCACTGAGCCACCTTCCCAGCCCCACAACTCATGTTCTAAAAGGGAGAAACATTCATTCTTTAAAATTTGTCAGTGCCGAAGGTTGAACCGAGGATGTCGGACATGCTAAGCAGGCGCTGTGGTGCCGGGCTGCCCACCGAGGGCTGCCACCGGGGGGCTGTCCACCCGGCTACTGTCACTCACGCCAAGCACTACACTAAGCACTCTATTTATTTGGCAGCACCCTTCATCCTCTCAATAACATTTTGTCAGAGGAAACTCTTTATGCCCATTTTATAGATGGGCCAATTGTGACTTGGAGAGGTTAACTGACTCCTTCAAGGTCACCAGCCAAAGCAAAGTTAATATGCCACCACAGCCAGGTGCTGGTAGCTCACACCTGTAATCCTAGCTATGCAGGAGGCTGAGATCTGAGGATCACAGTTGGAAGCCTGCCTATGCAGGAAAGTCCATGAGATTCTTATCTCCAGTTCATCACCAGAAAACCAGAAGTGGAGCCGTGGCTCCAAGTGGTAGAGTGAGAGCCTTGAGTGGAAGCTCAACCACAATGCACAGGCCCTGAGTTCAAGACCCATGAACCACAATGCACAGGCCCTGAGTTCAAGACCCATGATAGACCAAAAAAAAGCAACTCCAGTGTGCTTAATTAATTCCAAAGCCCAATGCTGAATGAATCACCTGACCTCAGATTATACTCTTACCTTCAAACTGGCCCTCGTCTTGAGGCAGGACAGAGAAGGGACAAGATAAACAGCGGCCAGGAATTCAGAGAAAACACTGTGTTCATGAGTCTCATTAAATGCAGAAGCACTGTCTCCTTTGATTTAAGCTTTATGCTCCCTGGTAAGCTGCAGTATTAGTGAAAAAGAAAAAAAAAAAGAAAAGGAAAAGAGTAGCTCCCCACCTCCGACCCTGTGGGCTTGTCCAAAACGATTAGTATATTCTGGGAACTGAACAAAGAGATCTTAGAGAAAGACATTCATTCTGCAACATCAAAAACTTGGAGAAACAACGCCTCTTGTCATGGAACAGGCTTAAAATTCTTACCTGGAGGACGAGCCACTGTCTCGCTGCCGGTGTGAGGCGGGAACCATGGTTGGTGTGAAGGAATGTCTGGGTGTCAGTGACCCAAGTGAACTGGACAGGCCGGCTTTGGTGTTCATAACCAGTGTAAGCAGCAAGATGACAAATGGTGCCAGGTGTCAGATCAAAAGGCCACACTTCAGCTGGGCGCCGGTGGTCCTGCCTGTCATCCTAGCTACTCAGGAAGCTAAGATCTGAGGATCATGGTTCAAAGCCAGCCTGGGCAGGAAAGTCTGTGAGACTCTTATCTCCAAGGAACCACCAGAAAACTGGAAGTGACATTGTGGCTCAAGTGGTAGAGTGCTTGCTTTGAGATCTTCAGCTCAAGGACAGCTCCCAGACCCAGAGTTCAAGCCCCATGACTGACCAAAAAAAAAAAAAAAGGACATACTTATCCTACTGGGAATCTGAGACAAACCATAATCTACATAATCACCATAAATATTCATGATGTTACACACTGTACCTGGTGCTAGGTATGCCTGTACCCTGTATGGGTTGTGTACTATCTTCTCTTTTTCTTTTTGTGGTCTGGTTGTGGGGCCTGAACTCTGGGCCTGGGCGCTGTCCCTCAGCTCTTCAGCTCAAGGCTAGCACTCTTATCACTTGAGTCACAGCGCCACTTCCAGTTTTTTTCTTTTTGCTTATGTGGTGCTGAGGAATCGAACCTAGGGCCTCATGCATGCAAGGCAAGTGCTCTACCACTGAGCCACCTTCCCAGTCCCCTATCTTCTCTTTTTTGCTGGCCCTGGGACTTGAACTCAGGGCCTATGTGTTGTCGCTGAGCTATTTTACTCAAGGCTAATGCTCTGCCATTGGAGTTAGAGCTCCACTTAAGGCTTTTGGGTAGTAAATTGGATAGAAGAGTCTCACAACCCTTCCTGCCTGGGCTGGCTTTGAACCACAATCCTCAGATTTCCTGAGTAGTTAGGATTATAAGCATGAGCCATCAGTCTCTGGCTATTTTTGCCTTTCCTTGGCTGGTGGTGTGGCCCCCATGTCAGAACACTGGCACGCGTGAGGCCTTGGCTTCAATCCTGAGCATCAAAAAGCAAATTTACCTGTCTCAGCCTAGTTCACTGCTGCTCCAAAAATAACACTTTCCAGAATCTCTCCCCCCCCCCCCCCCCGCCTCATTGTTATGTAGGTTGTCTAGACCAACTAAACCTCCATCCTGGGGGAGGCTGGCTGCAAGTAATCCAAAGCCTTTGTAAATATCTCTGCGCATGCTCCTTGGCAGATTCAAGTCCCTGTCTGTCCCTCACTGCTTCCACAAGCCACTGGCTTCACCCCCAGGCAGTCAGCCCCAGGGAGGCCTGGGATTGCCACCGCAGAGAAGAGCAGGGGAGGGGCAGAATCTGAAAGGTTGGGAGCTGGGTGGCAGACTTCCAGATTCCTGCAGTCATCTGTGTTCCCAGGCCTGTGAGCCCTTCCTGCCCTCTCGTCCTGGGCCTGGCCCACAGCCCTGCTTCTGAGCATTTCCCATTTCTTCTCCTCCCCGCCCCCCACCAGCTTCCGAGCCTCCAAATCTCTCTTCTGGACAATCTGGAGAAACGCTACAATTCATTGTAAGAGGTAACACGGTTTATGTAGGGAAGATACTCTTTTTCTTCTATGGAGGTATGAGGTTTGAACTCAGGGTGTCACACTTACTAAAAAGCTGATCTACCGCCAAGCCACACCTCCAGTCCTCTTTTACTTTGGTTATTTGGAGATGTGGTCTCACTTTTGGCCGCGCTGTGCCTGGACTATGGCCCGCTTATTTCATGCTTCCCAGAGTCACTGGTGTGCCAGGTACCAGCCACCCCGACTAACTTTTTTGCCCAGTCTGGCCTATAACCTCAATTTTCCTGATTTCAGCCTCCTAAGGAGCTACCACAGGAGTGAGCCACGGGGCCTGCCCGAGGAAGACACACTTCTTCTTCTTCTTTTTTTTTTTTTTGGTCAGTCATGGGGCTTAAACTCACAGCCTGGGCGCTGTCCCCTGAGCTCTTTTGCTCAAAGCTAGCACTCTACCACTTTGAGCCACAGCACTACATCTGGTTTTTGAGTGGTTAATTGGAGATGAGTCTCATGGACTTTGCTGCCCAGGCTGGCTTCAAACCTGCAATCTTCAGATCTCAGCCTTCTGAGCACCTAGGATTACAGGTGTGAACCATCAGGACCTGGAGATGCCCTAATGAATTCCTTTGCAGTTCAGTCTTCATTGCTGGGGTAGTGAAAGAAAAGAAGCTTTACTAAAAACAACGACGACAACAACAACGACAAAACCCTGCCAAGTGCTTGTCAAACACAATAATAATTCTACACACACACACACACACACACACACACACACACACACACCCTGCCCCCAGCCATCCCCTCCACCCCTGTCAGTCCTGGGGCTTGAAACTCACAGCCTAGGTGCTGTCCCTGAGCTCTTTTGTCAAGGCTAGCAATCTACCACTTTGAGCCACAGCACCACTTCTGGTTTTCTGGTGGTTAATTGGAAATAAGAGTCTCATGGACTTTCCTGCCCGGGGCTGGCTTCGAACTATGATCCTCAGATCTCAACCTCCTAAGTAGCTAGGCTTACTTGCGTGAGCCAACAGCACTGAACTAAACCATCCAGATATTTAAGTGTTAAGATTCACATCTTAGCTGGACACTGGTGGCTCACACTTGTAATCCAAGCTACTCAGGAGGTTGAGATTTGAGGATCAAGGTTTGAAGGCAGCCTGGGCAGGAAAGTTTGTGAGACTCTTATCTCCAATGAACCACCAAAAAGCTTTAAGTGGAGCTCAAGTGGTAGAGTACTAGCCTTAAGCACAAAAGCTCCAGAACAGCGCCCAGGCCCTGAGTTCAAGGCCCAGAACTGCCCCCCACCCCTCCACAAAGTCTGGATGACAAGCTTTTCTTGAAATACCAGAATATCCGGCTACCAGCCCACCTACCTTCTTCACATGCACAGCCCATTCCTCCAATCATCCCTGACTCAGCCAACTTCGCCTGCACCCTACAGCCAGTTAATTTTACATCCCTTGCATCAGCTTGCATGCAGTTTTGTGAACCACAGCCATTATTTTGAATTTTATACCAAATCTAGAGAAAACCGCTGAAGGTTTTAAAACTAAGAGAGGACTGGATTTGCAGTCTTAAATAATCACCATGGAATCTGTCTAGAGGAAGGGGGCGGAGAATGGGATGCCGGGAAGGCAGCAGAAGCTGCTGGGGCAGACAATGGTAATAACTTGGATCAGGAGAGTGGCAGGGGAGGGAGGAGAGAAGTGGACACACGTGAGATCCATTTGTGAAGTAGAAGCCACAGCTCTTAAGGACGGTCAGGATGTAGAGAAGGAGTTGATCACATGGGAGACACCGGGGTGTGGGCCCATAAGTTGAAATGAGGACGTTTAAGGGGAAACAGATTTAAAGGAGAGGGTGAAATGCTCCTTGAGTGGTGTGCACTTCTGCTGCATGCTCAAGTATCCTGTCACTTTCTCTTTTTCTGTCAGTCACGGGGCCTGAACTCTAGGCCTGGGCACTGTCCCTTAGCTCTTCAGCTCAAGGCTAGCGCTCTACCACTTGAGCCACAGCGCCACTTCCAGCTTTTTTCTTTTTGCTTATGTGGTGCTGAGGAATCGAACCAGGGCCTCAGGCATGCAAGGCAAGCGCTCTACCACTGAGCCACCTTCCCAGCCCCTAGAGTTTATTTTTTTTTTCTTGGGGCCTGAACTCTGGGCCTGGGCGCTGTCCCTTAGCTCTTCAGCTCAAGGCTAGCGCTCTACCACTTGAGCCACAGCGCCACTTCCAGCTTTTTTCTTTTTGCTTATGTGGTGCTGAGGAATCGAACCCAGGGCCTCAGGCATGCAAGGCAAGCGCTCTACCACTGAGCCACCTTCCCAGCCCTTCTGTCACTTTCTTAAGAGCCAGGTTGGAAGTAGAAATTTAGAGATGGTCCAGAGAGAGGTGGAATGAAAGCTAGGTACCGATCAGGGTAGTGGTTTGGGGAGCAGCCTCCCCATTTCTGGGGTAAGCAAACTTTCTTTAGATTGCCACAATCCCTACCACTCCCTAAAGTATCCTACGTGGCCAGTGGCGCTCTTACTCCCCGTCTGGCTCCAGAGAGCAGTCATACTTGTGACTTTGTCCTGGATCCCTAACTTCTCTTTTGCAACATGATTTTTCAAGGGGTGAATTTCTCTCTTTTCACACGAACCACTGAACGCACAGAACACGATGGCTGGAGCTGAATGAGTGTCAGCTCGCTACATTTCTTCTCCCTTTCCCCCCTTCCATTAACCTCCTGGGAGGCTGCAGGAATCTTTGCCCTCTGGCTGATGGCAAATCACTTCAGAGCCCTGCCCCTCCATTTGATTTGACCTCCCTCTGCACCCCAAGCTCCCCCAATCCTCCCATCTTCCCTTGCAGCTCAGTGCCTGCTTCCCCAGGAGGCCTTCTCAGTGCCAAGCCTCAAATGAATTCATCTCTGGACCTCTGTGGGAAGTCCCCCAGCTCTGCCATTCGATGATTAAGCTTGCTCGGTCACGTGATGTGGATGTTTGCGGTCTTGCCTGAGTCCCTGGTAAACCTGTGGTTAGGGAATGTCGATTTCTTCCCAACCCTCAGCGCAGACACACACTGCCCCGAACAGAATCAGCACTCATCAACCATTCCTAAGGAGCGGCGCTAAGCTCCCTTGTCCTTTTTGACTCTTCATCCTCAGAGACAATGGAAGTGTTACTTCCCTCCAGAGCACCCCCACCCTCACCCTGGGCCCCTCACTTCTGAGTCCGAGAAAGGAACACAACGCAGTGTCTCACCAAGTTCTTGGAAGGCAGCAGCGGTTATGTAAACACTTATCGATCATGTGTTCAACACTCTGTATAAACATTTGCTCACTGACCCTCATTTGCTCACTGTTGAATCCTCACTTTATGTCCCTCCTTCCTCCCTGCCCGCTTCCCCCCCCCCCCCCCCCGCAGCCCCAACGTGGTCCACACTGCATTTCCCTGTGTGATTCCTGCCCTGAGAACACTGTTCCCCTCCTCCCCCTGTTTTGCCCCAGTAGCTCCTACTTAATCTTTTAAGATAGCTGGTCAGTGCCTCTTCCAGGAAGTGATCTGTCTTAGTCTATTTTCTGTTGCTAAGAATGAGTACCTGAGACTGATCATTTATAAAACACAGAGGTTTGTCTGGCTCATGGTTCTAGGGGCTGGGAAAGTCCAGGGTCCGGGCATCTGGTGAGGGCATTGGGCTTCATAGGATCTCCATGGAAGGTATCACAGGGGCGGTGAGTTGGACTTCATTTCAACCAATAAGCTGGGTATAGTGGACCACCTGTAATCCAAGTTACAATAGAAGCATAAGTAGGATCACAGTCCAAGGCAGGCCTCTGGCAAAAAGCAAGAGATTCTATCAAAAAATAACTAAAACAAAAAAGGGCTGGAGTCATGGCTCATGTCGTGGAGTACCTGCCTAATAGGCATGAGGTTCTAAGTTTAAAACCCAGTACTGCCAGGAGCCAGTGGCTCATGCCTATAATCCTAGCTACTCAGAAGGCTGAGATCTGAGGATTGCAATTCAAAGCCAGCCTGGCAGGAAAGTCCACGAGACTCTTATCTCCAATTAACCACCAGAAAACCGGAAGTGGCGCTGTGGCTCAAGCGGTAGAGTACTAGCCTTGAGCTGAACTGCTGAGAGACGGCGCCCAGGCCCAGAGTTCCAGCCCCACAACCACCCAAAACAACAACATCAAAAATGCAGTACTGCCAAAGAAGGAGGAGGAGGAGAAGAAGGAGAAAGAGAAGGAGGAGGAGGTGTGTGAATTGTATCACTTAAAAAAGAAATTGTGCTGATACGAGAGCTTGGACTCAGAGCCTGGATGCTGTCCCTGAGCTTTTTATTTTTGCTCAGGGCAAGCTCTCTACCACTTGAGCCATAGCCCACTTCTAGCTTTTTTGGTGCTTAGCTGAAGATAAGCATCTCATGAACTTTCCTGTCTGGGCTGGCTTCAAACCATGATCTTCAGATCACAGTCTCCTGAGTAGCTAGGATTACAGATGTGAGCCACTGGTGCCAGGCTTGTATCTCTTTTTAAATTTATTTTTATTTTTTTGTTGGTCATGGGGCTTGAACTCAGGGACTGGGCGCTGTCACTAGGCTTTTTCACCCAAGGCTAGTGCTTTACCACTTGGAGCCACAGCTCCACTTCCAGTTTTCTTGTGGTTAATTAGAGATAAGAGTCTCATGGACTTTCCTGCCTAGGCTGGCTTCAAGCTGTGATCCTCAGATCTCAGTCTCCTGAATAGCTAGGATTACAGGTGTGAGCCACCAATGCCCAGCTCTCCGTTGTTTTTGTTGTTGTTGTTTGTTTGTTTTTGTTTTTTTAAAAGAAGTGGCAGAGCATCCAAAGCTGAAGAAAAGCATGGCTGTGGGGTGGGGATCAGGAGAACTGAGCAGGAAGAAGAATGAGAGTCCAAGCGCTGCCTATGATACATTATCTCTAAGGCTGGACATTTCTCACCCTCATATTACTTCTGCTCATGCAATGAAGAAGCCGAGGGCCCAGAGACGCCACTGCCTATCAAAGGCACCTAGGAAGTGGTTGTTCAAGTGCCGTCAGGTCTCACAGAGGAATCCAGAGGATTTTGAAGGGTAAAGGGTAGGATTTTGCTGGGCGCTGGTAGCTCACACTGTAATCCTCCCTACTTTGGAGACTGGGATCTGAGGATTGCAGTTCAAAGCCAGTCCAAGCAGAAAAGTCCCTATGAGACTCTTATCTCCAATAAACCACTCAAAAACTGGAAGTGGCACTGTGACTCAAGTGGTAGAGCGCTCTCCTTGAACACAAGGAGGCTCAGGGACAGTGCCCAGGCCCTGAGTTCAAGCCCCAGGACTGGCAAAAAAAAAAAAGACCTTGTCATTGCATATCTGGATCACTACAACAATGTTTCTAGTGGTCCAGTGTTCTGGTCTCTGTCAATCCAGTCCATCCTAAACATCAAACCCACACAAATCTTCAACTATTGCTTTTAATTTTGCTTGTTTTTCTGACCCCATACTATCCCTTTTTTTTTTGGTCAGTCATGAGGCCTGAAATCTAGGCCTGGGCACTGTCCCTCAACTCTTTAGCTCAAGGAAAGCGCTCTACCACTTGAAGCACAGTGCCACTTCCAGCTTTTTCTACTTATGTAGTGCTGAGGAATCAAACCCAGGGCCTCATGCATGCAAGGCAAGCACTCTACCACTGCCACCTTCCCAGCCTCCTATACTATCCCTTTTGTACTGCCATCAGATTAAATCAAAGGCCAATCCTAGCCCTAAAATCATTAATCACTGGCTTTTTGCATCCAGGATGTCTCTACTACAACAACAAACAAGAATCAGAAAAGACACTATAAAGGAAAAAAGCGCTCTATGTCAGCAGGGGAGATCCACAGAAGCCTTGGGGCCTCAGGGACTGTGCACATGGCCCGTCCTGAGCACCGGGCTGAGGACATTTGTGGAGACATTTGCACTCCTCATTTGCACGCTCCTGTCACCGACCTGCTGTTCTGCCAGAGCGTTTGTTTGCTCGCAGAGGATTAGGGACGCAAAGACAAGGAGGAAGTCAGCCTCAGCTGTGAATCTAAAAAAAAAATTCCTCAGTGTAAAATCTTGGCACAGACTGGCCTTTGCCAAGGCAGGAAAGGATTTTCTAACGAGTTTAAGCACCTGTTAACAAACCCAGAGCCAAGCCTGTCTCCTGGCTTGCATCACTGAATGGCTTGCTTGAACTCAGGACCTCACACTCGCACTCAGCTTGTCCACTCAAGGCTGGCACGCTACCACCTGAGCCACATTCCAGCCCAGCATTTTGCTGGGGAATTGGAGATGGAATCTCTTGGACTTTTCTGCCTGAGCTGGCTTTGAACTGAGATCCTCAGATCTCAGGTTCCTAAGTAGCTTGGATTATAGGCATGAGCCTGCAACACCCCGCCCTGAATTTCTTTCTATGTGGCTTGAGTGTAAGGAATTCCAGGTGTGCTGTGTGGCGCTCCCAGAATGTGTGTGAACAGGCAGAGGCAGGGGATACAGGAAGTCCTGCGTGGGTGTCTCAAGTACCAACTTCAGGACCAGTGTGGGGGTAGGGGGGTCAGTGGACAGTTTAAAAAAAACAGCAGGGTCCTTGGTCCTGGTTTCTATTGACAACCCTAGCAGGAACTCCACGTTAGGGCAGATGCTGCGTTCAAGAAGAGGAGCAGAAGCCTGCTGCTGGTGGCTCACGCC
This sequence comes from Dipodomys ordii, assembly GCF_000151885.1. Lineage (NCBI taxonomy): Eukaryota > Metazoa > Chordata > Mammalia > Rodentia > Heteromyidae > Dipodomys > Dipodomys ordii. The sequence continues at coordinate 1,730,555 of NW_012267295.1, read as the reverse complement.
TGTAATCCTAGCTATTCAGGAGGCTGAGTTCTAAGGATTGCAGTTTGATGCCAGCCTGGGCAGGAAATTTCCAACTAAAAAACAAAAACAAAACACAAAATGAGAAGTGGAGCTGTGGCTCAGGTAGCAGAGCCTTAGTCTGGTACGCAAAAGCTCAGGGACAATGCCCAGGACCAGCGTGCGCACACGCACACACACACGTGCGCAAAGCAGAGGACTAATGGTAGAAAAGGGGTCAGACAAATGGGCTTGTCCTGGAATTCCCCTAGGATCTGATTCAATGCAAAGATGAAGATGCTGAGGGTCAGGAGTACCTCAGAGTCTAAGAATCTGTGGGGGCCTCAAGACTGAGGCTGAGCTGTGGGTGTCAAGGTCATACTAAAAGGTGACAGCTCAGGGGCCCTGGCCACCATCATCATACTGTAGGAAGAAGAAATGTAAAACCAGCAGAGCATTATGGGAAGGATAGGGAGCATTATTTGGATCCAGAATGCTCTAGGTTCTTTCTACTTCCCTCCCACCTACACACACACACACACACACACACACACACCCAGCATAGAGGCTTCAGCTTATCAGATGAGTGCTAGGAAATAGAGACGTGGCGCTTCCCTCTGGCGTGTTTCCCTGTGATCTGATCCATAGGCCTGCTACCTCAGTTGTCCAGGCAGGGCCACCGAGTGGAGGACAGGATTGGTGCTGTCATTTACACCAGAAGCTATGGAAAGAAGCTCCCAAGGAGAGCCCACAGCAGACAAGTCCAGATTGCTAAGAGCTCCCTCAGTGGAGACGTGGGCTACTGGAGTTCATAGAAGCGTTGTGTCATAGCATCCTTCCCTCTACTTCCTTAATCCTCCCACAGTGTTGTGGAAACTAAACAAAACCTTATAGAATCCAGGCACTGGTGGCTCATGCCTGTAATCCTAGCTTCTCAGGAGGCTAAGATCTTGAGGATCACAGTGCAAAGCCAGGCCATGCCAGAAAGTCCTTAAGACTCTTACCTTCAATTAACCATCAAAAAGATTGAAAGTGGAGCTATGGCCCAGGTGGTAGAGCACTAGCCTTGAGCAAAAGTTCAAGGACAGCACCCAGGCCCCGAGTTCAAGTCCTAGTACTGGCACAAAAAGAAAACACACAATGACAACAACAAAGGCCTCATGGAATCGCCATTCTTCCGTATATCGGCTGCAAGGTCCAAGAGTTCACAACTGTGTGGAGTTGAACATCCATACCCACACTTTCCCCCACCAAGAAAGGAAGCAGATGGGGTTTCCAAGAAGGAGGAAAGAAACTGGACACAATAATGGAGACATAGGCCCTCGCTGGCTGCTGGCTCCCCATGGTGGGGCAGGCAGAGTGGGGTGCCGGGGCAATGGTTTTGAGCTCCAGGATGACTTGAATTGACCTCTGTGCCCCAGAGAGCCTGGGCCAGTCCCTTCCATTTGCAAAGCCATAGATAGCCTCAGAATTCATTCCAAGGATAGCAAATGGGGATCCAGAATGCCACCTCACCTCAGCTGGTAAGAGGATTAAAAGAGAGGGTGTGAACTCTGCCTCCCCCCCCCCCTTAGAACCTGACACACTGAAGGGAAAAAATAAAGGTAATTTAATCTGCCTCATCCATCTGTCCTGTCATCTCCCAGTTTTAATTCCAGCCAGCATTTCTGGGGTAGAACACCCTGGAGGGATGTGGAGCGCAGTGACTTAGTACCAGGAACTCACTGATGAGGCCTTGTCAAGCAAGCTCTTGACCTTGTGTTCTGAAAGAAAAATCTAAAACGCATTTCCTGGGAACAAGAACAGACCGGTCTCTGAGGGCTGGACTCCGACCTGGTGACGTTCAGGGACACTCAGCAAAGACAGCCCTGGGCCAGTGGGGTTCTTGACCCCCAGGATTTGAGCCGGGCACTTGGTGCATTCTGTTGTCTTCAGGCACTGGCTCAGTGAGCTCCCAGATTCTGCCTAACTGACATCTGGCAGGGACAGAAACTGTCCTCTGACCTCAGGAACAGAATGCCAAACGCTCTGTCTGTCTTCCTCAAGGAAACGGGGTAGGGAAGGAGGAGAGGAGCTCCTGCCAGGTGCAGAAGAAAGAAGCAAGCCTGCTCCTGGCACCAGGGAATCAGGTTGCCACAGCAACGCGCTTCTTCCCCGGCCACTCATTATCTGGCTTTTGAATTCGCCTCCTCTGTGTACATACCGGCCCCGCTCCTTCCCTCCATTTAACCACCGGCTTTCCACCAGAGGGGCCTGGCTGACCCCTCCTTGCGAGGCAGGGTCCCTGGGATGGCACAATATTTACTTGTTGGGCTCCACTGGGAAGAACTCCGGGGGTGTGCTCCATGAGGAATCCTGACACAGTCAGTGGGGAGAGGGACCCCGGGGCAGTTTGGCAAAATGGAAAGCACAGAACCAGTGAACTTAGCCTTCTGGGAGTTAAACCTCAGCATCGCAGCATGGTTCAAGAAACAGCAAAAAGCTGGTTGCTTAGTGGTTCATGCGTATAATCCTAGCTATTCAGGAGTTCAAAGCCAGCCCAGGCAGGAAAGTCTGTGAGACTCTTATCTCCCACTGGAAACCAGAAGTAGAGCTGTGGCTCAAAACAAAGCAAGGAAAACAGGGGCTGGGAAGATGGCTCAGTGGTAGAGCGCTTGCCTTGCATGCATGAGGCCCTGGGTTCAATTCCTCAGGACCACATAAGCCGGGCGCTGGTGGCTCACGCCTGTAATCCTAGCTACTCAGGAGGCTGAGATCTGAGGATCTCGGTTCAAAGCCAGCCCGGGCAGGAGAGACCGTGAGACTCCTATCTCCAATAAACCACCAGAAAACAGGAAGTGGTGCTGTAGCTCAAGTGGTAGAGCGCTCGCCTTGAGCTGAGGAACTGAGGGACAGTGCCCAAGCCCAGAGTTCAAGCCCCACGACCGACCAAAAAACAAACAAACAAAAAAAAACAACCTCAGGACCACATAAGCAGATAAAGCTGGAAGTGGCGCTGTGGCTCAAGTGGTAGAGCGCTAGCCTTGAGCTGAAGAGCTGAGGGACAGCGCCCAGGCCCAGAGTTCAGGCCTCATGACCTATTAAAAAAAAAAAAAAAGAAAAGAAAGAAAAACAAACCTTTATATCACTTATGAGAGAAAGGTGAATTCTCAATTTGATTGGCTGTGGAACCCTGCACAGCTGAAGGAAGAATTAGCCAGATATTGTACACATATGGAAGAGAGCATCATTAATTTAAAGAAAAAAAAGCAAGTTGTTCAAACTCCTAGAGACAAAAGGGAGAAATGAATGAGGTTTTGGGTTTTTTTTGTCCATTGTGGGGCTTGAACTCAGGGCCTGGGCCCTGTCCCTGAGCCTCTTTGTGCTCAAGGCTAGTGCTCTACCACTTGAGCCACACCCAGTTTTTGAGTGGTTAATTGGAGGTAGGAGTCTCATTTTCTACCCAGGGTCAGCTTTGAACCATGATTGAGGGGTGTTTAACAGGTGGGATTTTAGTAGAAAACATCCTGGAGATTGGTTATATAACAAAGTGACCTAACCCTACAGAACTCTACACTAAGTGTGGTGTCATACTCCTGTATTCCCAGCTACTCAGGAGGCTGAGGAAGGAAGATCACAATTTTGAACCCTGCCTAGGTTACATAGTGAGTTTAAGGCCAGCTTGGGCAACTTAACAAGACTTCTACCCCCAAAAAATATTTTAAAGAGCCGGGGATGTAGCTCATGCCTTTACTTATATATATATATTAGTTACTCCTGGGTCTTGAACTCAGGGCTTGGGTGCTGTACCTGAACTTTTTTGCTCAAGATTAGCATTCTACCACTCAAGCCACAGCTCTACCTCCAGCTTCTTAGTGGTTGATTGGAGTAAGAGTCTCATGGACTTTTTTGCCTGGGCTGGCTAGCTTCAAACCATGATCTTCAGATCTCAGCCTCCTGAGTATCTAGGATGACAGGTGGAGCTACCAGCAGGCAGGACTTTTTAGAACTAGACAAGGAGACAAAACGAACTGGGATGGGTCCTTCCCTCTGTAGTTGTATGGACCAAATTAAAGGCGAGAAGATGCTGCTGCTTTTTCTTTTATTCCCTTTCTGGAGAAGTGTTCCCTCCTCCTCCCCCAGACAATTAGCATCTATTATCTTTATAATTTCAACAAACAAATGCGAACAGAATGAAATCAATATGCCTGATCTCATGGGCATTCATTGAACAGCTATCTATGGAACATTAACCTACCAGGGAAAAGTCATAGCGTTGGTAGATCAGGGAGAGGGAGGCAGGTGTGCCCTGGCCTGGTGGAGCATAGATTCCTGGGGCACATAGTAAACAGGTGACACACTGGTGAATGGAGACAGTCACCAGTGCTAGAAGTCCTGAAGGACAGACACAGGCTCCGGGATGGTGGGGGAGGGGCTGTCATCTCCACACTCCTCTAGAAGGGGAGGCTGATGCACAGCCCTGAAGGATAAAAATGGAATCAGCCAGGGAAAGAAGAAGGCAGGGCCCTGCATCCAGGCTGAGAAGCAGGGATTGCAAAGCCCCGGAGGGGGAGGATGAGGGTCAGCGTGGCTGGAGGGAGGTGCAGGCGGAGGAGGGTGGATGGCAGGGGGAGCAGAGACCCATGCGCTGCGTTCCCAAGGTAATAGGACCTGGGCTGCAGACCAGGCAGGGCAGGGCAAGAGGAGAAGCGAAGAGCCAGGAGAATAATATCTCTATTTAGCTTCCTGCTGCATGACGCGAGGGAGGATTTAGGCTTTAGATGAGGTTAGAAAATTGCTTATAATTACTGAAAGAGGGTAGAAAAGTGTACACACACACAAAGTCAGGCGCTGGAGCCCATCCTATAATTCTAGTCAGTTGGAAGGCTGAGAATAGGAGAATCACAGGTCAAAGTCAACCTGGGGCTGAGCATCTGTGGCTCACACCTGTAATCCTAGCTACTCCGGAGGCTGAGTTCAAAGCCAGCCTGGGCAGGAAAGTCCATGAGACTCTTATCTCCAATTAACCACCAGAAAACTGGAAGTGGCACTGTGGCTCAAGTGGTAGAGCGCTGGCCTTGAGCTGAAGAGCTGAGGGACAGCGCCCAGGCCCAGAGTTCAAGCCCCACAACAGACCAAAAAAAAAAAAAAAGTCAACAAGGCTTACTTCCTGTCAACCAATACCTGGGTTCCAGCCCAGGCAGAAAGTGTGGAAGACTTCATCTCAACAGAGGAAGCTGGACGTGGCACAGGGCTATCTCCTCGCTAGCATGGGAAGCCTAAGATAGGCATGTCTCTGTCCAGGTGTCCCCAGCCAGGAAGTGAAAGACCCTATCTCTAAAAACAAAACAATAAAACGATAGAACTGGGGGCATGGCTCAGTGGTAGAGTGCTTAGCAAGTATCAGGCCCTTAGTTCAAACCCCAGAACCACCACTACTACCAAGAAAAGAAAGAAAAAAGAATTAGAGCCAGTATTGTTGGCTCACGCTTATAATCCTAGCTACTCAAGATGCTGAGATCTGAGGATTGAGGTTTGACACCAGCCTGGGAAAACAAATATCTGAGACTCTTATCTCCAGTTAACCAGCAAAAAGCCAGAAGTGGAGGTATGGTTCAAGTGGTAGAGTACCAGCCATGAACAAAAAAGTAGAGAGAACATAAGGCCCTGAGTTCAAGTCCTAGTATCAGCATACATACACACACACACACACACACACACACATACATACACACACACAGAATTAATTATATGCCATTGGATTTATATGCCACGATACGATTATTTCTTCTTCTTCTTCTTCTTTCTCTTCTTCCTCTTCTTTTTTCTTCTTCTTCCTTTTTGTTGGTCCTGGGGCTTGAACTCAGGGCTTGGGCTCTGTCCCTGAGCTTGTTTTGCTCAAGCATAGCACTCTACCACTTGAACTACAGCATCACTTCTGGCTTTTTCTGTGATTAATTAGAGATAAGAGTTTCATGAACTTTCCTACCCTAGTTGGTTTCAAACCATGATCCTCAGACCTCAGCCTCCTTGAATAGCTAGGATTACAGGCGTGAGCCGTACCCAGCTTGTCAGTTTCTTTATCCAGTCATTTCCCAACAATTAGGTTGATTTCATATGATATCTATGTGGGCTATTGGTTTGTTGAGCGAGTGGGAGTTCAGAAATCTCTTGGAGTCAGTGGTTGGTTTCATTTCCTTTGAAGATCATTACATACTCAAAAGTGGGATTGCTGAATCATTTGTTCTATTTTTAAGCATTTAATGAATCTCCATACTGTTTTCCATAATGTGTGTACCAATTAAATCTCTAACTGCAAGTACATTGGGTTCCATTTTCTCCACATCCTCACCCCACAAACTTTTGGCTTCTAGGTTATAACCATTATAATATACATAATATATATTATATATGTTACTCTCTATATACAATAATATATATCTACATATATATATATATATATATCCTTATAAGTAGAGAGTAATATGAGGTTAAATAGCTCATTGTGGACTTGATTTGCAGATGATTAGTGATAACGAACTTTTTTTTGGGGGGGTATACCTTTCAACTCTAACTGTTTAGATCCTTTGTCCATTTTAAAATCAGGTTACTTACTCTTGCAGTTTCTTAACTGCAGTAATACTAAGGATATTAAACACTCACCCCTGCAAGCAGCCGCTGCAAGACGGCAGGGGATTTGTGAGAGGAGAAAGTCAGTGCCTCCTCAATCTTAATACTGCTGGCTGGATACAAATTGCTTTCTTCTACTCAGGAGAAAGCTCGGGTGGGCGGGCTGATGAGACAGGCCGGTGATGAGCCAGGCCGGACGTGCAGGGAGGGAGGCAGCAGGAAGTCCCTCCTTCCTCTCCTGCCTTCCAGCTCTCCCTTCCTACTTTCCATCCTACTCTGGGCAAAGATTTTTTTTTAATTTAAATTTATTTATTTTATTTTGGTGCTGGTCCTGAGGCTTGAATTCAGGATCTGGGCACTGTCCCTTAGCTTTTCACTCACGACTGCCAGTCTACCACTTGAGGCACAGCTCCAGCTTCTGGGTGATTCATGGGAGATGCGAGTCACACAGACTTTTCTGCCCAGGCTGGCTTAGACTTGAGATCCTCAGACCTCATCTCCCCGGATTGCTAGTTACCAGCGCCCAACAAGGGTAAAAGTTTTATAGAGTCTGGGAGTGTGGGTCACTCTGTCTCTTCACTCTGTCAGGGTAGAAAGGCCTAGAAGCATTAGGGTGGCCCGAGACATTTCTAGGAGTAACTTCGGAAGTGAATGAGGCTGGGGTAAAAAGGAATCCTACAAAAAGCTCAGGAGTGAGAAACAGGGACCCCACTCTGTACAGAACAGGAAGAAGGCAGGTCAAGTATGTCAAGTTTGTTTTTGATACACATCAGCATACATTCCTATTTTATTTCTGCATGGATAGAACATATTTATGTATGTGTTTATTTATACCCACTTCAGTACACAAAGAACTCAAACTGGCTGGCAAAAACATATGAACTGTCAAGGAATAAAACAAATAGCCTAGGAAACCGAAATAAAAAGAGAATAGGGAAGAGAATAAATAAACTTGAGTATGATTAGCATGCATAAATGAATGATAAATTGTTCTCTCCAATAGCTAACACAGTCCATAAACTTTGAGAACATTAGTGGCCAAAAAGCAATTGAACAGGATGAGGACAGAGTCCATAAATTATAGAGTCCAGCTGGTTGATACTGGCTCATGCCTGTAATCCTAGCTAGTAAGAGACTGAGATCTGAGAATCACATTTCAAAGCCAACTCCAGGCAGGAAAGTCCATGAGTCTTAACTCCAATTCACCATAAGAAAACTGGAGGGCTGGAAAGGTGGCTCAGTGGTAGAGCACTTGCCTTGCATGCTCGAGGCCCTGGGTTCGATTCCTCAGCACCACATAAGTAAAAAGCTGGAAGTGGCGCTGTGGCTCAAGTAGTAGAGCGCTAGCCTTGAGCTGAAGAGCTGAGGGACAGCGCCCAGGCCCAGAGTTCAGGCCCCACGAGCAGACCCAAAAGAAAATAAGAAAATAAAAATTTAAGGATAGAATAGACAAGATCAGATTCTGTAGAGATTGAATTAAAAAAAAAAAAAAGGTAAAGAGGGCTGGGAAGGTGGTTCAGTAGTAGAGTGCTTGCCTTGCATGCATGAGGCCCTGGGTTCCATTCCTTAGTACCACATAAGCAGAAAAAGCTGGAAGTGGTGCTGTGACTCAAGTAGTAGAGCACTAGCCTTGAGCTGAAGAGCTGAGGGACAGCACCCAGGCCCAGAGTTCAGGCCCCACAACGGACCAAAAAAAAAAAAAAGATACAGATCTAGGAGAAGGGACTTGAATTGGCAACTAGAAGGACATTTTGAGACTTTGAATTCAAGCCCTGATACCAGCATATATAAGAGTAATCTACTATAGTGGAAGTTGAGACATAAGTGAAAAGCAAGAGAACAGACCCATTATATTTATAGCATTACTCTCAGTATACAATTAGCACTGAATACTCAGAATAAATTGAGGGAAGATTGAAAAAACATTTTTTTTA
>NW_012267295.1:1698307-1721643 GCF_000151885.1 Dipodomys ordii | reverse complement strand
TGTGGTTCAAAGTGATAGAGCACTAGCTTTGAGGCTCAGGGCTCAGGAACAGTGTGTAGGCCCTGAGCTCAAGCCCTACATCACCACCACTACCAACACCACCACCACCAACAAATAATAATAATAATGATAATAATATAAAGTCCAGGGCTGGGAGGGTGGCTCAGTGGTAGAGCGCTTGCCTTGCATGCATAAGGCCCTGGGTTTGATTCCTCAGCTGAAGAGCTGAGGGACAGCACCCAGGCCCAGAGTTCAGGCCCCACGACCGGACCGAAAAAAAAATATGAAGTCCAGCTGGGCATTGGTGGCTCATGCCTGCAATCCTACCTACTTAGAAGACTGGGATCTAAGGATAGAGGTTGAAAGCCAACTTGAGCAAGAATAAGACTCTTATCTCCAAATTAGCTACCAAAAAAGCCAGAAGTGGAGCTGTGGTTTAAATGGTAAAGTGCTAGCCTGGAACAATAAAAGCTCAGGGAGGGGCTGGGAAGATGGCTCAGTGGTAGAGTGCTTGCCTTGCATGCACGAGGCCCTGGGTTCAATTCCTCAGCACCACATAACTAGAAAAGACCAGAAGTAGTGCTGTGGCTTAAGTGGTAGAGCACTAGCCTTGAGCTGAAGAGCTGAGGGACAGCACCCAGGCCCAGAGTTCAAGCCCCACCACTGACAAAAAAAAAAAAAAAAAAGCTCAGGGACAGGCCAGGTAGGAGTCTGTCTGTCTGTCTGTCTCTCTCTCTCTCTCTTTTGGACTATATGAATATATAGTCCAAAACTTTCCAGGGAAACATTATCTAACCTTGGTATTGGAAACTGAGAGGAGTTCGTCCAAGGTTTGTTCAAAGATGACTGCAAGATGTGCTAGATGATGCCTGTAACATAATAACTATTTCTCATAAACCCCTCTGCGTGCTGAAATGTCACTCAAGTACCATCCTAATATTCATGCCACACTTTTGTAATGCTAGAAATTGGAAATAGCCTAAATGTACACCAAACACATTATTGTACAACACCCAATGGGGTATTATACTGCTATTAAGAAAGAAGAACAATTTTGGGATTCACATGAAGCAATTTCCAAAATATATTAGAAAACAAAAGAAGGGAGAACAATATCTCTAGTATGTTACTATTTGTGAAGATAGAAAAAGGTGAATATATATATATAGAGAGAGAGAGAATGAGAGAGAGAACAGTATATATAGGGGAAAATATCTCTAGTATGTTACTATTTGTGAAGATGGAAAAAGCTGAATATATATATATATATATATATATATATATATATATATGGAGAGAGAGAGAACAGTATATAGAGAGAAATATCTCTAGTATGTTACTATTTGTGAATATGGAAAAAGGTGAGTATATATATATGTGTATATACATATATGTGTATATATTTGTATACATATATATGTATATATATGTATACACACACACACATATATATATATATATTCCAATTCATGTCTTCTGTTTATCTAGATCATTCCTAGAAGAATCACTCAGGAACTACAGGTTGGATGCCAGTTGCCTTCTGGGGAAAGTACCTAGGGTCAGGGCAGAGAATTAAGAGATACTTTTCCCTATTCAGTTGTTTGTACCTGCTGAATTTTATGAGAGGGTTATTTATATATTTAAAGCAAATAAGTCATTCAAATATGAAAGCAAAAGTAATGTAACATGAAGGGCTCTAACTGAACAATCCTTAATGATGAAGCTTAAGGACAATTTCTAGACTATTCCAGAGAATAGAAGTCCCACAGGAGACCGTCATTTTCCAGGCTCTTCTCTGATTGGACTCCACAGGCAGGAAGAAAGATCTCCATTGCTGTCTGAGGCCCACTACTTCCTTCATCGGATGGAAATTCCAACACCTCCCCTCTCTCCATGAAAACAAAACGAAACACTTCTTAAAATTAACAAATGCCAGCTAGGACATGCCTCAGTGACGAAGCACTAACCTAGCAAGTGCAACATCCTGGGTTTGAGCTCCAGTAACAAAAAAGAAAAGACCCTCCCCCAAATAATCCAGTCCAGAGAGAGAGAGACAGAGACAGAGACAGAAATGGGGGGGGGAAGAATGAACAAATGCAAGCTGGCTTACACTTCTACTTCTAGCTACTTATAAGGCTGAGATCTAAGAATCATGGTTCAAACCAGACCAAGCAAAAAATCTGTGTGACTCTTATCTCCAATTAACTGGTAAAAAGCAAGAAGTAGAGGTGTGATTCAAGTGGTAGAGCACCAACTTTGAGCCAAAAAGCTCAAGGACAGTACCCGGACCCCAAGATCAAGTTTCTAGTACCAGCACAAATAAAAAGAATTAGCAAGTGCAGCAAAGTTGTAAATACAAAATCAGTACAAAATGACAACTTGTTTCTATATCTTAAAAATGAACAATCTGAAATTAAGAAAATAATTCCAGTTATAATAACATAAAAAATAGTTGGGGAGAAAAGGCTTAATTAAGGAGATGAAAGACTTCTAGACTGAAAATTATGAAATATTGCTGAAAGAAATGATACAAATAAATGAAATGAAACATCATTCCTTCTTCAGGTATTGGGAGATTGTTTTGGTTCTGTTGGTCAGTTGTGGGGCTTGATCTAAGGGCCTGGGTGCTATCCCTGAGCTCTTTCACCCAAGGATAGTGCTCCACCACTTTGGGCCACAGCTCCACTCACTTTCCATTTTCTGATGGTTAATTGGAGATAAGAGTCTCAAGGACTTTCTTGCCTGCGCTGGCTTTGAACTGTGATCCTCAGATTACAGTCCTGAACCACCATCCCCAGCTGGAATGAGGGATCTGATATTGCTACAATGTTCAGTGTTCTCCAAAGGCCCTCAGCTTGACACTATTGGGAAATGAGGGAACTTTTAAGGGGGTGGAGCCTAGGGGAAGAAAATTAGGCTATTGGGGGAGAGGTACCCCTATAGGAAATATTAGGACCCAGGCCCCTTCCTGACTTTCTTTGCTTTCTAGCCCCCATGAGATGAGCAGCTACACCTTACCACATACTCCCCTCCACGATGCCAACTGTCCATGGTCTGGAACCCGTGAGTCACAATGAACTTTCATTCTACATAAGTTGGTTTTCTTCAGGTATTCTGTCACAGTGACTAACATCTAACTAACACAGATATTAATACTACTCAAAGCATCTATAGATTCAAATGCAAGCCCTATCAAAATTCTGATGACATTTTTTTGCACTCTCTGCAAAAAACAAAATCCTAAATTTTTTATGGAATCTCAAGGGACCATGAATGGCAAAAAAGAAAAAAAAAGATCTTGAAAAAGAACCAAGTTAGTAGGTCTCACACTGAACCTTTCACGGACGTGGTCAACACATCTTTCTGACAAGAAGACCAAGATTCTCTGATGATTAAAAGAACAATGTTTTCAACAAGTGGCATTGAAAAAACTAAATAGCCACAGGGAAGAAAGAAAGAAAAAAGAAAGAGGGCTGGGAAGGTGGCTCAGCGGCAGAGTGCTTGCCTTGCATGCATGAGGCCCTGGGTTTGATTCTTCAGCACCACATAAACAAAAAGAAAAATGCCGGAAGTGGCGCTGTGGCTCAAGTGGTAGAGCGCTAACCTTGAGCTGAAGAGCTGAGGGACAGCGCCCAGGCCCAGAGTTCAAGTCCCACGACCGGACCCCCCCAAAAAAAAAGAAAAGAAAGAAAAAGAAAGAGAGAGAGAGAGAGAAAGAAAAAGAAGAAGGAAAGGGGCTGGGAATGTGGCTTAGCGGTAGCGGTAGAGTGTTTACCTGCATGCATGAAGCCCTGGGTTCAATTCCTAAGTACCACATAAACAGAAAGGCCAGAAGTGGTGCTGTGGCTCAAGACAGTGCAGTACTGAGGCCCAGACTTCAAGCCCCAGGATTGGCAAAAAAAAAAAAAGGAAAGACCTTTACCTTACAGTATATTCAATAGTTAGCCAAAAGTGGGTCAAAAACTTAAACACAGGGGCTGGGAAGATGGCTCAGTGGTAGAGCGCTTGCCTTGCACGCATGAGGCCCTGGGTTTGATTCCTCAGCACCACATAAGCAAAAAAGAAAAAAGCCGGAAGTGGCGCTGTGGCTCAAGTGGTAGAGCGCTAGCCTTGAGCTGAAGAGCTGAGGGACAGCGCCCAGGCCCAGAGTTCAGGCCCCATGTCCGGACCCCCCCAAAAACCAAACAACCAAACAAAAAACCTTAAACACAGAACTAAAACTATGGAAGTCTTAGAAGAAATTGTAGGGAAAAGGTTCATGACGTTGGATTTATTGATGATTTCTTGAAAGAATATTAAAAGTGCAAAAGAAAAAAATCAAGACATTGGGCTACATTGAAATTAGAAACCTTTGGGCATCAAAGAATGCTATCAACAGAAAGAAAAGGCAATTCACACAGTGAGAGAAAAGATTTGCAAACTGTATATCTGATAAGGGGTTATTATCTAGAGTATATCAAGAACTCCTAAAATTCAAGAACAACAAAAAATCCAATTTTAAAGTGGGAAAAAAGACTCAAATAAGACATCTCTCCAAAGCATATAGAAATGGCCAACCTACTATGGGGAAAAAAAAAAACAAAAAAAAAGTTCACTGTCACTAATCAAATCAAAACCACAATGAGATGTCATTTTACACCCACTAGAATTGTACTGATCAAAAAGAAAAGAGCAAGTGTTGGGAGCCTGTAGAGAAATGGGTTGGTGGTGATGTAAAATGGCACAGCTGCTGTGGGAAACTGGATGGTGCTTCCTTGAAAATTAAAAATAGAATTCCCATATGATCCAGCAATTCTGTGTCTACAAGCCAGGCCTGGAACAGATGTGTGCGTGCTTGTGGCACCATTCACAGTAACCAAAAGATAGATGCACCTGAGCTTCCATCAGTGACAGTGCATGAACACAAGGTGTAAGGTCGCTCAGGTATTGATGGTGTTCCAGGATTAGCTCCCCAGGGTGCTAATCAGGGGGAATGGATCCTCTGGTTGATTCTTAGGTCATTGAGGGCCATCAGGGAAGACTGTAGGACCCCAGTCTCTTTTTCTTCATTATTCCCTTGCAGGTGAAGTGAGAGGTTTTGCTCCACTATGAGACCAGCCATGTGTTGCTTCACCACAGGCCCATGGGGGAAATTGGTCCTGTACTAGAAACTTCCAAAAGCTATTGGCCAGAGTAAACTTTTTGTATTTATTTATTTATTTATTTTGGTCGTGGACCTGAACTCTAGGCCTGGGCCCTGTCCCTCAGCTCTTCAGCTCAAGGCTAGCGCTCTACCACTTGAGCCACAGCACCACTTCCTGCTTTTTCTGCTTATGTGGTGCTGAGGAATCGAACCCAGGGCCTCATGCATGCAAGACAAGCGCTCTACCACTGAGCCACCTTCCCAGCCTTAACTTTTTGTAGTTATAAGTTCATTATCTTGGGTGTTTTGTTATAGTGATAGAAAGCTAACATGATGTGTTATTATACATGTGAGTTTATTTAGCCTTAAAAAAAAAATCGGGGCTGGGAAGGTGGCTCAGTGGTACAGTGCTTGCCTTGCACGCATGAGGCCCTGGGTTTGATTCTTCAGCACCACATAAGCAGAAAAAGCCCAAAATGGCACTGTGGCTCAAGTGGCAGAGCACTAGCCTTGAGCTGAAGAGCTGAGGGACAGTGTCCAGGCCTAGAGTTCAGGCCCCATGACCAGCAAAAAAAATAAATAAATAAAGTAAATAAAATAAATAAAATCCAGGCCCTGGTGGCTCCTGCCTGTAATCCTAGCTACTCAGGAGGCTGATATCTGAGAATCACAGTTTGAAGCCAGCCTGGAAAGTCCATCAGACTCTTATCTCCAATTAACTACCAAATAAACTGGAAATGGTGCTGTGGCTCAACATGGTGATATCAAAAGCTCAAGGGCAGTGCCTGGGCCCTGAGTTCAAGCCCCAGGACTGGCACAAAAAAAAAAAAAAGGATCTCTAGGTGGATGGCAGCAAGGACTGTAGTACAACAATGTAAAATGAATTTTAATGTTACAGTTAAACTGGCTGAAATGGAAAATTTCATGTCATGTCTATTTTACCAGAAAACGTAAAGCCTCCTCTATTTATGTGGGGCCTGCATTCCTGTTGCAAGGATGTGGCAGAATCAGCATCCTCTGCAGGACTCTGCTAAAGCTTTCCATCGCAGATGCTGTCGATAGATGCTGAGAGATTGATTGTCCCTGCCCTCTGGCTGCAGATCAGGAGGATGGAGACGGAGCTGGGTTCAGCGTCCAGTGAGGGCTCACACTGCCAATGTGCATGGCAGATTCTCCTTCACATACTCCATACACGTGCACACTCCCACATGCCACCAGTGCAACACATGTACTCACATACCACACACACACACACACACACACACACTTAAACACCCCATATAGGGGCTGGGAAGGTGGCTCAGTGGTACAGTGCTTGTCTTGCATGCATCAGGCCCTGAGTTCGATTCCTCAGCACCACATAAGCAGAAAAAGCCGGAAGTGGAGCTGTGGCTCAAATGGTAGAGCACTAGCCTGGAGCTGAAAGCTGAGTGACAGTGTCCAGGCCCAGGCCCAGAGTTCAGGCCTTACAACCAACACCAACAAAAAACACCTCACACACCCATATCTACACAGCATATACACTACATACACTTACATACCACACACTTATATACCACACACACTACATATATATACTTACATACCACATACAATGCATACATATTTATACACAGCACACGTACACATACTTACACACCACCTCCCCTGAGTATACACACCACATACACTTTTTTTTTTTGGGTCCAGTCATGGGGCCTGAACTCTGGGTCTGGTTGCTGTCCCTAAGCTCTTCAGCTCCAGGCTAGCACTCTACCACTTGAGCCACAGCACCACTTCTGGGTTTTTTCTTTTTGCTTATGTGGTGCTGAGGAATCGAACCCAGGGCTTCATGCATGCAAGGCACGCGCTCTACCACTGAGCCACCTTCTCAGCCCAACCACATACACTTTCATACCACACATACTACATACATACACTGTATACCACATACACTGCACATACTTACATGCCCCACACAGCACATACACACCACACACATACACTTGCACACCACATACACTGCACATACACTTACATACCCCATCTAGCACACACACTGTACACACATCACACAAGCCTGACATGCACATGGAATCAGGACTCAAATGTCTGAGGCATAAAGAACACTGCGGATGCTGACCCTCACGCCCTACCCCCTTCCTCCATGGTGGGCTTCAGGGGTATGGGAAATGGGCCCCCCTCCCCATGGCCTCCTGGGTTGGGGGCTGTACTTTGCTCTGCAGGAGGGAGAAGCTGGGAGGACCCTGCCCAGGCTGGAGTGAAAGCATGAAGAGACTGAAGGGGAGGGGAGGGGAGGGGAGGGAAGGGCTGGTCCCGCATGGGCATGGGTGCCCGGATGTAGATCAGGCCCAGCCATAGCCACAGAAGGCTGAAATAGGGTGCGATGGGCCTGTGTGGACCAGCCTGGACCCCAACCAGCCATCAGCTGTCAGCGGTGACAGTAGGTGACAGTAGGCCCTGGCTGGCTCCCCAGAGTCTGGAGGCAGCAGGTAAGTGAATGACACCCCTTGAGTCACAGGGACACAGGGTCCCAGAGCAGCACTGAAGAAAGCCTGTCCTGGAACATAGGGCTCTGCGTGGCCCCCAAAGCCAGTCTCCCTCCAGGGATCACACTGTGTGGGGGGCAGAGCCACCTCTCCTCTCTCGATCTCCTGCTCCAGGCTAGACTTGAATGTCCCCCCCAAAACCCCTGGGACAAAGGTTTGTTCTTCAGAGTGGCCTACTGAGAGGCATGGAATTCTAAGGGCTGGGGCCTGTGGCTCATGCCTGTAATCCTAGCTACTCAAGAGTCTGACACCTGAGGATCAAGGTTTGAAGTCACTTGGGGCAGGAAAAGTCTTATCTCCAATTAACCACCACACAACGGGAAGCGGATCTGTGGCCCAAGTGGTAGCATGCTAGCCTTCAGCACAAAAGCTCAGGGATGGTGCCAGGAGCTGAGTTTAAGCCCCACAACCAAAAACAAAACAAAAACTCCCAAAACCCTTTTCTCACTACAAGTTGATTCCCTCTGGTCTTTGTTATAATAACCTAAAACTGATTAACACATCCATCAAGCTGGCATCCTAGCAAACGAAGACCTTTCTGGGCTCTTTGAGCTTCTGGGTAGGAGCTGTGGTAATGCAATCTCCACTGGCATTGTCACATACCTTCAACTCCTGTGTTGCTTCTCTCCCCTCTATCTGTCTCATTCTCTCTAAGTCTCTTTCTTTCTCTATTTATCTACCTCCTATATCTCTCTGTCTCTGTCTGTCTCTTTCTCTGTCTCTGTCTCTCTGCCATTCCTGGGGCTTGAACTCAGGATGAGGGCACTGTCTCTGAGCTTCTTTTGCTCAAGGCTAGCACTCTACCACTTGAGCCACAGCGCCACTTCTGGCTTTTTCTGTTTATGTAGTACTGAGGAATGGAACCTAGGGCTTCATGAATGCAAGGCAAGCACTCTACCACTGAGCCACATTCCCAGCGTGCCCTCCCCCGTCCCCATGTCAGTTGTGGGGCTTGAACTCTGGACCTGGGCGCTGTCCCTCAGCTCTTTAGCTCTAGGCTAGCACTCTACCACTTGAACAACAGTGCCACTTTCAGCTGTCTCTGAGGTTTTGTGCTCAAGGTACTCTACCACTTGAGCCACAGCTCTCCACTTCTGGCTTTTTTTTTTTTTTGGTGCTTAATTGGAGCTAAGAGTCTCACAGACTTTCCTGATTGGTCTGGCTTAAGCTGCAATCCTCAGATCTCAGCCTCCTGAGTAGCCAGGATGACAGGCTGTTAGCCAGCAGTGCCTGGCTTTCACCTTATCTGCTTGAGAGAAACAGACTTCAGCCCTTAACCCCATCTCTGCCATTTGTTAGCTTGGGAATGCCTGAAGACATGTAACTTCTCTGTCTTGTTCTTTAGCTGTAGGAATTAGACCACTGGGGCAAAGTGGCAAGAGAGGGAAATAAATGGGGTCACCTGTGTCCGTAGCCTACATTGGTGCTTAGCACTGGGTGCTGAGTTATTCCTGCTGGGCCTGGCTTTGAACCAAGATCCTCAGATCTCAGCCTCCTGAGTTGCTAGGATTACAGAGCCACTCCCTCCTGCCCGGCTAAGATCTCCTCTGTCTGAATAAAAGACTACTGGAGCCTTTCAGTAGTTGGGCGGAAGGGTCTATAATTTAAGAGCAACTGTCTGTGACTACTGTGTGAGCAGCAGGAGGACTAAGTGTCTGCTGGGGGCGGACAATGCGGGTGAGTGAACAGGCATGAAAGACTCCACTAAGCCCCTTCCCTCCCACGATGACTTAGCATGATGTGCAAATCCATCTTCTCAGGGCAATTTCCTGCTGCCAGGACTGAGTTGTCTCCCTTCTTCTCTTCCTGCCTCTGTGTTCCCCCTTTGTGTTGGCTTCCTCCAAAGGACCAACGCTCGGCTTTTGTCTTAATTGATGCTATGACAGGGCCTGTGGCTGACAGGATCTGTCTGCCTTATTCAAGGCACAGCATCAACTTGAAATTGTTAGCCGTTTCCAGAATAATCAGTTTTCTTCCTGACCTATGTCTCAAAAGCTGGCATTGATTTTATTCACTCCAGGATGTGTGAAGGTCATTCCGATAGACTGCTTCCACCAAATAGTAAGAGGAGACCCTAGTTCCCGGCATTTTATTTTTTGGTCGGTCGTGGGGCTTGAACTCTGGGCCTGGGCACTGTCCCTTAGCTCTTCAGCTCAAGGCTAGCGCTCTACCACTTGAGCCACAGCACCACTTCCGGTTTCTTGACTGGTTTATTAGAGATAAGAGTCTCATGGACTTTTCCTACCTGGACAGGCTTTGAACTGCGATCCTCAGATTTTAGCCTCCAGAGTAGCTAGGATGACAGGTGTGAGCCTCGGGTGCCCAGCTCATTTCCTTTTTGTTGGGTCCAAGGGGACTTGAACTTAGGGCCTCCTGCTCTCACTAGGCTACTTGGTTCAAAGCCAGTCTGGGCATGAGACCCTTTTTTTATTTTTATTTTTCTGGTCATGGGGCTTGAACTCTGGGCTTAGGCGCTGTCCCTGCACTCTTCAGCTCAAGGCGAGCACTCTACCGCTTGAGCCACAATGCCACTTCTGGTTTTCTAGTGGTTTATTGGAGATAAGAGTCTCATGGACTTTCCTGCCCGGGCTGGCTTTGAACAGTGATCCTCAGATCTCAGCCTCCTGATGAGACTCTTATCTCTAATTAACCACCAGAAAACCAGAAGTGGCACTGTGGCTCAAATAGTAGAGCACTTACTTTGAACTGAAGAGCACAGGACAGCACCCAAGCCCAGAATTCAAGCCCTACAACTGACAAAAATCAATCAATCAATCTAGAAATTCTAATAATAGAAACTATTATGACCAGGTGCTTATAATCGTACTATTCAGGAGGTTGAGATCTGAGAATCTTGGTTCAAAGCCAATCTGGAGAGCAAAGTTTATGAGTCTCTTTAATTAACCACCAAAAACTCAAGGTGGAACTGTGGCTCAAGTGGTAGATTGCTAGCCTTGAGGAAAAAAAACCCTCGGGTCCTGAATTCAAGCCTCAGGACTTGCGCGCGCACGCACGCGCACACACACACACACACACACACACACACACACACACACACACACCCATTATTATGGACATATTAAGCAAATTAGTCTGAAGGGAAAATTAGTGAATCTGAAGTAGATCTGAAGATATTAGATCAGAGAGGGACAATGAAAAGGAAAATATCAAAGAACATAGCCTTGAAAAGTGAGAAGGTCTGATGCATATCTACTTGGATCTCAGAAGAAAGTGAAGAGAATTGAGAGCGGCAACATTTGAAGAAATAGTGGCTGAGAATTCACAGAAAAAAAATCACAGGAAAGTATCTGTGCCGAAATTTCCCTGAATACTCCCAGTCTTTGGAGGCCCATAGAGTCTAGGTTCATTGCCACCCTGCTTTCTCTTTCCCTACCCAACTCTCTTTGGGACATTAGCTTCTTTAGACTGTGGTAGGCTCATTGTTCATGAGCTAGAAAGCTTTCTGGAAAAAGAGAAACTCATCCAACATGTTATCTTTTGCCTTTTGCTCTTAGCCAGCTTGCCTGGTACTTGGGTGTAAGACTTGGAGTCCAGCAGTTATGTTATGACCATAGAGGTGCAAGTTCAAATCCAAGCCATCTGATATTGAAATTATTCATTCTGAAATAGAAAGAAAATATGTTAAAGAAAAAAAACAATAAAAATGAGCAAAAGACTTTTAAAAACAATGAGGCAAGCCAAGCACAGGGGACTCAAGCTACTATCAAGCTGAACACAGGAAGCCCCAATACCATATTTGACTATTTCCAGATATTTTCTTGATTGGCTCTGGGGCTTGAACTCAGGGCTTAGGTGCTGTCCCTGAGCTCTTTTACTCAAGGCTAGAGCTCTTCCACGTTGAGTCACAGTGCAACTTCTGGTTTTCTGGTGGTTCATTGGAGTTAAGAGCCTCATCGACTTTCCTGCGCAGCTGGCTTTGAACTATGATTCTCCGCTCTCAGCCTCCTGAGTAGGTAGGAGTATAGGCATAAACTATCATATATAAAAATAATTTGGGGCTGGGAAAGTGGCTCAGTGGTAAAGCGCATGCTTGAGGCCCTGGGTTCGATTCCTCAGCACCCATAAGCAAAAAAAAAACAAGCCGGAAGTGGCGCTGTGGCTCAGGTGGTAGAGCGCTGGCCTTGAGCTAAGAGCTGAGGGACAGCACCCAGGCCCAGAGTTCAGGCCCCACGACCGGACCCCCCCCCAAAAAAATCTGAAGCTGGGCATGGTAATGCATGCTGGAGTCTCAGCACTTCAGAGGCAGAGACTGGAGGATTGTGAGATCCAGACCGACTTGGTATACTAGTGAGAAACTTGGTCTCAAGAAGAAGAAGAGAGAAACAAAAGAGAGAAGAAAGGCAAAAAGGATGGAAGGAAGGAAAGGCTCCCATAATTGGGCTCCTTCTACGTTCAGTCACACACAGTCCTCATGGATACCCTCTGCTTTTGTGTTCCGACATCACCAGACATCTATAGGTCAGGGAGAGGCAGAAAGTAACAGAAGTAAATCTTTATTCTCAGCCTTCTGAGACATGGTTATTACCTCCTGTTCTATATTGCCACTCTTAGCCCAAGGACAGAACAAGAATAACAAGAGCCAGGCACCCGTGGCTCACACCTGTAATCCTAGCTACTCAGGAGGCTGAGATCTGAGGATTATGGTTCAAAGCCAGCCTGGACAGGAAAGTCTGTGAGACTCTTATCCCCAGTAAACCACCAGAAAACTGGAAGTGGTGCTGTGGTCCAAGTAGTAGAGTGCTAGCTTTGAGCAAAAGCAGCTCGGGGACGGTGCCCAGGCCCTGAGTTCAAGACCCATGACTGGCAAAAAAAAGAAAAAGAAAAAAAATCCTTTTTCAAAATGAGTTATTCCCCTGTTGTCACTGAATTCTGGGCCTCCAGATGTTATAGCACAACAAATTATTTTAAACTTGAGACTGATATGATAGTGCTAATTAGTTTGATACAGATTGGATGCAGTCTTTTTCTTCTTAGCTCATATTTGCTCCAATAATTTCCCATGAAGCTCTTAGATAAGTCATATAAGAAATCTAACATTACATAAATTGAGGCTTCTAGCCATGAGACTCTACTTTGAAAGGCTAAGTTGTTTTTAGGGTAAGGTCTACTTTAATTCCCTTGAAGAAAGGGAGTCAGACAGTGTCGTAAAAGAATCTGTAGTTTGCTGGGGCGCCGGTGACTCCCGCCTGTAATCCTAGTTACTCTGGAGGCTGAGATCTGAGGATTGCAGTTCAAAGCCAGCCCAGGCAGGAAAGTCCGTGAGACTCCTATCTCCAACAAACCACTAGAAAACCAAGTGGCGCTGCCACTGAAGTGATAGAACCTTGCCTTGAGCTGAAGAGCGCAGGGACAGTGCCCAGGCCCAGAGATCAAGCCCCAGGACCGACAACAGCAACCAAAAATTCTAATGGGTGCTAATGGCTCATGTCTATAACCCTAGCTAAATAAGAGTCTGAGATCTAAGGATCACAGTTCAAAGCCAACCCAGGCAGGAAAGTCTATAAGACTCTAATCTCCAATTAACCACCAAAATGAAAGTGGAGTTGTGTGGTAGAGTTCCAGCCTTGAATGAAATCTTGGGATAGTACCTATACCCTGAGATCAAGTCCTAGTACAGACATAAAATTTTAAATAAATAAGCCAAGCTGGTGGCTCTTGCCCATAATCCTAGCTACTCAAGAGGCTGAGATTTGACATTGACAGTTCAAAGCCAGCCCAGGCAGTAAAGTCTATGTGATTCTCAACTCCAATTAACCACCTAAACACCAGAAGTGGCACTGGGGCTCAAGTGGTAGATTGCTAGCCTTGAGCAAAAGAAGCTCAGGAACAATGCCCAGGCCCTGAGTTCAAGTTCTACAACCAGTATATATATGAACAAATGCTGCCTTTGAAATTTGGAAAGACAGTCAGGGGTTTCCTTAAAGTTCATCTTCCCTCCTCCCAGCATACCTGTCCCACAAGCCAAGCCTGCCCATGCCTTTGAAAAGCAAGCCCGTTATTTTGAAAATCAATTAAATTATTTATATCCTTTGAAAAAGGCATTTCAAAGGAAAGTCTAGAGAATAAAGTCAGAAGTCACGGATGCTGAACTGCTTATTAGCTACATCAGGTTCTCTGTCTTTCTGCTAATGGCTGACTTTTGACTTCTTTTATTATTAACTTTTGACTATGGAGTGAAATCCCACTGGACTTAGTTGGTTCCTACTCTTCTGAGTGACATTCTCCCTGTTCTAATGGTCTAAAATCATAATGAGCTGAATGAATCACAATAATGATCAAATCTAGGAAGGAACAAAAGTGGACTCATTATTGTGAAGCAGAAGCATTCTGATGAGAAAGAAAATCACTGAAGAACTGGCAAGAATACTTCATCGCTAATTCTCCTGAGTCTCGCTCACCATTTGGAGCACTTGCATGTATTTATTCATTTAATACTCATTAAAAGATTTTATAAACGAGGAATGCAGAAGTGAGGGAGGGTAAGCAGTCACAGTGATGAGGGTGACACAGCTTTCTGTTACTGTGATGAACACCTCAGACAATCAGCTTACTCAGAGCCTAAGTTCCTGGCATGGAAGGTTTCAGTGCATAGGCAGTTGGCCCCAGTGCTTTGAGGCCTGTGTTGAGGCAGGGAGCGTGTGGCAGAACACAGCTGTTCCTGTCATGGCTGGGAAGCAAAGAAAAAGAAAGAAGGAGAATCCAGGTTCCTAGAATTCCTCTCAAGGGGACACCTTCTATGACCTGAAGGTTCTACATCTTTGGGTTTCTACCACTTTTCCCTACAACATCCTCCTTGGGGAGCCAAGGCTTTTGGGGAGCCACTGTAGATCTAAACTATAGCACAGGAAGATTGGACCTCTATAAACAGCCATGCATGGTGACATACACTTGCAATCCCAGCTCTCAGGAGGATCATGAGTCTAAGGCCAGTCTGGGCTACAAAGTGAAACTGTCTTAAAAGCAAATAAATACAAACACACACACACACACACACACAGAGCAACATACTGATTTCCAAATGAACATTAACTAGTATATTAGTTTCCTAGCACTTCTGTAACAAACAACTGTAACATTATTGGTTTAAACACAACTATTTACTCTCTCCAAAAGTCTAAGTCAGCTCAAAGAGGGGACTTGGACTTGGACCTAGACTTGGACCTCACCTTCCTGAACTTCGGGTGGTTTCAGGTGCACCTTGGCTGTGTTGTACCCCTCTAGTCTCAGTCTCCATATTTACATGGCTCAAATGGTAGAATGCCAGATTTGAATGAAAAACCTAAGGGACAGTGCCCAGGTCCTGAGTTCAAACCCTAATACTTGCATAAAAAAAAAGAAACAGAAAATTCATTTCAAACTGGCTGAAATGATCAAAGAAGGTCACTTAACCAAACAGTCGCAGGTAGCTTGCTTCAGGTCAGACTTGATCCAAGTCTCTGAAAGATGACCAGGACTTCCTCAATCCTGGCTTCAATCTCAGACAGGCTCCTCTCTCACTGTCTGAAGGGGCTGTCAGCAGTCCCTGAGGCCCGTGTCTCCTTGTTGGAGTCACTAGGCTGACAGAAGTTTTTCCCCTAGTAACACTCCACACATTTCTTAGCCTCCCACTGACCATCAGTAGATTAATCAGTAGACAAAAAAGGGGACATACATTAGCTGGTCTGAGGCAATCAAGAATCATGTCTAGAGGTACAGATCATACCATTGCACCCAGCATGCATGGGTAAAAATGGGAGGACTACCTAACTAAACTCAAACTTCTGGCTGAGCTCCAGTGGCTCACACCTGTAATCCTAGCTACTCAGGAGGCTGAGATCTGAGGCTCGCACTTCAAAGCCAGCCCGGGCAGGAAAGTCCGTGAGACTTTTATCTCCAATAAACCACTGAGAAAACCAGAAGTGGCGCTGTGGTTCAAGTAGTAGAGCGCTCACCTTGAGCTGAAGAGCTGAGGGATATCACCCAGGCCCAGAGTTCAAGCCCCATGACCACCATCACCACCAACAAAATCAAACTTCTGTTCAGAGACAACTAGAATGGACTAACATGGTCCAAGTCTCTTCAACTCTTTTTTTCAAAGCCTTTCTCCTGGCAGCAGTCAGTTCCTGGCCTGGCCTGGCTTCCTGGCCTTTCTGCACTAGAGTGATGTTAAGATGGACCAGCATTGGTCAGGTGAAGGGAAATTATAATGATCAGGTAGTTGAAAGAACCAATGAAAGTTATGAGGTAGAAGAGAACCACACCACAAAAAAAGGAAACCAGTATCTCACTGTATGTACACCTAGCCATTGCTATACATAGTTCAGCTATGGCTTCACACATCCCCCAAAGGTACCTGAGCTGTAAGTTGGTCCTTGGGCACCAGTGCTGAGGTGGTAGAACATTTAATAGGTGGAACCTAGGAGAAAGTAATTAGGTGGTGGAAGGGATTTACCAAGGTCTCATAGAATGGATGAGGTCCCATGAAAGTAGGGTGTAACCAAAAGAGTAAGGCTGATCTGGACACCAGTGGCTCACACCTGTCATTCTAGCTATTCAGGAAGCTGAGATCTGAGGATCACAGTTTGGCAGCCCAGGCAGACAAATCTCAGAGATGCGCATCTCCAATTAGGTAGCAAAGAACAAGTGAAAGTGGAGCTGTGGCTCAAAGAGAGCACTAGCCTTGCGCACAAATACCAAGTGAGAGCCACATGCCACTGGCTCATGCCAACAATCCTAGCTACTCAGGAGGCTGAGATCTGAGGATCATGGCTCAAAGCCAGACCAGGCTGGAAAGTCCATGAGACCCTTATCTCCAATAAACTACACAGAAAAAGCTTGAGGTGGCACTGTGGCTCAAGTGGTAGAGCACTAGCCTTGAGCAAAAGAAGCTCAAGTACAGAGCCCAGGTCCCAGAGTTCAAGCCCCAGGACCGGCAAAAAATAAGATAGATAAAAATATATGAGACAAAAATGATGGATATGTGAATGTAAACTAGTAATTCAATGATATTAAGGGATATTAATTTAGGGACATTAAAATAGTATTATTCTTTAAAGAGAATTTTTTTGGGGTCCGGTCGTGGGGCCTGAACTCTGGGCCTGGGCGCTGTCCCTCAGCTCTTCAGCTCAAGGCTAACGCTCCACCACTTGAGCCACAGCGCCACTTCTGCTTATGCGGTGCTGAGGAATCGAACCCAGGGCTTCATGCATGCAAGGCAAGCGCTCTACCACTGAGCCACCTTCCCAGCCCTGTCTTTTAGCTTTTTATCTCAAGGCTGTCACTCTATCACTTGAGTAACAGCTCTACTTTTGGCTTTTTGGTGGTTAATTGGACATAAGAGTCTCTGGGAATGTGGCAGTTATATTTAAAATACACAAGAACATGATAAATTACACAGATCTCTAGGCATTCACACAGTGAGACTAAAGGATATTCTTAAGAGAGGAACACAAAAGCACAATGCCTATAACCATATAAAATAATATTTATAGAAATGAACTCCAGGGGGGCTGGGAAGGTGGCTCGGTGGTAGAGCGCTTGCCTTGCATGCATGAGGCCCTGGGTTCGATTCCTCAGCACCACATAAGGGAAAAAAGCCAGAAGTGGCGCTGTGGCTCAAGTGGTAGAGTGCTAGCCTTGAGCTGAAGAACTGAGGGACAGCGCTCAGGCCCAGAGTTCAGGCCCTACGACTGGACACCCCCCCAAAAAAAAGAAATGAACTCCAGGAAATGGAAACAAGAGGTTTTTTTCTTTGTTGTTGTTTTTGTTTTTTGTCTTGTTTTCTTATCTGTCTTTGTGAGGGTAAGTAGAGGCACAGAAATAGAGATATAAAGGGTGAACAAATGCAGCAGTAGTTCTCACTAGACACTATATTGAAAATGAACTATACAACTTGTGTGTGGGGACAGGAGGGGAAAACTGGGGAGAGAGTGAGGGAAGGACTGACACTGTCTAAAAAGAAATGTACTCTTGCTGGGAGAACTGGTGGCTCATGCCTGTAATCCTAGCTACTCAAGAGGCTGAGATCTGAGGATCATGATTCAGAGCCAGCCTGGGCAGCTAAGCACCAGAAAACCATCAACTAGCCACCAGAAAACTAGAAATGGCTCTGTGGCTCCAAGTGGTAGAGTGCTAGCCTTAAACAAAAGAGCTCAGAGACAGAGCCCAGGCCCTGAGTTCAAGCCCCATGACCAACAGCAAAAAAAAGAAAGAGAAAGAAAGAAAGGTAGGAAGGAAGGAAAAAAAGGAATGTACTCTTTTAACTTATATAATTGTAACCCCTCTGTGTATCACCTTTATAATAACAAGAAAGAAGGAAGAAAGGAAGGAAGGAAGGAAGGAAGGAAGGAAAAAAAGGAATATATTCTTTACTTATGTAATTGTAACCCCTCTGTACATCACCTTTACAATAACAATAAAAGATTAAAAAACAAAAGAGTCTCTGGGATTTGCCTGTCTGGGCTGACTTTAACCCACAATCCTCAGATCTCAGACTTCTGGGTGGTGAGGATTATAGGCATGAGCCATCAGCGCCCAGCAGTACTGAAGTCTGAACTCAGGGTCTTGTGCTTGCTAGGCAGGTACTCTACTATTGAGCCATGCTTCCAGTTCACCCCCATCTAGAAGCTTTTCATTGAGTAAATACCTTTTTTTTTTTTTTTTGTCGGTCATGGGGCTTGAACTCTGGGCTTGGGCACTGTCCCTGCGCTCTTCAGCACCACTTTCAGTTTTCTGGGTGCTTTTATTGGAGATAAGAGTCTCACGAAGTTTCCTGCCCGGGCTGGCTTTGAGCCATGATCCTCCGATCTCAGCCTCCTGAGTAGCTAGGGTTACAGGCATGAGCTACCAGCGCCCGGCTGAGTAAATACTTTTTAAGCAAATATCTCAGCTCCCACCATGTATAAGTCATTGTCATTTTAAGCAAAGGGGTTCTAACATGCAGTTCTGCATGGAAAATCTTCTTAGTTTTATATCTAATGCTGTCAGTGGCAGATGACGCACTTTGGGCAAGGTACCAGCTCACAGTTATCCACCAATGTCTTCCTCAGGCATCTTGAAACTACTGCAAAGAAGAGAAAAATCAACAGAGTTGGTACACCCCCACACCCCCACACCACTGGCCTGGCCGTTTCTATAGCTACCAGCATGTCTGTGTCTTAGGGAGCACAGCACAGCTTAGCACAGACTACTGAAAAGGCCACGTCCATCACGGGAGACACACATCTCTGCTGAAGTGGAGATGTTTTCTTTTGGA
Organism: Dipodomys ordii; assembly: GCF_000151885.1. Taxonomy (NCBI): domain Eukaryota; kingdom Metazoa; phylum Chordata; class Mammalia; order Rodentia; family Heteromyidae; genus Dipodomys; species Dipodomys ordii. The sequence goes on along the minus strand of NW_012267295.1, from coordinate 1,702,718 downwards.
ACTTATAATTACTGAAGTGACACTTGATAGTGTGAACATGACAACAGAAATAATGGGTCTGGTTCCCTCAGACAGAAATAAACAAGCCAGTTCATTATGAGAAGCCAAAAGCAGCAGAAATCTCGACCCTGCAATTATCAATCCATTGTGATCCATCACCAGTTACTGGGCCTGGCACACTTCCAGAAGGTCTTCTTGTGTAGAAACGACATGTTGGAGGACAAGAAAGTAAAACCTGTTGGGTGCCAGTGGCTCACGCCTATAATCCTAGCTACTCAGGAGGCTGGGATCAGAGGATTGTAGTTCGAAGCCAGTCTATACAGAGATTATGAGATTCTTATCTTCAATTAACCATCAAAAAGCTGGAAGTGGAGCTATGGCTAAAGTGGTAGTGTGCTAGCCTTGAGTTCAGGGACAGGGTCCAGGCCCTGAGTTCAAGTCCCAGGACTGGCACACATACACACACATACACACAAAAAGTAAAACCCTTGCCGGGCGCTGGTGGCTCAAGCCTGTAATCCTAGCTACTCGGGAGGCTGAGATCTGAGGATCACGGTTCAAAGCCAGCCCGGGCAGGAGAGACTGTGAGACTCCTATCTCCAATAAACCACCAGAAAACCGGAAATGGCGCTGTGGCTCAAGTGGTAGAGCGCTCACCTTGAGCTGAAGAGCTGAAGGACAGCGCCCAGGCCCAGAGTTCAAGCCCCACGACCGACAAAAAAAAAAAAAGTAAAACCCTTGTCAGATGAGAAATCAGTAGTCACTATCTAATAAGAATGACATAACGTTTAATTTTTCTGTGCTTTCTTAGATTCTGTGCTTTCCTAAGATTCCTTCCTTCCTTCTTTCCTTCCTTCCTTCCCTCCTTCCCCCCTTCCCTTTCCTTCCCTTCCCTTCGCTTCCCTTCCTTGTTGGTTGTAGGGTTTGAACTCAGGGCCCGGGCACCATTCCTGAGCTCTTTTGCTCAAGGCTAGTATTCTACCACTTTGAGCCACAGCTCTACTGGTTTTCTGGTGGTTTATTGGAGATAAGAGTCTCACGGACTTTCCTGCCCTGGCAGCCTCCTGAGTAGCTAGGGTTTACAGACGTTAGCCACTGGCAGCCAGTTTCAAATTTCTTTTTCAGTGCTGGGACTCAAACCCAGCACCTCACACATAAGGGGCTTACATCCCCAGCCCCATATTAATGAGTTCATCCTAATCTGCTCTCTCTCTCTCTGACTGTCTCTCTGAAATTGTTATATAAGACACCCACTCTTTAGAAAAGCAAGCTTCAAAGATGATGATGTGATTTGCCAAAAGCTACTCAATCAGCATAGAACTGAAGAGACAACTAGGACTTGAGCCCAAGTCCCCTGAATCTACAAGTGGTGAGCTTGCTACGGCACCCAGCAATGGCTTAAAAAATAGCTCATTTTCCTCACTGAATCTCTGGGAGAGTAGCTCAGATGAAATGATTTTTTTTAAAGTACTGAAGTCTGTGGAAGTAATCAAAGACCTCATACAGAAGAGCACATTACAGGTTCTTACCGGAATCTCAGAGCCTTAGAAAAGCTGCATAGAATGTTTATTGAGAAATCAAGCTTTTTCTTGTTTTTGTGCTAATACTGAGGCTTGAATTCAGGACCTGGGTGTTGTCCCTTCACTTTTAAATGGAAGGCTGGTGCTCTACCACTTGAGTCACACCTCCATTTCTGGCTCTTTGCTGATTAATTGGAGATGAGTTGTATTGATTTTCCTGCCCTGGTTGGCTTTGAACCTCAGTCTTCAGATGTCAGCCTCCTAAGTAGTTAGGATTACAGGCCTGAGCCACTAGTGCCCAGCCTTTTTACTTTCTTGAATTATGCTTTTTCCCTTCAGAATTCATGTAAATTCTAATATTCATACTGAAACAACACATTAATTCCTCAGCAGAATAAAGAACCTTATTGACATGCCTTAAAAACAGAGTGGAGATATATAAAACAAATAATAGATTTCATCCAATTTCATTGTACCTGTGCCCTTAGCTAAGAAAAATAGCATTTCATTATTTCCCAAAACCCTATGAGGAAGAAACTATTATCATTTTGACTTTATGGATAAGAAAACTAAATTTTTTTTTTTTTTTGGTCCGGTCGTGGGGCCGGAACTCTGGGCCTGGGCGCTGTCCCTCAGCTCTTCAGTTCAAGGCTAGTACTCTACCACTTGAGCCAGAGCACCACTTCTGGCTTTTTTTCTTTTTGCTTATGTCGTGCTGAGGAATCAAACCCAGGGCCTCAGGCATGCAAGGCAAGCACTCTACCACTGAGCCACCTTCCCAGCCCCAGAAAACTAAATTTCTTTCCCACAGCCAGAAAGTGGTAGAGCTAAGATTGAAGCTTGAGCTAGACAAGTCTGACATGACCTTGACCCTTCTTCCTGAAGGCAGAACTTTAGACAAAAGGTTTCTGGGTTCTTTTTATCTGCTCCCTTTATCCTCAACAGCTCCCAATTTGTGAATAATAAAGACTTCCAATATCCACTCTGCTATATTAATAATGGAGTAGGCCATTTAAAATAATGCTTATAGTGAGATGCTGGTAGCTTACACCTGTAATCCTAGCTAATCAGGAGGCTGAGATCTATAGGTTGAGGTTTGAAGCTAGTTTAGGCAGCAAAGTCCATGAGATCCTAATCATCAATTAACCACAAAAAAAGCCAGAAGCACAGGTGTTGTTTAAGTGGTAGCATACCACTTGAGGAAAAAAGTAAAGCAAGAGCACAGGCCCTGAATTCAAGTGCTAGTACTGGCACAAGGAACAAAAAATATGATTACAAAATCATGTCCTGACATGGGGAACTAGGTACAGGGACAAAAGGCAGCGTGGTTTTCACTGAACTTGAATTATACACATCTCAATCCTAGTTTTATGTACACTTAGACACAAAAGAAAAATACCCCAAATATTAACAAGTCTGCTAGGCAGTGGGAAAGTTCTGGGTGATTTCTTTTCTTAATTCATTTACTTAACTTCCCCAAATTTTCTCCAACTAGGACCTTTGTAGCATGGGGGCCTGCAAGCTTAAGGCATGCTGACAGCTGGGAGTGATTTAAGTAAAATTTGCCTGGGAGGAAAAGAATAAACTAGAAGAATAATCTAGAAAAGAAAGTCAAGGCCACTAGGGGCCATTCTAGATCTTGGCATGAGACAGGTAGGTGAACTTGAAAGAAGGGCCATAATGGGCTGGGAAGGTGGCTTAGTGGTAGAGTGCTTGCCTAGCATGCATGAAGGCCTGGCTGGGTTCGATTCCTCAGTACTACATACACAGAAAAAGCTGGAAGTTGTGCTGTGGCTTAAGTGGTAGAGTACTAGCTTTGAGCAAAAGAAGCTGAGGGACAGTGTCGAATCCCTGAGTTCAAGCCCCAGAACTGGCAAAAAAAAAAAAAAAGAATAAAAATGGGATATACGGGGGCTGGGAAGGTGGCTCAGTGGTAGAGCGCTTGCCTTGCATGCATGAGGTCCTGGGTTCGATTCCTCAGCACCACATGTGCAGAAAAAGCCGGAAGTGGTGCTGTGGCTCAAGTGGTAGAGCGCTAGTCTCAAGGCTAGTGAAGAGCTGAGGGACAGCGCCCAGGCCGAGTTCAGGCCCACGACCAACCAAAAAAAAAGGAAGGGATATACGAGGTTGCACATGAGTGTGAGTGCATGCTCCACACCCTGCCTCCCTTTAATTTTGAGTACTCAAAGTGGTTTAATTGTTCAGTGGATGATACAATTACCACAGTGGTATGGCCAGATGGCCTGGTAAGGGCAGTTATATGTGAGCATAGGAAAGCCAGGCTTCTGTGCTAAGAGTTAAATCTGCTGAGAGACAATGGAGTCACACTCATCACTACTGAGCCTCTCTCTGACTCTCACAGCAGAATCTAAGTACTTTTTTTCATCTTTTTTTTTGGGGGGGGGTAGTACTGGGGTCTGAACTGGTCTTTTGCTCTGGTTATTTTTTCTTTTCTCTTCCTTCCTTTTTGTGTCATTGCTGGGCTTGAACTCAGGGCCTGAGTGCTGTCTCTGAACTTTTTTGCTCAAAGTTAGTGCTCTACCACTTGAGCCAAAGCTCCATTTACAGCTTTTTGCTAATTGGAGATAGTCTCACAAACTTTCCTGACCAAGCTAGTTCCAAACTGCAATCCTCAAATCTCGGCTTCCTGAGTAGCTAAGATTACAGATGTAAGCCCTTATCACCTGGCTACCCTGGTTGTTTTCAAATAGGCTCTCATTGGGCTGGGAAGGTGGCTCAGTGGTAGAGCCCTTGCCTTGCATGCATGAGGCCCTGGGTTCGATTCGTCAGCACCACGTAAGCAAAAAGAAAAAAGCCGGAAGTGGTGCTGTGGCTCAAGTGGTAGAGCGCTAGCCTTGAGCTGAAGAGCTGAGGGACAGCGCCCTAGGCCC
>NW_012267295.1:1685508-1694760 GCF_000151885.1 Dipodomys ordii | reverse complement strand
TTCTCATTGTTGCATCAGATCCACCTGTATCCTTAAACAACTGGTTTTTCCCCTAATATTTGAATTTTTATTCAACTTTACAACCCTCTGGAAATTACATGCATATTTTAACACACTTGCTATTTCTCAAGAAATACAATATTTAAAGAAAAAAAAAGAAGAAAGGTTTATTTTGGCTCACAGTTTCAGAAGTTACAGTTCATGATTCAAGAGGCCCTATTGCTTTGGGCCTGTGGCAAGTTACGCATCATGGCATGGTATGTACTTACTTTATGGCCAAGACTTGAAAGGCAAAGAGGAAGAGGCTGGTGCCTCCCAGTAGAGACAAGCTCGCCTTCATTGGCATTTAACATATGGGCCTTTGTGGGGGACACTGAAGCAAGGCTCACACCTGTAATCCTATCTACTCAAGAGGCTGAGATCTGAGGATCGTGGTTCTAAGCCAGTCAGGGCAGGAAAATTTATGAGACTCATCTCCAATAAACTAGTAAGAAAAGGCTGGAAGTGATGCTGTGGCTCAAGTGGTAGAATGCTAGCCTTGGGCACAGAGAGGCTCAGGGATAGAGCCAAGACCCTGAGTTCAAGCCCTAGGAATGGCAAAAAAAAAAAAGTATATTACAATATTACGATGGATATGGATGCACAGACAGATGGAAGAGGTACATGGGACAAAGTATGTGGGAAGAGGCAGAGATTCCATGTTGTCTCAGGTATACCAACTGACAAGTACTTCATGTATTCAACTACCTAGAAGCTTTCCAAGGGTTGAAGGTATGTGGTTCAGTGGTACAGTGCCTGCCTAACAAGCCAAAGGCCTGAGTTCAATCACTAGTACTGCCAACTAATGCTAATAAAAACACCTGCTTAGAAGCTCTCCAAGCCCAATCCTTCTGGGTTTTTATGGAGGCTTCATTATGTAAGCAAGGTTGAATATAACATTTGTCATTGTTAATCAATCCAGCGCTTTTCTCTTCTCTCTTTGCTCCCAGGTTGGGGGACAAGACTGCAAGTCACATCCTCCAATCACACCAGTATCTTTCTGGTGACCAGCCTCCATCTTGGGCTTTGAGCCACTGATCACCTGACTGGAATATAAAACACATTGATCATATTGGAAATTCTACTGGTTTAATTTCTCTGCCAGGAAATGGGATGAACACACACACATACACATATATATACATACATACATAAGCATATATTAGATGTATGTGTACGCAAGTAAAATTGTATACCAAATATTTACAAATTATAATGTAACAAGGTTAATGACTGAAATGCTGATTAAATATTCTTTTTGGCTTAATTTTTAAAGATATCAAGGTCTCAATGTTGATTTTATTTTAGTGATTCTGACAATCTTTGTATTATGCACCTAACTACATTACATAGGTCTAGTTTAGGTCATCCATCTCTTCCTGATGTCTTACCTACTGAACCACTGTGTTCTGGCCCCTTGAATCCTGCAATAGGCTTTTCCTTTACCACCCATCAGCATGGTTTGCATTTTCATCTTTCCAGCTTAGTCTTGTTTAAGTTGTAACTCTGTGTCCACCTCCCAGGCAGACATTGTTTTGACTTCTAATACAGATTGGGATATTTGCGAAAATGAAATCAAACATTAAGGTTTTCTGTCTGGTTTCTCTCAACATTGTGATACATCCATCTTGCTGCACATATCTATAATTTGTTATCTCCCATTGCTGCAAGGTGTTCTGCTGCAATTATTAATATGACACTGCTATTTAGTCAACACTGGAAATCCCTGACTATTATGCAAAATGCTGGTATGAACACTCATGTATTGGAGAGGAAAAATAGAATTCAATTGATGACAATGGATTGGGAGTAGAGGTAAGGTACAAGAGTACAAAGCAAGCCTTGAAAAATAGTGATACTTCATACTTGACAATGACTCTTCCAGAACAGAGCTGGGAGGCTGGGACATAGAAGACATTCAAATAACAGACAAGCTTTTGGGAAGCTTCTGCATTTTAATTGTAGGGGAATTTCTTCCTTAGTCTATTTGTCCTTATTTCACAAAAACTTCTAAAATTGTCGACTCTTTTGCAGCTGGCCTACAGAAAATTAGAAGTTGGCTATTAGCAGAAACAGGCATATGAAGACCAGAAGATTTGCTAATTAACAACTAGGGACAGGACAATAAGCAGATACAGAAATGCAAAACAGAATCTGCAGCGGGGCACTTTTGTGGCTCACGCCTGTAATCCTAACTGCTCAGGAGGCTGAGATCTGAGGATCATGGTTCAAAGCCAGCCTGGGCAGGAATGTCTGTGAGACTCTTATCTCCAATAAACCACCAGAAGACTGGAAGTGGTGCTGTGGCTCAAGCGGTAGAGCACTTGCCTTGAACTGAAGAGCGCAGGGACAGAGCCCAAGCCCAGAGTTCAAGCCCCATGACCAAAACAAAAGCAAAAACAAAACCCAGAATCTGCAGTGATTTACTTAAAGGGACAAACTACGGTTATCACCTCCTAAGAGCAGCAGAATAACACATGACAACAATGTTTACGTTCTAAAGCAGTGATTAAGTTATGGGTATTTCATTGTTTGATGTGGTCAGAAATGATTAGCATATTAGAAAGATTTACCTAAGTGGTTAACAGGAAACAAAACAGTAAGTATAAACACTATGGTGTACACAGCAGCAGCAGCAAAATGAGGTTAGGAAGAGTGTGAGTGCACTAACATAAACTCCTAAGAAGGGCTGAAAGTGCTCAGAACTGAATGGGCTTGAGCCTAGTTGACTCACCACATAAACAAGAAGGGAATCTGAAAAATCTCACAGCTAACATCACGCTCAATGGTACGATATTGCCTGCTTTCTGCCTAGAATCAGAACAAGACAGAAATGTCTTCTTTTAACTCATCCATTCAACATTGTACCTGAATATTGGAAGTCCTAGTCAGACCATATATGGCATGGAATGTGGCTTAGTGGTAGAGCGCATAACATGCATGAAGCCCTGGATTTTAGTTCTTAGTACCACATAAACAGACAAAGCTGGGAGTGGCAATGTGGCTCAAGTAGTAGAGTGCTAGCCTTGAACAAAAGAAGTTCAGGGACAGTGCCCAGGCCCCAAGTTCAAGCTCTAAGACTGGAAAAAAAAAAAGCCAGGAGAGTGAAGCTGTGACTCAAGGGGTACCGTGCCAATCTTAAGTGAAAAAGCTAAGGGATAGTGAGGGAGAGCACCCAGGCCCTGAGTATAAGCCCCAGCACACACACACAGACACAGAGACACACAGACAAACCACATTATCCTAGGGACTGCTAACTCTAGGTACTCTTGTTTAGTTAAACTCAAGTCAACATTATTCCCCACCTTCCTATATATACTCAAAGGACAAATATTTACTGAGTACTCACAGTAATGCCAAAACATGGTAATGAGGATTCAGAGTTCTCAGTCTGAGGGAGGGAAACAAAGAAATACAACTTAATGCAGAAGGTACTTCCTAAGCTCTACCCAGCATATTTGTTCCAAAAAACACACACCAGAGATCTCTGTGCATGTAAAAGATATTCTGATCCAAGTTTCACACTTGAATGATGGGCTCATCCCTTGTTTTTTCCTTCCAAAGCAAGACTTGCTCATTGGCTGTCATTCTCCCATCTGAGCCATGCCTCTAATCCCCCCCCTTCCTAAATGTGCATCACTCCATATCATACCTTAAAGAACAATGCAGGGGCTCATAGCTTTCAATTATATTCTGATATACCAATATTCCTTTTTTTTATTACCTGCATACTGAATCAATCTTCCTTCCTTTCTTTTTCTTTCCTTCCTTCTTTCTCTCTCTTTGTTGTATTGGCATTGGTACTTGAACTCAGGCTCTGGGCACACTGTCCTTTGGCTTTTTTGCTCAAAGCTGGCACTCTACCACTTGAAACATATCTCCACTTCCAGTTTTTTGGTGGTTAATTGGAGATAAGATTCAAATGGACAGCCAGGCACCAGTGGCTCACAGCTGTAATCCTAGCTACTCAGGAGGCTGAGATCTGAGGATCACAGTTCAAAGCCAGTCGGGACAGGAAAGTCTGTGAGACTCTTATCTCCAATAAACCACTCAGTGGCGCTGTGGCTCAAGTGGTAGAGCTCTTGCCTTGAGCTGAAGAGCTGAAGGACAGAGCCCAGGCCCAGAGCTCAAGCCCCACAACTGACCATCCCCCCCCCCAAAAAAAAATTCAAATAGACTTTGCTGCCTAGGCTGGCTTTGAACTTTGATCTCCAGTTCTCAGGCTCTGAGTAGGTAAGATTATGGATGTGAGCTACCAACACTTGGCTCTTTTATTTCTTTTTGATAAAAAGAGAAATAGCCAGTTGCTAGTGGCTTATGTGCCCCCGCCATACACAAAGAGAAATAGTATTGCTACTCAAGCTTATTTGCAAAGTTGTTTATTAAACCAAATAATCAAAACCAAAGTGGTTGCAGTAGTCCTAATTTGGAGGTCCTTTAGCGTAGTATAGCAATAAGCCCTCCCTTGAGAGCATGGTGGCATGGGAAAGGAGTGCCTCAGATCTGAAGACTCCTGTTCTACTGATATTTACTGCTGTGTGACAAGGCAGCTTATTTCACTATCTGAATTTATCTCCACACTTATAAAATGGAGGTTCCATCTGTCCAATTTTACAGGTCTGAAATGAGTGGCAAGTAAGCTAGTAAATGCCAGACTGCTTTATAAACTATAAAGCACCATATGCAGATTACTTATTATTATTCATCTTTGTATTACAGTGCTAGCAAGTGTCTGGCAGGAACATACTTAGTATTTCAAATACTATGGTATGGGATTTGGAGTCATGGCTCAGTTGATAGAGCACTAGCTAATGAGTCCTGGCCTCAGACCTAAAAAAGAAAAAAAATACTAGGGTAAAGATTAAGAGGTATAGTTGGCTACAACCTAGATAGATGCTTCAAGTTATTACATTTCAGATGATAGAGAAAAACATATCTGCTTATACCAGTATCACTTGTTTATAAGAATTTGGTTGGTTAATACATAGACTGTCAAAAGGCCTTTTATCTATTCTTCTTCCTGCTCTCTTTTGTTTTTTATTTTTTGCCAGTCCTGGGGCTTGAACTCAGGGCCTAAGCATTGTCCCTGGGCTTCTTTTGCTCAAGGAACACTCTACACTTGAGCCACAGCACCATTTCCAGCATTTTCTATTTATGTAGTATTGAGGGATTGAACATAGGTCTTTACGCATGCAAGGCAAGCACTCTACCACTAAGCTACATTCCCAGCCCCTTCCCACTCTTTAATCATTTTCCAACTTTTTTGCCAGATGGTGACTAGAAGAAAGAGGAAGTTAAAACTGTGGATCAGTTAGTTTTTAAGTTTTCTTAAGTTCAGAAAAAGCCCCAAGAGGTGGATGCTACTGCTACTGGATCCAAATTGCGACTTTTATGTTTCTGGCTTCAATTTCTACTGATTCCGAGAAGTACTGAGTTTATCCTCTGGCCAAAAAGACAAATTAAAAGTTTAGGCACATGCTAGTAGGAAAAAGGCTGTCATTTTAGCAAAATTTTTCTACTCTATTCTTTGCTTTTACAGATAAAAGGATGCTTCAAAGTAGTCCATTGGCTCAATGTACAGCCCTCTTCAGACTGTCCACTGGGTCTAAAAATGCTTCTTTCTCTGTTTAATCAGGGCAGCTTTCACTGGCCAGTTCTGACAGTAGGGATTTCTGAAGATGATGTAGGAGGCAGAATGCAACGCCCTCTGCTGGTTTAAAGTTTTCTTCATAGCTGCAATAGTACAATTTTTAAAAAGGAAGAAAGATATGCAGCCATTTTCTATCATTGGGAGCTTACTTATAAAAGTAAAAGTCAAAAGCTGTAAAAGTCTTCTGTGATTTCCATAACCATCGTTAGCATGAAGGATTTCTACAGACATTGTGTGTGTGTGTGTGGCTTGAACTCAGTGTCACCAATTCTCATTCAGCTTTCTAGCCCCAGACAGTTAAGTCTATCATTAGAGCCAGTCCAGCATTTTGCTAGTTAGTTGAAGAGTCTTTCAGACTGTTCTGACTCAGCTGGCTTTGAACTTCCATTCTCTATATCTCATTCTCCTGTGTGACTAGGATTACAGACTTGTACCACCAGTCACCAGTGATTAATGAAACAATGAACAGGAACTCCCTGACTCAGAAATGGCTAAGCTGAGTACTAGTACTCAAACCTGTAAACCTAATTATTCAGTAAACTAAGCTCTGGCCGGGCGCCAGTGGCTCACGCCTATAATCCTAGCTACTGAGGAGGCTGAGATCTGAGGATCACGGTTCAAAGCCAGCCCAGGCAGAAAAGTCCATGAGACTCCTATTTCCAATAAACCACTAGAAAACCGGAAGTGGCACTATGGCGAAAGCGGTAGAGCACTTGCCTTGAGCTGAAGAGCTGAGGGACAGTGTTCAGGCCCAGAGTTCAAGCCCTATGACTGACAAAACAAACAAACAAATAAATAAACTAAGCTCTTAAGAAAGAGGTTTGCAGTCAACCTGGGCAGACGAGTCAGAGAGACTGTCTCTTTTTTTTTTTTTTTGGGTCCCATCGTGGGGCCTGAACTCTGGGCCTGGGCGCTGTCCCTCAGCTCTTCAGCTCAAGGCTAGCACTCTACCACTTTGAGCCACAACTCCACTTCCGGCTTTTTTCTTTTTGCTTATGTGGTGCTGAGGAATCGAACCCAGGGCCTCAGGCATGCAAGGCAAACACTCTACCACTGAGCTACCTTCCCAGCCCTGAGAGACTGTCTCTTAACTAGCAAAAATGTTGGATCCACTGGGGGAGGGAGGAGGTAAGGACATTTGTCACCAGTGGAATATTTGTCACAAATAAATGAGTAATTATTAGCTTCAGTCCAAAAAGAAAAGCATGAAGCATTTCAGTCAGGTAAGTGTTACCTTTGCACAGCATGACGTGCAATTTTCTCTGCATTGCTCCAATTTTGCATTGGTAAAGCCAGCACTTGGCTTCTCTTTTGGAAAAGAAGACAAATTGAAAGTCATCCAGGAAAGATATACTCAGAATTAAAACAAAGAGAAAATGCTGCCCCATAGAGTGATTTTCTTGATATGAACAGTATCTTTCAAGCACATATAGAAGCACCTGTGCCAGGTGCTTATACATACACACACACGTACATGTGCATGCATGTGCACACATGGCAGGATGCAACATACCATGTTTCATCCTTGTAATAATCTGCAAAAGTAATCATTTCTATTTGACAATGGAAGACATGAAGGCTCAGAAAGCTTAAGTGAGCTGGGTGCCAGTGGCTCACGCCTGTAATCCTAGCTACTCAGGAGGCTGAGAGCTAAGGATCACGGTCTGAAGCCAGCCAGGGTAGAAAAGTCCTCATGAAACTTTTACCTCCAATTAACTACTCAAAAACCAAAGTGGAGCTCTGATTCAAAGTGATAGAGCACTAGCCTTGAGCAAAAGAGGTCAGGGACAGAACCCAGGCCCTGAGGTTCAAGCCCCACAATCAACCAAAAAAAAAAAAAAGCTTAAATGATTCACATGATAAAACAAAAACTAGAATCCAAGTTTAGCTCCAAATCCAGACCACAGTCACACTCAAACAGCTCTATCCCTATCAATGGAAATAATGTAAGAATAAAAGTCAAGCTGGAAATGTGGCTTAATGGCTAGAGTGCTTACCCGATTCCATTCCTTAATACCACATAAACAGAAAAAAACAGAAGTGGTGCTGTGGCTCAAGTGGTAGAGTGCTAGCTTTGAGCAAAAAGAAGTTCAGGGACAGCACCCCGGCCCTGAGTTCAAGCCCCAGGCCTGGCAAAAACAAAGACTAAAAATCAGTACTAGTATCACCTGCTCCTGCCGCCAGTTAATGTGTTAAGCAACTTACAAGACTTCATTTAATCTTTGCAGTCACCTCTCTAGCTGAGTTTATAAAGCTCTCTATTCCACAGCTGAGAAAACCCCTTCCTCAGAGCTCATTAATGACTTTCTTTCCGAAGTTGGCAAGGAAGAGGGTCAGAATTTGAATAGAGGTCTAATTCCAAAATTAATTTTCCTAATCTTTTTTTTTTTTTTTGGCCAGTCCTAGGGCTTGAACTCAGGGCCTGGGCACTGTCCCTGAGCTTCTTTTGCTCAAACCTAGCACTCTACCACTTGCGCCAAAGCACCAATTCTGTTTTTTTCTGTTTATGTGGTACTGAGGAATTAAACCTAGTGCTTCATGAATGCTAGGCAAGCACTCTACCACTAAGCCACATTCTCTTAATCTTATACCAGACTGTAGTAAACTAATCACTAGTCCTGGATCTAACCAGACAAGTCATTAGACAGTTCTGTCTCAATTTCCTTGTTGATGAAATGGGGATTTGTTGCTTGTACCTACTATTTCCCAGAAATAGGTACCATCTCAGTACCATCACGAGTTCTACTCAGCTCTCCTCTATCCCACAATCATAAAGAGAGCTAGCTGACATCAGTAGCTCTCCCACATCCTCTGAAGTGGGCAGTAAGCTTTATTATCTCCACTTATCAAAGGACTGAAAGGCTAGGAGATAATGTTATTCGTTACTCAGTTGCAAAGCTGGGAATAAAACCTAAGGTTTATAATTCTCACTGCTCTGTTTTCATGGCAAATCCTATTTCTGCTCTTCAAAGTTAACAATACAATAGATAAGAGTAGCTATACTGGTGTCCATTCCAAAACAGAAATTAAGAATGTACAGAAATTTAATTTTCCAATGCAGTGACCTAATGAATGACTAATGAATAACCAAGAAAAAAAAAGCATCATCACTATCACTATCACCATCAGAACTGTTCTCCTCCTAAATAGAAATCCAAACAATAGTTTTGTCCTTCCCACTCAAGGCCTAGATAGATAGACATGCAAACATTAAAGCAACATAAAAGGAATGGGGACAATGCCATCTTCAGTTCTGTGGCTTAAATAGGAAATAAGTGTTCAGTCTAGTTCCTCCTCATTCTCACTTTCTAGAACAACATAATGCTCTTTCAATTACTGCTAGTTTAATAATCACATCTTTTGAAATTACCAATGAACAATAAAACAAGAAAAATTTCCACTCACAAAATTGAGCTAAGAGCCGGGCGCTGGTGGCTCACGCCTGTAATCCTAGCTACTCAGGAGGCTGAGATCTGAGGATCGCGGTTCAAAGCCAGCCCGGGCAGGAGAGACCATGAAACTCCTATCTCAATAAACCACCAGAAAACCGGAAGTGGCGCTGT
>NW_012267295.1:1672132-1684623 GCF_000151885.1 Dipodomys ordii | reverse complement strand
GAGGAATCGAACCCAGGGCCTCATGCATGCAAGGCAAGCGCTCTACCCCTGAGCCACCTTCCCAGCCCGTGTGTGTTTTATTTGTTTTCTTTGCCATCTGGTTGTTTATCTAACATAATCCCTGAATAAAGAGAAACTTCCAAGAACATTAGATAATTTATTGGGACTTCTGATTGGAGCTCGTGTCAAAATAAATATTTTTGAAACTTATGCTGAACACTAATGAATAAGTGACATTTACAAATAGTTTGTAGGAGAATCATTTAGGATTAGTCATTTTCATTTCTTCCACAAAATAAACAGTTCACTTAACTCTTAGTAAGCAGGAGGAAAAAAAAAAAACCAACAAAAATAAAGTCACATCTGTGGCACAATGGTAGTATTATTTTTATATTAAGGAAAATACCAGGATTAAAGACATTTTAAATTATCTGAAAAAATGACATGTTATTATATTTTTCTGGAACCCAGGAGGCAATTAATGGAATAAAAACAGCTAGAAAATGTAAGCAAAACTTCAGATAGGAAAGATTACACAGGAGAATTGTGTCCCCCCCAAATAACAAGTAAACTCCACAAACTTTCGCTTTTAGGTTTTCAATATTTTCACATCAATCTCCATCCCCAAATCCAGCCATCATAAAAATGAAATTGGAAAAAGTCCAGCTAGAGTCCCTGTTTACCCTTTCAACATGAGTACCATCTGCAGTGGGAGGAGCTGACGTGGAGACTTGCTTCTCTTCACTGGACAGACACACCCAGTTACAGCATCTCCACACTTTCCTGTGGATAGCATCTCAGTGCTTGTGTGTGCGCTTCAGCCCCATTACAGTGAAGGTAGCAGCTGTCAGTTTCTCATAAACAAGGAACATGAGAGCAGCTGTGAGGACTGTCTGCAGCAGTTTGGCTTCAAGGCCTTTGTAGAGTCCAATTATCCCAAAACGCCTAAAAGAAAAGAGGTTGGAAATAACAGGTTTTCTTTGTAAAAGTCAACTTTTACATCAGAGAAATATACTACCCTGATGGCTTCTTTGAAAAGATTTTAGACTTCAACACAGACTGTTGTCAAAGTACTTCTTAGTTTTAAAGGCATTTGGGGACTAATAAAGTTTAATATTCTTGGTCCCATCAATAATTTTTATAGTCATCATTAATTAGTGGAATGCTGGCAATATTCTACTAATAGGATGCAGATCTTGAAAGCTCCTAAAACCACTTTAAATGCTAAAATCTGACCTACGAACACTCTCCCAACTCAGTTATTTCAGCTTAATAGCCCCCAAGTCGTAGGAAAGCTTCCAATTAGATTAGAACATTTTGGCCCGAAAAGGAGAGAGAGTCAGAAATGAAAAGAAATGAAGTCTCAGACTTTCCATACATTTGGTCTACCCTAGGTAAACTTTAGCAAGCATCTCAATCACCCGAAGAGCTTCTTAAAATAGATTTCTGGGCCAATTCCCAGAGTTTCTGATTCATTAAGCTGGGGCCAGGGCTCAATAATTTCTATTTCTAGTAACTCTGGAGATCAGCCCTTAGGAAACACTCAGAGAACAATGTTTTGGCTAGAAGCTGAAATTCAGGAACAATGATCTCTCTAAAAGCTCTTTGTGCCGGGCGCTGGTGGCTCACGCCTGTAATCCTAGCTACTCAGGAGGCTGAGATCTGAGGATTGCGGTTCAAAG
Organism: Dipodomys ordii; assembly: GCF_000151885.1. Taxonomy (NCBI): domain Eukaryota; kingdom Metazoa; phylum Chordata; class Mammalia; order Rodentia; family Heteromyidae; genus Dipodomys; species Dipodomys ordii. The sequence goes on along the minus strand of NW_012267295.1, from coordinate 1,682,941 downwards.
CCAGCCCGGGCAGGAGAGACCGTGAGACTCCTATCTCCAATAAACCACCAGAAAACCGGAAGTGGCGCTGTAGCTCAAGTGGTAGAGCGCTCGCCTTGAGCTGAAGAGCTGAGGGACAGCGCCCAGGCCCAGAGTTCAAGCCCCACGACCGCCAAAAAAATAAATAAATAAAAATAAATAAAAGCTCTTTGTACGAAGTGAATTAATCCCTTATGCTAGTTCAACAATTCCAGGGGTATATATGGCATGTGGACTAAGAGATTAAAACCAATCCTGTGCTCCACTCAGAAGTTATAACGAAGCTGGTTTACACCTGTAGTCCTAGCTACTAAGGAGGCTGAGAACTAAGGATCAAGGTTTGAATCCAGCCCTGGCAGGAAAGTCTGTAAGACTTTACTCTAGGGGCTGAGAATGTGGCTTAATGGTAGAGTGCTAACATGCATGAGGCCCTAGGTTCAATTCCTCAATACAACATAAACAAACGAAAAAAGACTCTAGCCTATAATTACAAAAGGATTTCAATTTCTTCTTCTGCCAACATTGCAGGACATTTGGCTGCATAGAATGATAGCTCTTACTCATTTAATCATTCATTAATCACCAAAAGCCAGAAGTAGAGGTATGGATCAAGTGGTAGAGTGCCAGCATTGAGCAAAAAAGCTAAGGGAGAGTGCCCAAGTCCTGAGTTCAAGTCACAGGACTGGCATAAAAAGACAAAACAAAAGGAAGAAATTTATATGTATGCAACATGGAAGAAATAGTTGGATTGTCAAAACATATAGAATTCACAAACTTTATAGACCAAGATAATGACAATTTGCCTTGTGAAGGTTAAAATGTGTTTGTGACTTTAACTTAGTATTACAATCTACAATACTGTGAAATTTGTGAAATTTATGTAATCAATCTCAATTAAAAAATATTTTTTTAAAAAAACAAAGTTACAGGAACAAGACTTGATCCATAATTTTCTTTCTTTTCTTTTTTTTTGTGGTGCTGGTTCTGGGGCTTGAATTCAGAGTCTGGGGACTGTCCCTGAGCTTTTTTGTTCAAGGCTGAGGATTTACCACTAAGCCACAGCTCCACTTCTACCTTTTTGGTGGTTAATTGGAAATAAGAGTATCAGGGGCTGGGCGCTGGTGGCTCACGCCTGTAATCCTAGCTACTCAGGAGGCTGAGATCTGAGGATCACGGTTCAAAGCCAGCCCGGGCAGGAGAGACTGTGAGACTCCTATCTCCAATAAAACCACCAGAAAACCGGAAGTGGTGCTGTAGCTCAAGTGGTAGAGCGCTTGCCTTGAGCTGAAGAGCTGAGGGACAGCGCCCAGGCCCAGAGTTCAAGCTCCACGACCAACAACAAAAAAAAAAGAGTATCAGGGACTTCCCTGCCCATGCTGGCTGCAAACCACAGTCCTCAGTTGTCAATCTCCTGAGTAGGTCGGATTACAGTCCTGAGCTGCCAGTGCCCTGCTCCAATTTTATTTAGTTTTATTTTATTTTTTTTTGCCAGTCCTGGGACTTGAACTCAGGGCCTGGGCATTGTCCCTGAGCTTCTGTTTGCTCAAGGCTAGCACTCTGCCACTTGAGCCACAGCACCACTTCTGGCTTTTTTTTTTTTTTTTTGGTCGGTCATGGGGCTTGAACTCTGGGCTTGGGCACTATTCCTCAGCTGTTCAGCTCAAGGCGAGTGCTCTACCGCTTGAGCCACGGTGCCACTTCCAGTTTTCTGGTGGTTTATTGGAGGTAAGAATCTCACGGACTTTCCTGCCCAGGCTGGCTTTGAACCATGATCTTTAGATCTCAGCCTCCTAAGTAGCTAGGATTACAGGGGTGAGCCACTGGCACCCGGCTCTGACTTTTTTTTAATGTGGTTCTGAGGAATCAAACCCAGGGCTTCATGCATGCTAGGAAAGCACTCTACCACTAAACCACACTCCCAACCCATCCAATTTTATTTTTTTATACCATGCATATATTATTTGTATAGTAAATTTATTTCAAAGTACCTTGTATCTAGGAACAACAATAAAATTATAGCCTCTTTTACTTTAGAAGGACTCCCTGACTATATTTGACTTCTCTATCAAATTAAGGAAACAGAAATGACTAGCTTCTACCTCTAGAACGACTGCTAAGATTAACTGAAATGACTCATGTTACAGCACCTAGCCAATGTCTGTCGAGTGGCTCCTATTACCCTCCTTAACATCCCCACCAACATCAAATTGGCATCATTCTTCCCACTCTCCACTCTCTTTCTCAGGACCTCTGCCACTCTACAAGCAAATGTCATATTCCTAAGGGAGGTTTATATGCTATGAATGAGAGGATCAAATGGGGATCTCTTCCTCCTTCCTTGTTTTTTGTGGGGTGGGAGATTGTTGTAGTTAGGAATTGATCTTGGGGCCTTGTCCATACTAAGTATGGCTCTACCACTGAGTACACCCTAGAGGGTTCCCTTGCTGGAGTTGTATGTATCTGTAACTAACAAAAAATCAGGGCCAGAAGTGTCCCATAATTTCTCAATTGCTGTCAAATTGTATTAAGCTTCTGAACTGAGAAATGTCGGAGCACATAGGGAGAGGTTTCTGGAGCCATTGCACTAGTGCAAGAGAAGCAATTTCAACCATTCCTGGCAGAGGTGGCTGCTGAAGGGAGGGCAGAAGGTGACACAGTGACAAGCTCACTTGACTCTCTGGTGAAGAAGATAGAGAACATTCCGAAGACTCCCCAATGTTCTGTTCTCGGGATTTAGTCTGTGACGTCCAAACTGTGGAAGGAGAAATAAAAATTTCCATTTATTGCTGCTTAAAAAAAAACTTTATTTCTATACAGAGAGGAAATTACATTAATGTCTTATATAGCACTTAATAAAAAATATTCATTTATCATAGATTTCATTAACCTTCTATTTTTTAATTAAGTGAAATATTTCGATGAAATAAGTTGAAAAAAGAATTCTTTTCTGGGGCTGGGAATATGTCTTAGTGGTAGAGTGTTGACCTAGCATGTTTAAAGCCCGGGGTTCAATTACTCAATACTACATAAACAGAAAAAACTGGAAGTGTTTACTGTGGCTCAAGTGATAAGAGTACTAGCCTTGAGCAAAAGAAGCTCACGGACAGTAGTGCCCAGGCTCGGAGTTCAAGCCCCATGATTGGCAACAAAACAAAATAAAACAAAAAAACCACCTTTTTTGTACATCACCTTTATAATGACAATTAAAAATTTTTTTTAATTGTGTGTGTGTGTTTTGGTACTGGAGCTTGAGCTCTGGGTGAGCTCTTGCTCAGCTTTTTTTGCTCAAGGTTAATGTTATACCACTTGAACCACACCTCCAGTTACAGCTTTTGCTGGTTTACTCAAGATAAAAGAGCCTAAGGCATTTATCTGTGAGGGCAGATAAATCAAGCTTCGAACCTTGATCCTCAGATCTCTGCCTCCTGAGTCGATATATCGGCATGAGCCAGTAAAATATTTCTTTTTCAATAAAGCAAGCATACATTTTTGTATGTGGGTCCATTGTGGGGCTGAACTCAGGGCTTGGGCACTGTACCAGAGCTCTTTTGCTCAAGGCTAATGCTCTACCACTTTGAGCCACAGCTCTACTTCCAGTTATCTGGTGGTAATTAGAGATAAGAGTCTCATGGACTTTCCTACCTGGGCTGGTTTTGAACTCTGATCCTCAGATCTCAGCCTCCTGAGTACCTAAGATTACAGGTGTGAGCTACTGGTGCCTGGGAAGCATGGGAATTTTTACTGTTGTTGTTGAACCTATGTAAGCTTGGACTGTACCACTGAACTAATCTCTAGCTTCAAGAATTTTCACTAGCACAGAGAAGTATGGAGAAAATTCTACCGCCAAAGGATGATGATTTAGGTATGGAAGTATGCTTTTATAATTTCTAGTTATTTGAGAAGTTCTGATAAACCCAAATCAGTTAGAACCTCTATAGACTAGCACCCTCCATGTTATACATTATGCTAAGTACCAATTTAAATAATACCATCCTTCCTACTTGGATTTCTGATGGTTATTTTAGAGATGGAGTCCATAGAATTTTTCTGTCTGGGTTGGCTTCAAACTCAATCCTTTGGATTTCAGCTTCCTGAATAACTAGGATTACAGGTGTGAGTTACTGGTACTTTGCTAGTAAAAATACTTTTAACAGAAAACCAAAATACTCACACCACTTTCATTTTTATCTATCAATAAGTCTTTCAAATTTTCTTTCTAGAACTGGCATGAATCCAGGGCTACTCATTTACTAGACAAGTACTCCATAACTGAGCTACATTCTCAGCCCCAGAACAGATCATGAAGCTGACCATATCTGATCTCTTCTCTCCACTGCTGCTATCCTGGTCTAGGCCATCATCCCCTTATTTGGATTACTGAAATAGCTCCCTAGTGGATCCAATTCCCTGCTTTTGCTTTTAGCTTCTGACCACTTTGCCAGAAATCTTGTGGAATTATACATCAGGTAAAAGCCCTCTGAGGCATCCCTGAGCTGGGAATACTACCTATATTTCTAATCTACAGCTTCTCTGGTACTTTTCCAATCTTACCCTAAGCAAGCCATTCTCTCATAGCTTTGAGCTGTGAACCAAGCTCTTGGCACTTCATGCTTCCTTCCTGGAATGTACTTTGCACGTCAAGGTCCTTGTCTTCCCATTCATTTTGAATTCAATATGTTGAATTCAATTCATTTTGAATTCAACATATTGAATTCAACTCCTCCTTGGAGTTGTTCAAAGCCAATGACGCTTCTTAACAACAGGCCAACCACCCTTCTCCACTAAGCCAGGGTCTTCTGAGATACTTTGTCACCTACAAAATTACAGATGTGAACGTCATTCCACACCAAACAGGAAGCTAATCAACAGTTAGCCTGGTTAGCAGAATACCAAACAAATGGAAAAAATGGAAGGGGACTACTCAGACATAGCAACTGACTCCTCCTTCCCTTATTAACACTGCTTCAAATAAAAAGACCAAGTATTGGACACAATGCAGGTAGAAACCCAGTACTCACCCTCAGGATCGACTGTACCGTCTGCATGGGATAGGTGACTGTGGTGGCGATTGCTTTGGCTATTGCACCAATAATGAACACATCCAAAGAAGAAAGCTGGAAGGCAAATAATGAACCATATCAACTCAAACAACGAGAAGGTACCAGGAACTATTATATTGTTGCTTTCAAAAGCAGGGATTACCTTCATCTTTTTCTTTAAAAGCTGTCGTTTTAAACCTTCATAGAACATGAATTGGATGGCAGGATTGAAGACCAACAGCAAAGAGGGAAATGTACCATTCCATAATGCCAAGACTCCTTCATCTCGAATGATTTGGTGAAAAGCATCTAAGCAAAATATCAGGAGTTTGAAAAGGATAATGATAATGCCTTAACTAGAAAAGCTAAGAAATCGGTTTAAATGTACCCAGAACACAAACCTGACTGGTTCCCTCTTGCAAAGGCCATTTTAGGGACATCTTCGTGAGTTAATCACCTCTTGCTGCTGTTGTTTTAGTAGTACTGTGGGTGTGAACTCAACACTGGTCTTGCTAGGAAGAAGCTCCATCACGTGAGCCACACCCCCAAGCTGTTTGTTTTGGAGACAGAGTTGCACTAAGGAGCCCAAGCTAGTTTGGAACTCACAATCCTATCTCAGTCTCCCCAGTGCTAAGATTACAAGTATGTACCACCACCACTCAGAGCAATTAATTACTTTTGACAATAGTTTGCTAATCATTAACTGATGGGTAGTTATTAGTCACTTAATTATGACTAATTAACCAATTAGTTACTGAGACTATCTTCAATCTTAGGAAAGTCTTCCTGACGATCTAGTATTAGAACAATAAATTCCCACCACCACAGAGCTGTGAACTGATAATGCCCCTAAAATACAAGGTCCAGTATAACAAAAGACTGTTTTCTGGAATCTACTACATAGGACTGACATTATTAAAACACAGAAGCTGAGCTATATGCTGGTGCCTAATTCTTGTAATCCTAGCTACCTGGAAGGCAGTTCCAGGCCAGGCAAAGTTCATGATATCCCCATCTCAAGAGAAAAAGGTATGTGGTGGTATGTGCCTATCTTCACAGCTGTGGTAGGAAGCCTAGGTAGGAGGATTACAGTCCAGGGTTGTCTGGACAAATGGAAGACACTAACTAAAAAATAACCAGAGCAAAGAGGAATGAAATATGTTCATGCAGTACAGCACCTGCCTAGCAAGTGAGGAAGTTCTGAGTTCAAATGCCAGTACCTCAAAAAAAAAAAAAAGGAGAAAGAAAAAGAAAAAGAAGCTGGATACTGGGGGCTCATACCTATAATCCTAGCCACTCAGGAGGCTGAGATCTGAGGATTGTGGTTCAAAACCAGCCCAGGCAGGAAAGTCCATGAGACTCTTATCTCCAATTAACCACCAGAAAACTGGGAGTGGTGCTATAGCTCAGGGACAGTGTCCAGGCCCCAAGTTCAAGTCGCATAACTGCCCCCACATCCTCAAAAAAGCAAGCAAGCAAGCAGAAGATCAAAGACCACCAGATACCAAATGTGTATATGTATCCAAAGACAATACTAGAAAAAAAAGGTATAATTATTTCCTAAAACATTTACTTGGTTTAGGGGTGTATCTCAGTGGTAGATTCTTGCCTAACATGCATTCAAACCAAAACATCACAAACAAAAACAGAAAAATAATTAAAAATTACATATACTATTAGTCATATACAAACTACATTTTTTTTGGTCGGTTGTGGGGCCTGAACTCTGGGCCTGGTCACTGTCCTTCAGCTTTCAGCTCAAGGCTAGTGCTCTACCACTTAAGCCACAGCACCACTTCTGGCTTTTTCTGCTTATGTGGTACTGAGGAATCAAACCCAGGGCCTCATGCATACAAGGCAAGCACTCTACTGAGTCACCTTCCCAGCCCCTGTAAACTACATTTTATAAATTGTTTTTTATTTTTATTTTTTGTGCTTATGGGGCCTGGGCATTGTCCTTGACCTCTTTCTGTTTGAAAATTCAAGCTTTGGGGGTTTTGTTTTTTTTGTTAGTCATGGGTCCTGCATTCAAAGACTGGGTGCTATCCCTGACCTTTTGTTTAAGGCTACCACTTTGAGCCATACCAACACTTACTGCACCTACACCTCCTGAGAGCAGTGTTCTCTATCTCGTCTTGGGCATCATTTTGACCACTAGGGTATTTGCAGGCAAAATGCAAATGGGCTTTATCACTGGGTACAGCCTTGGGTCCTCTGTGTTTTTACCATTGCCACAAAAAGAGCATATTCAAGACTGGTCCCAGAAAGAGGAAGGGAGACATATGAAGCTGAGACTCTCAGCTGGGGTAGGCTTAGATGAGTTAACTCCCTGCCAACCCATGGACACATTGGCTAACAAAAGCTTACTGAAGGGCTGGGAAGTTGGCTCAGTGGTAGAGCGCTTGCCTTGCATGCCTGAGGCCCTGGGTTCGATTCCTCAGCACCACATAAGCAAAAGAAAAAAGCCGGAAGTGGCGCTGTGGCTCAAGTGATAGAGCACTAGCCTTGAGCTGAAGAGCTGAGGGACAGTGCCCAGGCCCAGAGTTCAGGCCCCCACAACCGGACCAAAAAAAAAAAAAAAAAAAAAGCTTACTGAAGGTTATTAGAACTTGAGGCTGGCTGTTTCCTAGCTTGATTGTTGCCACAGGTTCCATATATAAAGGGGAACAAAGCCCTGAGGAGAACCATAGCCCAGCAACACTCACCAATGATGCCTTTGTAGTTAGTTGGTACAATGTCTTCATTTCGAAACTTTGCCCCTTGCAGCTTCAGTCTGGTGTTCACCACCCAGAGTGGAGTTGTGAGCAACACATTCACCACTCCTTAAAACGAAAGGGAACAAGAAAAGGGAATGTAAGATAACCTTTTCAGCTATGTTGTCTTTAAGCTACATAGCAACACTCCACTTATTCTTTTACAACTGACCTCGGGTAAGCTGTGCAATTGTGCACATGCCACTACTATTAGAAGCAATCTGGAAGCAAAATAACTGGCAGTAGCTCCCAGAAAAGAGCAGTGAGTTTCCAGAAGGCAATTACTTGCCCATCTTTATAGCATTCCAAGTAGCAATTTTAGGTTGGAGATAAAGAGCAGTGGCAGAAAGAGCATTTGTCTAGCATGCACAAGGTCCAGGGTTCAATCCTCGCCTCTGCAAACACCAAAACCTAAAAACTGCCCCAAAAACAAAGAAGCAGTTTTTATATAGTTTTAAAGATAATTTTTAAATAACAGCTTGAGGGAGGGGGAGCTGTCTTATTGAAAACATGTTAGGTCCATGACAATATCTAAGAACAGAGAACTGTCAACTCTCAGTAGTTCATGTGGTTTTAAGTGAATATGGATCTGACACAGTAAGTGACAGGTGGGAGGACATGGTGACATCTCAGAGTGCTTCAACAGGGAGTAGAAGTTCACAGAAGGGTTGCTCATTACTTAGAGAATCAGGACAGGCAGGCAGCAAGCAGCAGTTATGAAGTGACACCAAAAAAAAGCAACCAGAAACAGCTGCATGCTCATCATGACCCTTACAAGGATGGATCTTGGCTCCCTAAGGCTGCCTCAGAGGAGAACAACACAATGGGCCAGGTTCTTTAGTGAAAACATTCTGTCCCACTTTAACACCATCTTGAGAGATTAACACGTTCCCCATCAGTCCTAAAATGATTAACAAAAATACCATACAGAACTGTAACAATGTGCCTGGCAAATGGTATACACTGTAAAATGTGTGTTAACCAAGGAACAAACTCAACAAAGAAACATATATGGAGCTACCTGGTTCTAGCCCTGCTCTGGACAAAAAAGAGGAACAATCCTAAGGGAGAAAAATCATCAACTAAAAGTCCTTTAAACCCAAATAGAGAAAGACTGCTTTGATTTAAGGATCTGCAAAATATTCTATGCAGAAGACACTTCAAGAACAAACCAGGTGAAATAACCAAGAGACTCAAATTCAATGTTTTCATTTGTGTACACAGTTGAAAAAAGAAGGTATTTTTCTATGTCTTAGGAGCATTATAAGACTATTTTGCACCATGCTCTCTCCTATAATCCTAACTCCTAAGGAGGATGAGATCTGAGAACTGTGACTCAAAGTCAGCCCTGTCAGGAAATAGTCTCTTCTCCAATTAATTACCAAAAAGCTGGAATAGCACCCAATCCCTGACTTTAAACTCCAGTACTGGCACATAATTAAAGAGGAAGAGAGAACATATTTCTCAAGATAAAAGATACTCTTAAATAATTTTATAAGTTGTATGTGTTCCATTTTTACAGTTGTGGGGCCTGAACTCTGGGCCTGGGCACTGTCCCTCAGCTCTTCAGCTCAAGGCTAGTGCTCTACCACTTGAGCCACAGTGCCACTTCTAGCTTTTTCTGCCTCATGCATGCAAGGCAAGCACTTTACCACTGAGCCACCTTCCCAGCCCTAACATCCAGACATTTTCATACACTGTCACTGGAGACACCAACAATAGCCGGGTGCCAGTGGCTCACGCCTGTAAGCCTAGCTACTCAGGAGGCTGAGATCTGAGGATCTTGGTTCAAAGCCAGCCAGGGTAGGAAAATCTGTGAGACTCTCCAATTAACTACCAGAAAACTGGAAGTGGCGCTGTTGCTCAAGTGGCAGAGCGCTAGCCTTGAGCTGAAGAGCTAAGGGACAGCGCATAGGTCCAGAGTTCAAGCCCCACGACTGACAAAAGAAAAGAAAAAAAAAAAGGTTTACCACAAATGATTCTTGCTATTTTTTTTTAATGCCTGTGTATCAGAAGCCAAAATGGAAATATAGAAACATGTTTTCAGAATTCTGAATGGATTCCTACCCATGCAGCATACACCTCAGCAGAAACAAAGCAACAGCTGGAAAAATCAATTAGGAATATGACTGAGCAGTCTACTACACTTCTTTTAAGAAAAAATGGAGAGAGTTTGGCACCAGGTGTCACATATGCCCATTTAAACCTAAGAAACTGTGTACACACCTTTCTAAACAAATGAAGTATAGTGCCCACTAAACCAACTCATGAGAAATCCAAGTTTCCTTCATGTTCTTTTTAAGAAGTTGTCATACACAAAACATTAAGAGGTAATGCAGTCAAGATTAAGATTTAACCACTATGGAAAATTCTGCTTTCATGTCCCCATTATTAACACAGCTGAAAGACTAAAAGAACTTAAAGGACAACCTCAAGTACAAAGTGTACCACATTATTTTAAAAAGAGAATATAAAAAGTCCTTATGAAAATATTTTTTATTTCAAAGCTTTTTATTTGAGAAGTTCAAGTACTTTTTTCATCTTGTAAGTCAAAATAGACGGAGAGGTACTTTTAACCACTATAATTTTATGAATTCTGGGAAAAGGGCACTCAAAATACTTGAGAATCTAAAACTTTACTAAAATGTGCAATTTATATAATCAAGCAAAGGACAATATTCCATTGAAGAGAAACATGTCATAAACTATTCATGAGTACTAATGTCAGCTCTTACTAACTCTTACTAAAAGCTTTCGAACAGCCTATGGATAAAACTTGTGCTAGATCCTATGGGTGGCTGCTACTTGAGCTCTAAGATAGGAAGATGGGAATGCTAATTAATACTTTATTTACCTAAGGACAGGAGGTTCAATTTCTATGATTCTACTTTCTTTTCTTTTCAAAAACAAGTCAGGGGGCTGGAAAGGTGGCTCCGTGGTAGAGTGCTTGCCTTGCATGCATGAGGCCCTGGGTTCAATTCCTCAGCACCACATAAGCA
>NW_012267295.1:1668019-1670642 GCF_000151885.1 Dipodomys ordii | reverse complement strand
TTTTGTACTGGTGGCTCATGCCTGAGGCTGAGATCTGAGAACAGAGGTTCAAAGCCAGCCCTGACAGGAAAGCCCATGAGACTCTTATCTCCAATTCATCACCAAAAAAACTGGAAGTGGTGCCACAGCTCCAAGTGGTAGAGCACTAGCCTTGAGCAAAGAGCTCAGGAACAGCACCCAGGTCCTGAGTTCAAGCCCCACAACTGACAAAGAAAAAAAAAACAAAACCTGGCTGCCAGATTTAAAGCCCAACAGCAGGAAATGCATTTTCAACCATCATAGCAATGATAATTGTCACTCAAAAAGAGTTACTGGTAAAATTTGTAATTTTATAAAAAATGGCAAATATCTTCATTTATCTTTAAGATTCTATTCTCAAATTCTTCCCTAGGGTGCTATAGGCTTTTGTTTCTTTGGTGAAAATACAATAAATAATGAATTTCTGAATTTCAAGCAGAATTTGAATAACAAAAGCTGCTCCTAGTTTTCCTTGGAGATAATGCAAGTCATTTCTACAGTGGTAATAAAAAAAACTGTCCTAATTATTCTAAGAATATGTGCTTATTAAGATATAAAAACATTTATAGAGAGAGGTTTAAAACTCACAAAAGTAATTTCCAATGAATTCTCTACTATTAGAAAGAGAGAGTACCTGTAATCAGAGAAATCTCAAAATCATAAAATCTTAGTTGGGTGCTGGTGGCTCATGCCTGTAATCCAAACAACTCAGAAGACTGTGATCTGAGGATCACAGCTAAAAGCCAGCCTAGGAAGGAAAGTCTGTGAGACTCTTATCACCAAAATAAGAGAAGTGGAGCTATAGCTCAAAGTGATACAACACTAGCCTTGAGCAAAAAAGATCAGGGACAACACCCAGGCCCATAAACAAAAACATAACAAAACAAAAAATTACAAAATCTTCTAAAATTCTCTCTCTTTTTTTTTTTTTGGGGGGGGGTGCTTGAACTCAGGGCCTGGGCTCTGTTCCTGGGTGTTATCCTAAGGCTAATTCTCTACCACTTGGGCCATATCTCCACTTGTAACTTTTTGCTGGTTATTTGGAAATAAGAGCCTCATGGATTTTCCTGCCAGGCTGGCTCCAAACCGCAATCCTCAGATCTCAAGCTTCTGATAGCTAGGATTACAGATGTAAGCCACCAGGCTCAGCTTTGTAATTCTTTAATGCAATGTCTCTCTGCTGTGATGATACTGCCATCTGGGAATGATGTCTCTTTGTGTGTGTGTGTGTGTGTGTGTGTGTGAATGATGTCTCTTTGTGTGTGTGTGTGTGTGTGTGTGAATGATGTCTCTTTGTGTGTGTGTGTGAATGATGTCTCTTTGTGTGTGTGTGTGTGTGTTATTCCTGTGTCTGTCTGGCAGTATCCCTTGTCTCTACCTGCTAGATGCCCATAGCAGCAACTCCCCCTCCCCCCATGTGAAAATCAAGACACTGGCATAGGTTCTGTGATCAAAATCAGCCTCACCTGAAAACCAACCAAATCTTAACTACCAAGTGATTATTCACTTTAGTTTTTAGACTCTCCAGAGACAGGCATTCACTTATTTTTGCCAGTCTTGGGGCTAGAACTTGGGGCTTGTGCACTGTTCTTGAGCCTCTTTGTGCTCAAGGCTAGCACTATTACCACTTTAGCCACAGCACCACTTCCAGCTTTTTCTGAGGAATTTATTGGAGATATAATCTCATGGACTTTCCTGCCCTGGCTGGCTTCAACTTGCAATCCTAAAACCTCAGCCTCCTGAGTAGCTAGAATTACAGGCATAAGCCACTGGCTTATGTTTTTATGTACCAGTTAAAAAACAAATAGATCTGGGAAGGTAGCTCAGTGGTAGAGCGCTTGCCTTGCATGCATAAGGCCTTGGGTTCAATTCCTCAGCACCACATAAGCAGAAAAATCTAGAAGTGGTGCTATGGCTCAAGTGGTAGAGTGCTAGCCTTGAGCTGAAGAGCTCAGGGACAACGTCCAGACCCAGAGTTCAGGCCCACAACTGACAAAAAAAATAAAATAAGAAATATATATAAAACAAATGTTGGGGCTGGGAATATGGTTTAGTGTAGAGTGCTTGCCTAGCATGCATGCAGCCCTGGGTTCCATTCCTCAGTACCATATACACAGAAAAAGCCAGAACTGGCACTGTGGCTCAAGTGGTAGAGCTCTAGCCTTGAGAAAAAAGAGCTGAGGGGCAGTGCCCAGGCCCCAGGACTGGGGGAAAAAAAGTTGGCTAAGATGTAGAGAAAGGGATGTGGTTGGGAATGCAACAGGATGGAATTTCTTATCAAAATGAAAAGAGAAGTATCCTATGATCCAGTAATCCCACTAAATCCAAAGGAAATGAAATCACTGTATTAAAGAGATGCTTGCCCATATTCACCGAAGCACTATTAACAACAGTGAAGATATGCAACCCACCAAGATGTCTATCGAGAGATGAACAAAGGAAATGTGGTATATATACAAAATGGAATGTTATTCAGAGCTTATTTTTTTGCGGGGGGAGGGGGTCCAGCCGTGGGGCCTGAACTCTGGGCCTGGGTGCTGTCCCTCAGCTCTTCAGCTCAAGGCTAGCGCTCTACCACTTGAGCCACAGTGCCACTTCCGGCTTT
>NW_012267295.1:1663925-1666948 GCF_000151885.1 Dipodomys ordii | reverse complement strand
GCGCGCGCGCGCGTGCGTGTCTGTAAAACTAGGCCTGAGCAGGATGCTGAGACCTGGAGGATCTGAGTAAGAAGCAGCCCCAAAAGAAGACACTCCAACTCGAATTAACCAGCAAAATCCTGAGCAGGATGCTGAGACCTGGAGGATCTGAGTAAGAAGCAGCCCCAAAAGAAGACACTCCAACTCAAATTAACCAGCAAAAAGCTGAACTGGAGTAGCTACTTAGGAAGCTGAGATCTGAGGATTACTGTTTGAACCCAGTCCAGGAAGGAACGTACATGAGTCTGGTTATCTCCAGTTAACTACCAAAAAGCAGCCAGAAATTTCGCTGTGGCTTAAGTGGTAGAGCAATAACCTTGAGCAAAAGTGCTTAGAGACATTACCCAGGCACTGGGTTCAAGCCCCAGGACTGGTACAAAAACAATAAAATAAAATAAAACAGCCTTTTTGGGTCAAAGTCTTTGAGAAGACATTTATGAAACGATGACATAAAATGAGCAATAAACATATGAAAAGATATTCAACACCAGGAAAACACAAACGAAAACCATGACTAAATATCACCTCATACCTATCAGGATGCTCTTAGCAAAGAATAGCAAATGTATTGTTATTGTATTATTGTTAATAAGATTGTAAATGATACAACTGCTATGGAAAACAATATGGAGGTTTCCCCAAAAATTAAATATAAAAGTACACGTGACCCAGAAATCTCATTTCTAGGTATACAGATGGAAGAACTGAAAGCAGCCTTTCAAAGTATTCTCATGTTCGTGTAGCAGTACTCACAGCAGCAACCACAGTGTCCACTAACAGATGAATGGATATTCACAACAGAAGAAACACAATGGAATACTATCCAGCCCTAAAAAAGGATCTATCTCTCAAATGCTAAAATATAAATAAAATAAATAAATAAATAAAAATATGAATAAACTTTGAGGACATTATCCTATCCTAAGTAAAATAAGCCAATCACAAAAAGACAAACTCTGTATGATTCCACTCACACTAAATATCTACAATAGTCAAAAAAAAATTATGCTGGTACGAGGGCTTGAACTCAGGGCCGAGAAGCTGTTCCTTAGCTTTTTTGCTCAAGACTGGTACTCTACCAGACTTGGTTGTTAATTAGGGATTAGTTTTATGAGCTTTCCCATGAGAGCTGGCTTTAGACCATGATCTTCAGACCTTAGCCTCCTGAGTAGCTAGGATAAAGGCATGATCACTGGCAGCCAGGTTTAAAATAATCAAATTATTTAAGACAGAAAGGCTCCAAGCTAAAACTCCTAGTTTCATTTGTAAGGTTGGGACACTTGCCCCAATATGCCACATGAAGAGGTCCGTAGTGGTAAAAGTCAGAGAAAGGAGATTTACTATAAAGAAAGATTTAATTAATACTAAACGGGCACGCTGTAGGAAAAGCAAAAGTATACAGTATAAGCCGGGCGCTGGTGGCTCACGCCTGTAATCCTAGCTACTCAGGAGGCTGAGATCTGAGGATCACGGTTCAAAGCCAGCCCGGGCAGGAAAGACCGTGAGACTCCTATCTCCAATAAACCACCACCAGAAAACCGGAAGTTTCGCTGTGGCTCAAGTGGTAGAGCGCTTGCCTGAGCTGAAGAGCTGAAGGACAGCGCCCAGGCCCAGAGTTCAAGCCCCACGACCGACAAAAAAAAAAAAAGTATACAGTATATTTGAAGTCCTCCTCCACCCCCACAAAGACATTTGCTTTCGGTTCAAATGAGAGGGTGAATTAGGACAGAGGGAGAGTGGATGAATTGGGACAGAGGGAGAGTGGAATTCGTAATGTTAAATTGTCTCAGTCACAGGGAATGATCACCAGTGGGGGGCAACTGGTAATTGTCTCAGGATTGGTAGTTACCTGTCACTTGTCACAATGAGTCACTACTCCCCAGCAGGGGAGCTGTGTCTGCAGATACAGAAGGTTTATTCATCAGTCCTGTCCTTCAGGAGGGCCTTGTCACAATGAGTCCCTGCTGCCTGGCAGGAGGAGCTCTTTCATCCCTCAGTCCTGTCCTTCCTGGATTTCAGGACCTGACAGAGTAACTGCAGGAAAGTATGGTGCAGAGCCAAGAACACAGATACAAAGTGGAGACTGGGATGCTAAGTCTTTACTCAGCTTTTAGTTAATTCCTAGGCCCGAGAAAAGTCAATGCTTTTCAACAAAAGTACTTCAAGTACCTATTGCAGTAGAATGGTAGTTACTAAGGAGTGGGGAGAAAAGTACTTTACTTGAGTAGTATGGGGCAGGGCTTGCAAGATGAAAGTTCTGAAGACATGTTTCACAACAGCGTGAATATGCTTAATACTACTAACTTACACTAAAATTGTTAAGATCATAATTTTATGTGTTTCTCCCACATGGTCGGCTCAAGCTTGTAATTCTAGCTATGTGGGAGACATACGTTGGGGGAATTGCAGTTCAGAGACAGGCCACATATTCAGAAAGTTTGGAGAGTCCATCTTTTTTTTTGTCGGTTCTGGGGCTTGAACTCTGGGTCTGAGCACTGCCCTTGTGCTCTTCAGCTCAAGACAAGCACTCTACCGTTTGAGTCACAGAGCCACTTCCAGTTTTCTAGTGGTTTATTCTCGAGATAAGAGTCTCATGGACTTTCCTGCCCAGGCTGGCTTTGAACTGTGGTCCTCAGATCTTAGCCTCCTGAGTAGCTAGGATTAGAGGCATGAGCTACTGGAGCCCAGCTGGAGAATGGTTAAGCAGAGGGGCTGGCATCTGTCATCCAAGGCTATGTGGGAAACACAATGGCTAAGTACAGTGGCAGTCATCCCAGCAATTTAGGGAAGCACAATTAGGAGGATCACATTCCGCTGGCCTGGGCCTAAAGGCAAGACCCTACCTCAAAAACAATCAGTGCAGGGGTGGGAAGATGGCTCAGTGGTAGAGTGCTTGCCTTGCATGCTTGAGGCCCTGGGTTTGATTCCTCAGCAACACATAAGCAGAAAAAGCTGGAAGTGGCGCTGTGGCTCAAGTGGTAGAG
>NW_012267295.1:1656898-1663515 GCF_000151885.1 Dipodomys ordii | reverse complement strand
CCTACCTACCTACCTACCTACCTACCTGGAAGTGGATCTGTGGCTCAAGAAATAGAGTACCAGCCTTAAGCAGAAAAAGCTAAGGGACAGTACCCAGGCCCAGAGTTCAAGCCCTAATACTGTGGGGGAAAATAAAAAGCAAAAGGAGGATAATGGTGTAGCTCAAGTGGTAGAGTGCCTGCCTGCCTAGCAAGTGTGCAACGCTGAGTTCAAACCATCCCCATCCAAATAAGAAAACTAGTTTTGTTTGTTTACTCTTTAGAGAAAGATTCTTGTTTCTATCTCTCTTGGCAATCCTCTCTCCTCAGCCTTACACAGAGGCAAGAACACAGGCATGTGCCATTATGCCAGATGACTATAGTCTCTATAACATTACTCTGTGCTAAAATAATCTCCTGGAGAATATATGAAACAGATCAATATTAAAATATGAAAATATTTTATGCCCAGAAAACCTTGTTACCTGCAATGAATCCAACTACCAGATCTTTTCCAGTAGTAGAACGTTGGCCTTTGGCCCAGACTGCTTTGAGGCTATTAAAGGTGTAGAAATAGACAAAATTGGAGCAGCAGAGACTGGAAATAACTGGAAACCACCCTCGATATGGTGCCAGACTGGAGGGAAAAACACAGAAGGTAAAGTAAAGGTTATGGACAATAGCCAAACATTTAGAAACCGCTAGAGACATCTTAGGAAAGGCTGACCTGCCCTCATGTACTCAAGAATCACTCCTACACTATAAGGGACTCCAGATCATATACACATAACATTGTGAAGACATCCAAATCAAGAAATCCTTCCTAGCATTCATGATAAAGGAAAAACTACACAAAGATAACAATTACTTGCTAATTTCTTCTACTAACTGACTGTAGTAACATTAGTATGTAAAACTGAAGACAAGCTCACTATTGCCCATATTATTATTGCCCAAGAGGTCAAGAATTTTTTTTAAAAGTTTTCTAAATTAATTTTATGCTTTTCCTTCATTAGCATTTCTTTCTTTCCTTTTCCTTTCTCTTTTTCCTTTTCTTTTCTTTCCTTTCTTTTTGAGATAGGCTCTGGCTGTGTTGTACAGGATAGTCTCAAACTCCTGGACTTGAACAATACTCTTGCGTCAGCCTAATGATTAGCTGAGACTGCAGATGTATGCCTCTGTGTCTGGTCAGCGAGGGCAAAAGCATTTAAAATTAACTTAATTATAGAAAACAGGCCCCACGACTGACCAAAAAAAAAAAAAGAGCAGCTTAACTGACTTTTGCAGGGCGCTGGTGGCTCAAGCCTGTCATCCTAGCTACTCAGGAGGCTGAGATCTGAGGATCTCAGTTCAAAGCCAGCTGGGATAGGAAAGTCCATGAGACTCTTATCTCCAATAAACCACTACAAAACCGGAAGTGGCGCTGTGGTTCAAGTGGTAGAGCGCTTGCCTTGAGCTGAAGAGCACAGGGACGGCGCCCAAGCCCAGAGCTCAAGCCCCATGACCGACCAAAAAAAAAAAAAGAAAACAGGTGCAAAAAACCCTCAAAAAACCAATGGAGCATGTCAGAAAGACACAAAACTAAAGTGAAGGGACTCCTACTGATCAAATCTGAGACAATGTGAGCACTAAAGTAGTAATCAATCAATTGCAAGCCCCTAAAAAAGAGGCATGTCTGAGTCCATACTAGTAATAAGTAAATAGAAGAAGGGAAGGAGCAAGTTCCTATTTACCACTGGTGAATGGGGAAGCAATGGTGGAGATGAGAAATTGCCATTTATAATTTCATGATAAATTCAAAGAAAAACTTTGATTTCACCACAGAATGCTTACAGTTAAAAGAGAATTTTTTAAAAAGTAACAATATGTGATCAAAGCACATGTAAGAAATCCTAAGTAACCAATGGAGAGCAAGCAGATTTTATGTGACTATAGACAGGACACCTTGCAGAGGGTATACTATCTATGCATTAGTGTTATTTTTGGGTGGTACTAGGACTTGAACTAAGGGCCTTGGGCTTGCTAGCAGGTGCTCTACCACTTGAGTCATGCCTCTCTCTAGTCCTTCGTGCTTTATATTATTTTTCAAGTAGGGTCTTGACAGTTTAGTTTGTGGCCAGTCTCTTTCAGAGATCCTCCTATCCATGTCGTTAGAGTACCTGGGATCAAAGCCAATGAATATCATGCTCAGCTAATTGATCGAGATAGTGACTTGGTAACTTTTTGCCCAGACTGTCTTGTACTGTGTGATTCTCTCAACCACTGTCTCCCAACTAACCAGAATTAAAGGCATGAGCCACCAAGATTAAAAAAAAAAAGATGAGATCTCATTACATTTTCCAGGCTGTCCTTGAACCTAGGCTAAGACTTCCTGCCTTAGCCTCTAGAGTAGCTAGGACTATAGGTGTGTACCACTGTACCTGTTTTTTCATTACTCTGTCCAAGAATGTATAACCTTAATATAATTCTAATATGAAGAACCATGAAGCTAACTTCAGGGTGCTGGTGACTGATGCCTGTAATCCTAACTACTCAGGAGACTGAGATCTGAGAATAGTGACTCAAAGCCAGCCTGGGCAAAAGAATCCGTAGCACTCTTTTTTTTTTTTTGGTCAGTTGTGGGGCTTTAACTCTGGGTCTGGGCATTGTCCCTGTACTCTTCAGCTCAAGGCTAGCACTGTACCACTTGAGCCACAGCACCACTTCCAGTTTTCTGGAGGTTAATTAGAGATAAGAGTCTCATGGACTTTCGTGCCCAGGCTGGCTTTGAGCGGTGATCCTCATATTTCAGCCTCCTGAGTGGGTAGGATCATAGGCACCTGGTGTCTATACTTCAATTAACCAGCCAAAAGCCAGAAGTGGAGGTAAAGTTCAAGGAGCAGAATGCTAGTTTTTTTGTTTTGTTTTGTATTTTTGTCTGTAGTAGGGCTTGAACTCTGGGACTGTGCGCTATCCCTCAGCTGTTCAGCTCAAGGTGAGCACTCTATCACTTGAACCACAGCGCCACTTCTGGTTTTCTAGTGGTTCATTGGAGATAAGAGTCTCACGTACTTTCCTGATCAGGCTGGCTTTGAACCGTGATCCTCAGATCTCAGCTTCCTTAGTTGCTAGGATTACAGATATCGGCATCTGGCTCAGAGTGCCAGTTTTGAGTAAAAAAGCCAATGAGTGTGCCTGGCCCTAAGTTCAAGCCCCAGTACTGGAAAAGAGAGAGAAGAGAGAGCGCACAAGCGAGCTTAAGGCCCTGAATTTAAGCCCCAGTACCAGTACACATATGTACATGAATACACACACACACACACACACACACACACACACACACACACACACACACACACACACAGAATCAACACAACATTGTAAGGCTATGAGATTTAGGGGTTAGAGGTACAGAAATCTAACAAGCTGCTCTAACACAGTTGTAAACTGAGATGAACTTACAGGCCTTCTTCCTTAATGATCTCCAGGAGCACCATGTGTGTAGTTTTGGACTTTCTTTTCTCATCAACTAAAACAACCAAGAGCACATGTTTTAACTTTAAACATTCTTATCTCCAGCATCAGAAAGTTTCACTGAAATGCCATTTACCTCACCTGAGTAGTCTTTCACCCTAGATCCCTAGATCACCCTAGATGTTCCTATGTAACGATTTGCTCAATTCCCAACTGCTGATTCCTTGGATTTCATCTGTTACTTAGAAAACATTTTTATTCAGTTGTTAGTTTCCACAGTAATGCAGAAATTGATAGTTATTTCTAATATTTTGTAGTGAAATATGGATACTGGATCTAAGTAATACCATCTTGTCCTCACCACCATCTTGGTGTCTTAATAGATAGGGAATTTTCATCCAGTTCCAAGAACTCTAGAGGGGATACAGGACTTTCTTTTAATCATAGCTGTGTTATGTGTTGTTTAGCAGTACAGAGGTGATATTCTTTGAACTGTAGATGTGTCATGGGTTGTTTAGCCCCAGGAAAGTTTTGCTCCGGAGAATACTTGCCCTTGGTGATCCCTGATTGTTTCCCCCTGGATGGCTCCTGATTATTCCCCCCAGATAGCTTGCTTTGCTACTGTAAAACATATTTTCTTAGTCCCCATACCATGTGACATTGGTCTTGATGTGGTTTTTGCCTTTATAAGCTTTGTAATAACTGCATTTGATATTGCAAGTTTTGGGGAACCATGAGTCTGATTGCAATCACTGGCTTTCTAATAAAGACTCCCAAAATAAAGACCTTTCAAAATGTGGCTTTTCTATCTCTGATCAAATTCTCACACAACACTTTTTTGTGTAAATAAGGGAGCAAATTAGGAAAATTATGTGCTTGGTGCTCAGGGAACTAGGAAAGGCTGGCACTACACAGTCTCAAGGTCCATTCCTACACTATAGACTGTGCACTAACCTTGTGGTCCTCTTTCTTTTGTTCTGTTATTTCTTCCTATTTCTCTCCAACTTTCCTTCCCCCTCTGACATTTTTTATGTCCTGCCTTCCCACTTTCTCTCAGACCCTTCCAAGTGACATTGTCTAAGTATTTTCTCACCATATTAGTTAATCGAGCTCAAATCTCCAGGGCTCAAACTATCCTCCTAGCTCAGCCTCCCATGTAGCAAAGACTACAGGTAAGTACTGCTGCACATGGCTATACCTTACATTCTGAAGGGTATCCAAATTAAGAAACCTTCCCTATCACTGATAATATCTAAGAAACAATACAAAGTCAATGTTTAGTAAAGTGAAAAAGAATGGAAGGGGAGACTATATATTATACTAATATATTTATATATGTGTTTTATGTTATATGGTATATATTTATATATTCTTACGTAGGTTAATATATAGCCTTATGAATCATATAAAATTATTATTACTTTTTTTTTGTTGGTCATGGGGCTTGAACTCTGGGCTTGGGCGCTGTCCCTGCGCTCTTCAGCTCAATGTCAGCGCTCTACCACTTGAGCCACAGCGCCCCTTCCGGTTTTCTAGTAGTTTATTGGAGATAAGAGTCTCATGGACTTTCCTGCCCTGGCTGGCTTTGAACTGAGATCCTCAGATCTCAGCCTCCTGAGTAGCTAGGATTACAGGTATGAACCACCCGCACCCGTTGATAATAATAAAATTATTATCAGTCCAAAATCTCTCTTTATTCTTGGTCACTCATGGGGGCTCAACTCTGGGCCTGGGTGCTGTCCCTCAGCTCTTCAGCTCAAGGCTAGTGCCCCACCACTTGAGCCACATCACCCAGTTCCACCTTTTTTCTGCTTCTGTGGTGCTGAGGAATTGAACCCAGGGCCTCATGCACGGTAGGCAAGCACTCTACTACTGAACCAACTTCCGAGCCCCACAAAACTCTTAATTAACCACAAACAGGAGGTATAAAGGGCTTAACCTTTGAGTTTTTTTGTTCTTTGTTGGTAGTGGGGCTTGAACTGTGGGCCTGGGCACTGTCCCTCAGCTCTTCAGCTCAAGGCAAGCTCTCTACCACTTGAGCCACAGTACACTTCTGGTTTTCTGGTGGAGATAAGTCTCACAGACTTTCCTGCCTGGGCTGGCTTTGAACCGTGATCTTCAGATCATTCAGCCTCCTGAGTAGCTAGGATTACAAGTGGGAGCCACCGGTGCCCGGCTTGAGTTTGTATTCAAAGCTAATCTTCTATGCCTTTTTAATGCAAGTTCTGGCACTGGTTTATAATTTCAAATTGAAAAAATTTGAGGGAACAAGCAAGCAAGAATTACATATGGTCAGTAGAACAATAGGCTTAAACTGGCAACAACAGTGAGTATTAGTTCCACTGTTTCTGACGAAAACCTCATTCTCTGAAAGAACTCTGCCCAAGCCTTTGAAAATCATGGCTGTAGATGTAGCTTAGTGGTAGAACACTTAAACTAGTATGCATGAGGTCCCAGGTTTGACCCCACACACACACACACACAAAAACCCACAACAAAACCCAAACCAAACAAAGAAAACTTCCTATCCTATGGCTTATCAGAAAGAACTGCAGGGACCTGCAAATTTAATGCAAGCCCACTCACGTTCTCTCAAATTACAAAATGTCTAAGTCTATGGCTCATCCACATATGACTCTGTTCTTTAGGGAACAATGGTGGCCAGTAGTTAAAAGTCGGTGAAAAGAGACAACAGAGATCTTTAAAAAAGCATAACATCTCTATCCTAAGGTAGAGTTTATTAGAGAAATACATTTGTTCCCTACACCAAAAGAACACCAATATGACTAACACTCACCCTGAAGTCGAAGTCTAGCTGTATCCAAAGGGAAAAACACTGTCATGGCAGTCATGCTTCCCTGAAAAGTTTAAAAGACACTTTAATCATCACAGTATAAATATGAGCCATAATTTATTTATTTTTATTTTTTTGGTTCTGCGGCTTGAACTTTGCACTGTCCCTGAGCTTTTTTGTTCAAAGCTAGTGCTCTACCATTTGGAGCCACAACGTCACTTCTGGTTTTCTGGTGGCTAATTGAAGATAAGAGTCTCACAGACTTTTCTGCCTGGGCTAGCTTCAAACTGCAATACTAAAGACCTCAGCCTCATGAGTAGCTAGGATAACAGGTGTGAGCCACCAATGCCTGGTTAGAATCCTATTCTTTTTTTTTTTTTTTGGGGGGGGGG
>NW_012267295.1:1650555-1656848 GCF_000151885.1 Dipodomys ordii | reverse complement strand
ACAATGCTTGATAAGAAATGTACTCATTATCTTGCCCATGTAATTGTAACCCCTCTGTACAGTATTTTCACAATAAAAAATAAATAAAAATTAAAAAAAAAGTCTCACAGACATTCCTGCCTGGGACGGCTTTGAACTGTAAGCCTCAGATCTGAGCCTCCTGCGTAGCAAGGATTACAGGCTTGAGGCACCAGTACCCAGCTTGCTTTTTTTTTTAATATAATTTTATTGTTATTATTAAGGTGTTATACAGAGGGGTTATAATTTCATAAGTCAAGTAATGAGAATATCTCTTTTGGGGACAACATTACCCCTTCCTTTTCTTCCCCCAGTTTCCCTCTCTGTCCCTGCCCACAAGTTATAGTTTGTTTTCTACATAGTATATACTGAACAGCATGCTTTATTTCTTCTTTCCTCCCTCTCTGAGCCTACTCAAAAAGAAAAAAACTCAAAAGCAAACATAAATACCATCACCACCACCACTACCACCACCACCACCACCACCACCACTAACAACAAAGAAAAGCCCATGTTTCCATTTCCTGGTATTTGTGGTTGTTTCCCCCAGCCCCCTTCCAGTCGTGGGACTTGACTGGGCACAGTCTCTGAGTTCTTTCACTCAAGGCTAGTGCTCTACCACTGTGCAACACAGTGCCACTTCCAGTTTTCTTGTGGTTAATTGGAGATCGGAGTCTTATTTACTTTTCTGCTCAGCCTGGCAGATCTCAACCTCCTGAGTAGCTACGGTTACAGATGTGAACCATCAGTGCATGACTTGGAATTTGTTTTGCTAAACAGTATTTTAAATGTTCAGAGGAGTTACACTTTTGCAATCTTTCCTTAAGGTTAGACTAAATGGTATGCTCCTTTAATCTGACTGTGTGAATGCCTAGAGTCCTGTATAGGTTATCATGTCCAGTTATATTTTAGATTTAGCTTCCATATATGAGAGATAATATGCACCATTTGTCTCTGAGTTTGCCTTATCTCATATAACATGATTTGTTCTAAGTCCATCCATTTCCCTGCAAATGAATCTTATTCTTTTTTTTTTTTTTTTGTCGGTCGTGGGGGGTCCAGTCGTGGGGCCTGAACTCTGGGCCTGAGCTCTGTCCCTCAGCTCTTCAGCTCAAGGCTAGCGCTCTACCACTTGAACCACTTTCTTTTTGCTTATATGGTGCTGAGGAATTGAACCCAGCCCCCCTATTATTCTTTAACATACAGTTCTTTTTGTATGTTAAATAGAGAAAATCTCGTGTTAAACATTCTACAGAGCCAGGTGCTGGTGGCTCATGCCTATAATCCTAGCAAACTTAGGAGGTTGAGAACTGAGGATCATAGTTTGAAACCAGCTTGGACAGGAAAGTTCCTGAGACTCTTATCTTCAATTAACCACTAAAAGAAAGGAAGTAGAATATTGGGCTCACTCCTGTAATCCTAGCTACTCAGGAGGCTGAGATCTGAGGATCTCAGTTCAAAGCCAGCCCAGGCAGGAAAGTCTGTGAGGCTCTTATTTCTAATTAACCAATAGAAAACGGAAATTGGCACTATGGCTCAAGTGGTAGAGTACTTGCCTTGACCTGAAAAGCTAAGGGACAGTGCCCAGGCCAGAGTTCAAGCCTCAGGACTGACAAAACAGCAGCAGCAGCAGCAACAACAACAAAAAACCAAAGAGAGAGAGAGAGAAAGGGAGGGAGGGAGGAAGGAAAGAAGGAAGTGAGTGAGGGGGAAGGGAGGAATGTAGGGAGGGAAGAGAGCTGTAGCTCAAGCAGTAGAGCACTAGCCTTGAACATAAAATCTTAGGGTCTCCATCCAGGCCCTGAATTCAAGACTGCCCCCCCCCAAAAAAAAAGAAAAAAGGAAAAAGAAAAATCTACCAACGTATCCAGGGAAACACAATAACAAAAATTATCAGAGAGGTGGGCTGGGAAGGTGGCTCAGTGGTAGAGTGCTAGCCTAGCATGCATGAAGCCCTGTGTTTGATTCCTCAGTACCACATAAACAGAAAAAGCTGGAAGTGGCGCTGTGACTCCAGTGGTAGAAGTGCTAGCCTTGAGCAAAAGAAGCTCAGGACAGTGTTCAGGCCCTGAGTTCAAGCCCCAGGACTGGCAAAAAAAAAAAAAAAAAATTAGAGGAGGGGGGGAAAGCAAGCAATTAGCCTCTGTACTTAGAAAAACATTAAAACTGATAAGTCTAGAAGCATTCATTTAGGGATGAAATTATATGCAGAAAAAAACAGTTCTATTATAGTTCTCAGACCAGACACAAGCTACCCATGTAGTTTCAGGCACAAAAATCTACTGATCTAATCATAGTTATGTAGAATACTTATAACTAGAAACTAGGTCAACTTTAAAGATAAGTCTGAAAACTTGCTACACCTTTTAACTACGTAAATAGGTCAGCCTGTTTGACAAGGGAGAATACTACATTATAATATTAGTTTTCAAAAGTCAGATGGTACTTTCTCTGCCCCATCAAGTTACAAAGCTGTTTAATTCCCCAGGTTTCTATGACACCTTTTATTTCTTATAACACTGTATCATTATAGTGCAATCTAACTCTGCTATATTGAAAAACACTATATTTTGGCACATTTAGATGTTTATTAAAGTCTTTCAGCTAGAATACACTTCCACACACCCCCATCCTGTCTTTGGGACAAGCTCTGGCTATGTGGACTAGATGGCCTCAAATTCAACTATACCTTAGCCTTCTGAGTGTTGGGATTACAGGAGTGTACATAATATCCAGCTCTATTTCTGCTTTTGTTTTTGGTTGGTGGTAGGGCCTGAACTCTGGGTCTGGGCACTGTCCCTCAGCTCTTCAGCTGAAGGCTAGCGCTCTACCACTTGAGCGTCAGCCCCACTTATGGCTTTTTCTGCTTATGTGGTGCTGAGGAATCGAACCCAGGGCTTCATGCATGTAAGGCAAGCACTCTACCACTGAGCCACCTTCCCAGCCCTTTTTGTTACTTTTTATAGAGACTCTAGCCTTGCATATGCTAGGCAAGGGCTTCCAAATTTAAAAAAAAAAAATTCAAGAAAAAAAACACTGAAGATTTTTTTAAAAACTCAAATACATTAAGCTTGATACCTACAATCAAGCTTACAATCCTGGCTAGTTAAGAGACTGAGATTTGAGGATCGTGATTTAAAGCCAACCCAGGCAGGAAAATCTGTGCCTCTTCAATTACCCACAAAAAGCTAGAAATATAGTTGTGGTTCAAGTGATACAGCATATATATTGGGGGGGGGCAAGCACTGCACCACTTGAGCCACACTCCCCCAAGACCTTTTGCTTTAGTCTTCCATGAGACAGGGTCTCATATTTTTGCCTTGGCTACCTTAGAATGCCAATCTCCTACTTATGCCCTCTTCATAAGTGAGACCACAACTGGAACCCAGCTTGTTTGTTAGACAGGTGGTTCATTTATTTTTTTGCCTGGGCTGGCCTCAAAATGAGATTCTCACAATCTCCACTCCCGATTAGCTGGGATTACAGGCACATGCCACCATGCCTGGTTCCTACAACCATACTTTGACAAACACTCTATTTGATCAACTTTAACCCACCAGCACTAGAAAAAAAAAAAAAACC
Organism: Dipodomys ordii; assembly: GCF_000151885.1. Taxonomy (NCBI): domain Eukaryota; kingdom Metazoa; phylum Chordata; class Mammalia; order Rodentia; family Heteromyidae; genus Dipodomys; species Dipodomys ordii. The sequence goes on along the minus strand of NW_012267295.1, from coordinate 1,653,248 downwards.
ACGTATACCTGCATAACATCATACTTAATATCCCTCTGTATGGTATTTTCACAATAAAAACAAACAAAAAAAGAATGTAGAACCTGAAAAGAACTGAGTTTAAAAAAAAGTTGCTAGGCTAATTCTAAGATTGTTAAGTCAACATCTTAAAAAAGAATCCAACAACCCTTTGGGTAGAAACAATTACTCCATGTAGCATTACCAAAGTCACACCACTAGTGAGAAACACAGCTTGGATCCTAACCTAGGCTGCCTGGCTCAAGAGAGGCACTCAAGTGCTCTTATCTAACTGTACTAGCTGCCTCTCCACTATTATCTCTAAGCTTTATTTGAACATTATGTTTAGGAGACTTAATCACTACAATATTACACTCTAGAAAAATGAAAAAAAAAGCACCTAGCTTGGTGATTACCTATAATCCTAGCTACTCAGAAGGCTGAGATCTGAGAATTGAGGTTCAAAGCCAGCCAGGGCAGGAAAGTCTGTGAGACTCTCATCTCCAATTAACCACCAGAAAACTGGAAGTGGCGCTGTGGCTCAAGCAGTAGAGTACTTGCCTTGAGCTGAAGAGCTGAGGGACGATGCCCAGGCCCAGGGTTCAAGACCCACCACAAAAAAAAAAAAAAAAAGTTTTTAATCACTAAGTGCAATTATATTTTTGTGCTTAAATTTCTTTTCATAGCAATTGAAACAAAGTTAGGAGACAGGTACTGGTGGCTCATGTCTGTAATCCTAGCTACTTGAGCTGTTGATACTCAAGGGGCACAGTTCCAGGACTGTCTGGACACAAAAGTTCACAAGACTCTTTCTCAACCCATAGCTCAGTGCAGTGTTGTATGCCTATCATCTCAGCTTTGTGATAGGAGGATCCTAGTACCAGGTCAACCTAGGCAAAGGCAGCAACAATTCATCTCAACTGGGCATGTGGTATACACATGCCAACTTAGCCACAACAGGAAGCCTGATATGGGGGAATCATGGTCCATGCACATAACTATGAAAGTAACCAGTTCACTTGGGTGCCAGTGGCTCTTACCTGTAATCTTAGCTACTTGGAAGACTGAGGTCAGGGGATCAAGGTTCCAAGTTAGGGCAGAAAAGTCTGTGAGCCTTGGTCCCCAAAATAACCAGCAAAAAGAACAAGAGTTCATAGTGAAGTTTCTGGGGACCAAAAGGAGAAAATTCAGTGATGTTCCTCAGAAATCAGTGATTCAAAATGGCTAATGCATGTGTGGACAGCAAGTGAAGGATGAGGACAGTCAGAGGAAGAGGAAAAAACCAGAAGAGGCAAGTTACACAAGCCAATAGGAAGATCCCAAGGAATTTAGGGCAGCTAAGTTGACCTCAGTCCACAATCTGATGAGAATAATTCAAGCAAGATGCATACATAGTAAAGGTGATCTGGCAAAAAAAAAAAAAGTATTGCGACATAGATATGCTACACGAAGACAATACTGGAGTCTGTGTCACCATCTTGTGCTATCTTCCTCCTTAGAGAGATTGGACTTGCATTAAATGGGGAGAACTGGGGTCCTTAAGGATGGTTTTGATTGGCAGGTCTCCTGTTTCCTACAAGGTTGTGACACTTCCAAGATTTAGTGTCCTGTCTTTCCTTTTTCTTTTATCCATACTTGACAAGTCTTACTTCATTCTTTTGTAGCCCCCAGCCCTATTTCATTGTCAGGCAAGTTTGAGTTGATCATCCATCTGCATATTGACTGCTTTTCTATTAATTACTATCACAAGGAAAAAGGAAGGGTGTTAAATGAAACTTAAGACATCCACAAGTTCAAGAATCAAGTGTACACTTCTCAATAACACCTGTGATGGATAAAAACAATGATCTGTATTTAAAAGGGGAAGGGGCAAGAATATAGTCCAAGTACTTTTACATGGGTTATAAAAAGAGACTGGGTTATAAAAATAGATTAGAGCCGGGCGCTGGTGGCTCACGCCTGTAATCCTAGCTACTCAGGAGGCTGAGATCTGAGGATCACGGTTCAAAGCCAGCCGGGGCAGGAGAGACCGTGAGACTCCTATCTCCAATAAACCACCAGAAAACTGGAAGTGGCGCTGTAGCTCAAGTGGTAGAATGCTAGCCTTGAGCTGAAGAGCTGAAGGACAGCTACCAGGCCCAGAGTTCAAGCCCCACGACCGACAAAATAAATAAATAAATAAACAAAAATAGAATAGAACCCCTTGAAATTGTTTTGAGAGGCTAAGGTAGAATGATGGAGCAGGCAAGGCTAAATGTGTACTTTGACTGCATGTGTAAAAATGTCCTAATAAGCCAGGCTTCAGTGGCTCAAGCCTGTAATCCTAGCTACTCAGGAGGCTGAGATCTGAAGATTGCAGTTCCATGCCAGCTTGGTAAGAAAAGTCCATAAGATTGATATCTCCAGTTAACCACCAGAAAACCAAAAGGGGAGCTGTGATTCTAAGTGGTAGAGTGCAGCCTTGAGCAGAAAGGCTCAGGGACAGTCCTTAATCCCTGAGTTCAAACTTCTCCTGTACAATAATGTATGCTTTATTGGGTGGAGGGGCGGGGAGGGGGGGAGGATGGGAAGGGATGGGAAGGGGAAACAAAGGAGAAGGCTACAATGCTTGATAAGAAATGTACTCATTATCTTGCCCATGTAATTGTAACCCCTCTGTACAGTATTTTCACAATAAAAATAAAAATAAAATAAAA
>NW_012267295.1:1647070-1650015 GCF_000151885.1 Dipodomys ordii | reverse complement strand
GGGGGGGGTAGGGAGGGGGGAGAGAAACACCCCAAAACATCCAAGAAAGCTGGCGGGGTGGCAGTGGGGACATCATGGGAAAATAATTCATAAAGAAGCAAAGTTCTCTTCTTCCCAACTCCCTGCGGCATTTGTGACTAGTTGTCTTCTTTGCCAGAGACCGAGATGGGAGGGGGGGAGAGGAGGGGGGAAATGGAGGGTGAGGGGGAAGGGAAAGGGACAGGGGAGGAGGGAGGGGAGCGAGAGGCGGCGCGTGCGGGGGCGGCGGGCGTCCCTCGCCCCAGCCTCGCAGCACGTCCCCACGCCGCGTCCCGCACCAAGCCCCACCCACACGCCCACCCCTCACGCCCAGGCCCCAACCAAGTTCCGAGGGCCCTGGAAAGCCCCGCCACCCTCTTGCGGCCCAGGCGTGAAGACCCCGCCTCACCACGGCGCCGGCCACAGCGTGGACCAGGCTCTCGTAGGACAGCACGGAGGACATTGGGGCGACCTCCCGTAGGCCTAGCCACTTTCCTTTCAGACTCTTCAGCTCGCGGAGCTGGGAAGGGAGCGCTGAGTACCCGGACTGAGTGCCACAGGCCCCACCCTCGCAGGCCGGCCCACCGCCGCCTCAGCCACTTCCGGACCACAGGGCGAACAGCCTCCAGTGACAAACGCCGCCGGGAGGAAGTAGTGGGCCCAGAAACGCCCCTGGAAAGGTGATTGGCTCCCGGGTGAGAAGGGGGCGGGACAGCGCTCGCAGGCGCCCGCCCAGACTAAGGAAGAGGTAGAAATCAGCTGACTTCGTTTGCGCCCTTACGGCTGCCCGGTGACCTAATTTAGTCTAACCTCGCTTCAAGCCCGCTGCCACCATAAGTGCACCTCAGAAATTGTCTCCTTTCCCTGTCTTTCAAGAAGGGCTGGTAACAGGGTGGCTTCTTATCTTACCTCTGCTACTCTAATATCACTAAAGCCAACTGACAATGGCTGGGTAGCCTACAACTGGCCTTTAACTCCAATCATCCTTCTGCCTCGGTGACCCAGACACTGGGATTGCAGAGGGGCACTAGCACTACAATTATTACACGCAATTTCTTCTGAATTCTGTAATGTTTGTGTGTGTGTGTGCCGGTACTAGGTCAAGAACTCAGGGCCTGGGAACTGTTCCTGATCTTTTTATCACTCGAGGGTAGCACTGTATCTGCTGAGCCAAGCTTTTTGGTGGTTAATTCGAGAAGTCTCACGTACTGGCTTGCCTAGGCTGGCTCCAAACTGCTATCCTCAGATCTCAGCCTCCTGAGTAGCTAAGATTACAGGAGTGAGCCAATAGCATGCAACTATGATGTTTTTTTTAAAATCAATAGGCTGAGCACGATGATATAAAACCTTCATCTGTCGACCAAAAAAAAAAAAAAAAACACTACTAGAGGGGCTGGGAAGGTGTCTCAGTGGTAGTGTTTTGCCTTGCATGCATGAGGCCCTGGGATCGATTCTTCAGCATACATAAGCAGAAAAAGCTGAAAGTGGCGCTGTGGTGCAAGTAGGTCCCACGACCGACAAAAAACAAAACAAAAACCATGGGGCTGGGAAGGTGGCTCAGTGGTAGAGCGCTTGCCTTGCATACCTGAGGCCCTGGGTTCGATTCCTCAGCACCACATAAGAAAAAAAAAGCCGGAAGTGGCGCTGTGGCTCAAGTGGTAGAGCGCTAGCCTTGAGCTGAGGGACAGCGCCCAGGCCCAGAGTTCAGGCCCCACGATCAGACCCAAAAAAATAAACAAAAACCTGCCAATCTCCCGTGACAGGTTTTTGAGAGAAGCAAAAGTAGGATAATACTCCCAGGAAACTAACCAAGTCCAAAATTGGCTATAGGTGTGGTTCAAGTGGTATACTACCTTACAAAGTAAAGGCCCACCAGAAGTTCAAGCCCCAGCTGCTAAAGCTCCTTCCAGAGCCCGCACGAGTTGCTCAACGCCTGTAATCCTAGCTACTCAGGAGGCTGAGATCTAAGGATAGCGGTTCAAAGCCAACCCCGGGCAAGAAAGTCTGTGAGAATCTTATTTCCAATAAAAGCCGGGTGGCGCTGTAGTTCACGGAGTAGAGTGTTGGCCTTGAGCTGAAGAGCTGAGGGATAGCGCCCAGGCCCAGAGTTCAAGCCCCAAGACCCACCAAAAAAAAAAATCAAACAACAAAAAAAGTATCCTTCCAGGGCTGGGAAGGTGGCTCAGTGGTAGAGTGCTTGCCTTGCATGCATGAGGCCCTTGGTTCAATTCCTCAGCACCACATAAGCAGAAAAAGCTGAAGTGGTGCTGTGGTTCCAGTGGCAGAGTACTAGCCTTGAGCTGAAGAGCTGAGGGACAGCGCCCAGGCCCAGAGTTCAGGCTCCACAAATTTTCTTTCAAAAAGCGGACCTATGGAATATGAATGTTAATTCTGTATATTAATAACTTCAGTATCTCCCTGTTTTCTTGGGTAAGTAGACGAGCAACAAAGCAACATAAACAAAGTACCATAAACAAGCTATTTCCTGAATATGGCAAATACTGACTCTGGGGTCAGACTAGGGGTTAGACTAGGGGTCTAACTACTGAATACCTTCCAGCTGCAATGGCCAGCTAAAAGCACAAGACATAAAATGTAAGTATCAACAGGGGAGTCACTATCTAGCCTATCCAGTGGGGCAGTCACTATCCAGTTTATAAATATATATACATACATATATATATATATATATACACACACATACATATATATTAACAGAAACATCCAATAATCATTTTATAAGCAGAAAACAATCTCTTATATTGAGTATGAAATGAAGACATTTTCTATTTGTGTTAAAGTCTAAAAGCACAGGACACATTTTCACAGGAGCAATTTTATCCATTTATAGTGATATGTGCAGTATTAGAATATAGTTAGGTTGTGGGTAATTAAGTTCAACAAAGTCCGAAAGAAAGTGGTCTTCT
>NW_012267295.1:1630763-1644625 GCF_000151885.1 Dipodomys ordii | reverse complement strand
AAAAAAAAAAAAAAAAACACTTGAATCTATTTAATCTAAGAAGAAAGTATAATTTGCAAAAATAGCTCTTTGATAGCTACAATAAATAAAAATGAGTGATCCTTGTCACAGAATTCTAAATGAAATGCCTCAGTGATTGATGTCTAGATTTCATTCTTACCTGCATGGCTGCGAGAACCTCTGGATCACTAAGAATCTCATTGAGCCCAGGCATTCCTGCCATTCCAGGCATGCCACCTCCCATTCCAGGCATTCCGCCAGGAAAATTACCAGGCATTCCCCCTGGAAAACCACCTGTAAGAATAAATGGAAGACTGGAAGAATAGCTCAAGCATCTAAGCAAGTTTGAAGTACTGAGTTCAAATCCCAGCATCAAAAACACCAAAATTTAAAAATAAGAAAGAAATGTAGACACCAACCAAACTCCAAAGCTATCAGATTCCAAGTAAAATATTCTCTCTTCTTCCCTCTCTTCCCTCCACTTCTTACACACTCATACTCATTCATACATGAAGAATAAGGGCAATACTAATCCCAAGTAGTCTCTAGTCTAATCAGACCTTCAGATTCTAAAAATACAGCTAGTTAGTAAACCACTTTACTATCTTCTAGATTCATTTTCCATTATCACAGAAGTTTAAACAAGACAACTAATATTACCTTAAAAATAGAGTCAACTAATACCTCAGATAAAGCCAGGTACACCTCAATCATCTAATTCCACATTCTTGAATATCATTTTTGTTTAGATTTAGAGTTAACTCTTTTCTGGTAACAGTTCTTTCTTTTATTAAATGTTACATGGTGAGTTAAGAAATTTCTGGCACTTTCATGAGAAATTAATGTAAGAAAATTCATGGACTGGGAAGGTAGCTCAGTGGTAGAGCGCTTGCCTTGCATGCATGAGGCCCTGGGTTTGATTCCTCAGCACCACATAAATAAGCAAAAAGAAAAAAAAAAGCCAGAAGTGGTGCTGTGGCTCAAGTGGTAGAGCGCTAGCCTTGAGCTAAAGAGCTGAGGGACAGCGCCCAGGCCCAGAGCTCAGGCCCCATGACCGGAACCCCCCCCCCGCAAAAAAATCATACTGTACAAGGCAAAGATGTTATCAGCCTTGGACAAAAACTGCAACAAATACTCTTGATTTTTTTTCTTCAGTTTTGTCTGTATTTACTTAAAGCAGCCATCTAAGACAGGTATTACAAAATTATATGGATTTCTGTTTTCCACTCTAGACAATTTTCAGAGGAAAATATGAACTTATAATAGCACTCCTAGTGATTGTGTGTGTTTTTATGCCCATGTGCCCACTCACACATGTGTCAGGACCAGGGGCTTGAACTCACGGGCTGGTCCCTTAGCTTTTTCTCTCAAGGAAGGCTCTTCTACCACTTGGGGCACAACCCTACTTCCAGCATTTTACTGGTTAAAGGAAGGTAAGAATCTCATGGATTTTCCTGCAAAGGATTAAGTAGCTAGGACCAGAAGAACCCTGTCTTCCTGGTGGCTCTCAACATGAAAGAATTCTCTAGCAGAAAGGATTTCATCCACCGGATATATTGTTCACTTACAAATCCACATTATTTCCTATTGTGCTTTACTGACTTAAACCTCTATGTCCACTGGAGTTACTTTGAAACTACAATTATGCTTATATAGGAGCATCTCTAAGGGAAAGTCAGTAACAAAGCATTTCATAGACTAAAGGTCACAATAAGTAAAGCCTCAGGCTCAACTATTTTTCTTCTTTTGGCCCATCCTGGGACTTGAACTTTCAGGAACTGAGCTTTTGCTCAAGGGTTAGTGCTCTGCCACGTGGAACTTTTTCTAAGTCGAACTTTTTCTAAGTAGTTTATTGGATTTAAGAGTCTCTCAGTCGCTGGGTGCCAGTGGCTTACCCTATAATGCTAGCTACTCATGAGGCTGAGATCTGAGGATCGAGGTTCAAAGCCAGCCGGGCAGGAAAGACGGTGAGACTCCTATCTCCAATAAACACTAGAAAACCGGAAGTGGCGCTGTAGCTCAAGTGGTAGAGTGCACGCCTTGAGCTGAAGAGCTGAGGAACAGCACCCAGGTCCGGAGTTCAAGCCCCAGACCGGCCAAAAAAAAAAAGTCTCTCAGCCTTTCAAGCCCATGCTGGCTTCAAACCCCAATCCTCCTATCTCAGTCTCTTTAGTAGCTAGGATTACAGGCATGAGGCACCAAAGTCCATCTATGCTCAACTATTTAAATGAACAAAAAAACAACACATGCGTGCGTGGGTGCGTGTCAGCCAGTTCTAGGGCTGGAACTCTTGGCCTAAGCTGTCCCTGAGCTTTTATTTGTTTGCTCAAGGCTATATAGTTCTCTAGCCTTTGAGCCACAGTACCTCTTCTAGCTTCTTCTGAGTAGTTTACTGGAGATAAGAGTCTCTCAAGCCAGGCATTGGTGGCTCTTGCCTGTAATCCTAGCTACTCAAGAGGCTGAGATCTGAGATCTCGGCTCAAAGCCAGCCCAGGAACTCCAGGAGACTCATCTCCAATAAACCACTCAGAAAATTGGAAGTGGCACTGTGGCTCAAGTGGTAGAGTGCTAGGTTTGAGCTGAAGTGCAGAGGGACAGCACCCAAGCTCAGAGTTCAAGCACCGCCCCTCCCCCCAAAAAAAGTCTCATAGACTTTTTCCCCAGGCTGGCTTTGAATCACAATCCTCAGATTTCAGCTTCCAGAGAAGGATTACAGGTGTGAGCCACCAGAAAGTTTCTGACTCTTCTTCTCTCTTCTCCCACCCTCCTTTCCTGACCCTTCTGTCTATGTAAATCTCTTTTCTCTTCTCCCCCACTTCCTGGTAGGACAGTTTGAAATCAGAGCCTCTTCTTGATAGGCAGGCCATCCTTATAGTGCCTTTGTTCATCTTTATTTTTTGGTGGTGGTGATACTGGGGCTTAAATTCAGGTTCTTAAAATTATTCAGCTTGTTGGCACTCTACTATCTACAGGAGTCACTGCCCAGGCTGGCCCGGAACCAAGAATCTCCCAATCTTAGCCTCTCATTTAGCTTAGGTCAAAGGTCTTGCAAAACTTTTTCTGCCCCGCAGGCCTTACACTGCTATCCTTTATTCTCAGCCTCACAAGTAGCTAGGATTACAGGCATGCACCACTGGAAACTAGTTCAATATCTAATTTTTCTTGTAGTCACTTTTTTCTTGGTCGGTCTTAGGGCTTGAACTCTGGGCCTGGGCACTGTCCCTTAGCTCTTCAGCTCAAGGGTAGCACTCTACCATTTGAGCCATAGCACCACTTCAGTTTTTCTAGTGGTTAATTAGAGATAGGAGTCTCATGAACTTTCCTGTCCCCCGCTGGCTGAACCTCGATCCTCAGATCTCAGACTCTTGAGTACCTGGGATTACAGGCAGGAGCCACCTGCGCCCAGCTTATAGCCACTTTGATGGGCTTTGAAAACTCAGTTCCTAACCATAAAAAAAAAAGGTCATTGGTCCAAGACTTGGCAAATCTAGATAATAAAATGTACATAAGAGAGAATCTCTAGTACTAGTAATTCACATTAGTGGTCATTTTCTAAAACAAAGATCCAGCCAGTACAGTGCCAGTGACTCACTCCTGTAATCCTAGCTACTCCAGAGGCTGAGATCTGAGAATTGCAGTTGGAAGCCAGGTCCAGGAGAAAAGCCTTCGTGAAACACTTATCTACAATTAACCACTCAAAAATCTAAGTGGAGCTGTGGCTCAAGTTGTGAAGCAGTTGCCTTGAGCACAAAGAGGCTCAGGGACAGTGCGCAGGCCCTGAGTTCAAGCTCCACAACTGACAAAAATAAAGCAAAGATGCCTGACAATAAAGATTATATTTTCAGGAAGAAGTAAATGAAAATTTATTCTTTAGACCAAAATAACTTATGTCTAGTCAGTGGCACATGGGCATAAATGGGCTCCATGAATCTACCTTAAAAGAAAGTTACCATTAAACAGCTGGAGGAGCCACCTTAAGTTTTAGTTAATGGAAGTTTTAGATAATTACTCTCTTCTATCTGAATGTTAGTACTGTGATATCACTAAAAGTACAAGAAAAGGAATAACGCTATTTAATTAATTAATTTATTTACTTTTTGGTCAGTGGTAGGGCTTGAACGCAGGGCCTGAGCTCCTTTGCTCAAGGCTAGCATTCTACCTCTTTGAGCCACAGCTCTACTTCTGGCTTTTTGATGGTTAATTGGAGATAAGAGTCTCACCGACTTTTCTGCCCCTGCTGGCTTTGAACCATGATTCTCAGATCTCAGCACCCTGAGTACCTAGGATTACAGGCATGAGCCACCATCGCCTAGCATGTATGTTATTTACATACTGAAAAATTCATACTTAGTAATTACATAAAGTGTTTTTATGGAATATCCTTAAGATTACCACTATACGCAATAAATCATAATCCCTCTATGGCATTAGAAATATAAGGCACAATGGTCAGACACCAATTAAAATTAGCAAAACTAAAACCAACATAGAATAAACCTTCTACAACAAACCTGTTACTTTTGTGAGCACATCCTAGGAAAGTATTTCCACTAAGCTACAGCCCCAACTGGAGTTATGAAACTTTTAATAGAGGCTAAAGTTCTTTGGTGTTCAAATATATTTAGCTTTTAAGTCAATGTCTGTGTGTATTCATGTATAGAAACAGAGACAAGCGGGCACCGGTGGCTCACGCCTGTAATCCTAGCTACTCAGGAGGCTGAGATCTGAGAATCACGGCTCAAAACCAGCCAGGGCAGGAAAGTCCGTGAGACTCCTATCTCTGATAAACCACTAGAAAACCGGAAGTGGCACTGTGGCTCAAGTGGTAGAGCACTTGCCTTGAGCTGAAGAGCTGAGGGACAGCGCCCAGGCCCAGAGTTCAAGCCCTACGACCGACACAAAAAAAAAAAAAGGGAAAGAAACAGAGACAAGCACATACATAACACACAAGGCCTCAAACTAGAATACATCAAGTTTTTTAATATATACCTGGAAAAGAGCCATACTGAGACCCTGCTTGTCGTCTGGCCTCTTCTTCCTGTAAGTACAAAAAGAAAATTATATAATAGGAAAAAGACAGTCTCCTATCTGCCCCTATTTAATCATGTAAATTCATGAAAAAATAATATAGGAAAGTAGAGCACTTAAAAGAACAAGTTTCATATGGCCCTAAACCATCCATCTACCCCAGAATTAAAACATTTTTTCAACTTCAGTCTCATGAAGAATTATTTTTTCTAATTAAATTCAAATGTTCTGCTTCTCTGGAAAACGAATGAACCTAGAGAAGCAATTTATAGTACTATAGGTATCTGTTTATCAAAACTAGAAATCCTGGGCTGGGAATGGGGCTTGGTGGTAGAGTGCTTGCCCAACATGCATGAAGCCCGGGGTTCCATTCCTCAGTACCACATAAAACAGAAAAAGCTGAAGTGGCGATATGGCTCTAGTGATAGAGTGCTAACTTTGAGCTGAAGGACCACGCCCAGGCCCTGAGTTCAAGACCTATGAGCAGTTCTAACTCTCTTTGTATTGTTTTTTGTTTTTGTTAGTTGTGGGGCCTGAACTCTGGGCCTGGGCACTGTCCCTGAGCTCTTCAGCTCAAGGCCAGCATTCTAACACTTGAGCCACAACACTCCTTCCAGCTTTTTTCTGCTTATGTGGTACTGGGGAATCAAACCCAGGGCCTTATGCCTTCAAGGCAAGCACTGTACCACTGAGCCAACTTCCCAGACAGTTTTTTTGGTTGTTGTTGGTCATGGGGCCTGAACTCTTGGGCCTGAGTGCTGTCACTCAGCTCTTCAGCTCAAGGCCAGCGCTCTACCACTTGAACTATAGACTTCCATTTTCTGGTGGTTTACTGGAGATAAGAGTTTTACCTACTTTCCTGCCCAGGCTGGCTTTGAACTGTGATCCTCAGATCTCAGCCTCCTTTGCAGCTAGAATTACAGGCATGAGCCACAAGTGCCCAGCCCAGCCCCAAATTTTTTTAAGTACTAGAGTGTGTCATTCTACAGAACTATAACTGTCATTAAATAGAGAAACTAGTAGGAGTTATGAATTACAATAGTATGCTAACTCTACTGTATTTTCCTCTCATGAATTAAGAGAGAGAAACTTTACCCTCTGGGCTCGCTCATGTTCTTCTCGAGCCTTCTTAACCCTCTCTATTCTTTCTTTAATCTCTCGCTCTTCACGTTTTCGCTCATACTTTCTCCGGTGCTCAGCAATTTTCTGGGCCTAGAAAAAAGAGCCAAAGAAAAGTAAGTCTGCTCCAAACGTTTGATGACAGTCAAAATAAAAAGTATTGTTACAAGTTACTTTTCCTTGCAAAGAATGGTTCAATATAATTCTGAAAAATGACAGATTTACATTGCTGCCTAAGACACTATGAAAGAGGGAACAGTAAGGGATATACAACTATTATTTCAAACTGACTAAGCTCAAGAACACTAAGAGGTTTTGAAGCAGATTTCTTACCTGATAGTTTCTACAGCTGTAACTTTTAGGGTTCTGTCATAGCTGAAGTTTAACAACAAACTTACTGTTTTATTAACAAGTGTGCCATGAGAAAACAAAACTTCAGACCACACATGAAGTATTTGCCATCCTCTATATAAGTTTCTTCACTTATAAAATGGGGGAGATGACCAGCACTCAGTATTTTGATAGGGGAAAAAGGAGGGGATAGATACCAAGTCTTTTTCAATTGCTTTGGACATTAGAGAGAAACCTAAGTGTACCAGCCATCAATACACAGTACCAAGTGCTTTGGATCTATTATTTAGACATTAAATAAATGTAGGAGATTCATATTCAACTGCTAGTTTAGCCTGTAACAAGTATTTTTTAACACCCTCATGTTCTGAACATACTCTGAGCACAATGCATTTGTTAAGTTAGCTCTGTTATTTAAAAAAAAAAAAAAAAGGGCTGGAAAGGTGGCTTAGTAGTAGAGTGCTTGCCCCAAATGCATGAGGCCCTGGGTTTGATCCTCAGCACCACATAAGCAGAAAAAGCCGGAAGTGGCGCTATGGCTCAAGTGCCTTGGAGTGATAGCCTTGAGCTGAAGATCTGAGGGGCAGTGCCCAGGCTCAGAGTTCAGGCCCCACAACTGATTAAAAAAAAAAAAGACAGGGAAAAAACAAAGGAGGGGGTAACAATGCTTGATAGGAAATGGACTCATTACATAGCTCATATCAGGGGCTGGGAAGGTGGCTCAGTGGTAGAGCGCTTGCCTTGCATGCTCAAGGCCCTGGGTTCGATTCCTCAGCACCACATAAGCAAAAAGAAAAAAGCCGGAAGTGGCGCTGTGGCTCAAGTGGTAGAGCGCTAGCCTTGAGCTGAAGAGCTGAGGGACAGTGCCCAGGCCCAGAGTTCAGGCCCCACGATCGGACCCAAAAAACAAAACAAAAACATAGCTCATATCAACTGTACCCCTCTGTACAGTATCTTTACAATAAAAAAAATATAATAAAGAAACCTTATAGCAGATTAAGTTAAATTCAATACAACTACATTAATATCTTTGGAAGGAAATTCTTAGAAGTGTAATTTCCATTTTAAATAGAATCTTAAAACAATACTCTTGTTTTTGATTCAATAGTCTCAATTTTTAGAAGGCAATAATGGAAACAAAAAATTTTATACTTGAATTTCCCGTTAAGAGATCCTCATGATTTACAGAAGTGTTATATAAGAACCGACTAGATGTGTTCCTAGGCCACATTTTGTAGGTTTTCTATTTCTTTCCTTGTTGTAAACCTGTCATTTTTCCATTTCTGATTTTCTGGTTATAATTCCACTGCAGTCTTGCAAACAGTATCAGAGCTTGCTCTACTACAGCATGAGTATGATTTCTTCAATCATTAAAATTAAAATTCCAAATGTTTCTTTCCATGCTAATTAAAGCTGGCAGCCCTCCGTGCCAGAGCCATGGAGTCTTGGTAATCCCCTTCCTTCTCTAGTTCACATACCCTCGGTTGAACTTCTTTCAGCATTGCACTAGCATCATCATCATAATCCAGTTTACAGGCAAGGGCAAGATCATGGGCTGCTTCTTCCCAATGGCCCAGAAGTCTGAAATAGATTCAAACTCATTATAAGAGTCTTTTATACATTCACTCTGTGTAGCATGGTGTCTTTCTTTCCATATGTAAAAAGGCATTATGATAGAAAAGGCTTGAGTTAATTGTGAGTATAATTTGATAGGGAAGGTACTAGAGCTAAAGTCAGGGCCTTGTCCCTACACAAGCATTCTAACATCTGAGCCTCACTCCTAGCCCTTTTTATTTTTCAAATAGTGTCCTACATTTTCACCTGTGACTGGCCTCAGACCATAATTCTCTCTTGCCTTGGATAACAGGCATGCACTAACATGGCCAATTTGATAGTTAAGATGCAGTGTTGCTAACTTTTTGGCCAGGCTGTCCAAACAGAGATTCTCTGTGATGATCTCCACCTCTCAAGTATCTGAGACCACAGGTGCACACAACAATCACCATGCTCGGCTTAAATATTCATGAATACATTCCTATCTTAGCACAGTTTTGGTTAAGTCTATCAAAACATGATGTTGAAAATTGTCTATGGTAATTGTAAATATGCTCTCCTATTATCTTAAGAGTATCAAGATATTTTTCAAAGAGTGTTTTCAACTTGTCAAAGGAGGACTAAAATGCCACATACTTTTAAACTATTTTCTAAGAAAGACTAAGAGAGCTACCATGTGTAACTGCTTTATTGAAAAGAGATTAAGTGAGGGAACTGGAGATATAGATCAGATCGTAGATGGCCACCATGAGTGAAAAAATGACTAAAAAACTAAAAGAGGTGCAGCAAAGAGGGTTTGAGGGAAAAACAATGGGAATTCTCTGGTCATATTTTTAAGTCAGTTTTGACATTTCAAATTTTAAATCTTACAGTCAAAAAAAAATAAATCAGAAATGGAAATACAGCTGTCTTAAATCTGAATACTAATTAAAAGGCTAACAGTATGTCATCATCAATAATACAATTATACAGAAAAATTAATTCAAACATTAATTTGAAAATACATTTTAAGATAATATCCTGAATAAGGACTTCTAAGAAAACCTCCAAACTTTAGACACTGTTAAGGTGCAACTATGAAATAATTTATCTTCTAGGTTTACACAAATAAACAGGGTCAAAGACTTTGAGTATAGAAGAGAAGTATCAAAAATAAGAATGACCAAGAAAACATTAAATTTTAAATTTTAACTGAAAATATCAGCATAAACCCCATTTATTATCATTAAAATCGAAACACCAATTAACCACAGTATTTTCCCCTCAGTTCTGTTCAACTGACAATAATGATATAACCGTAAGCAATTAAAAATACCCTGCTGTCTGCACTGGACATTGATGAAAGTGAACTAAGCAACTCAAGGGTAGTGATGGGAGGGAGGGAATGAGAGAAAGAGGGAACAGCTTACACTGAGCAAAAGGAAAGAAATGTACATTATCACCTGATTTGGAAGAAATAGTTATATTGTCAAAGTTTGTAGAGTTCACAAGATTTATAGACCATGATAATAACAATTCGGCTCTTACAGATTAAAATGTGTTTGTGACTGTAGCTAAGTATCACTATTCCACAAGATTGTGAAATTTATGTCACTTAATGTCAATAAAAAATTTTTTTTAAAGTCCTACTGTCCAAAACCTAGTTTCTACTAAAATGAACCATGGCTTTTTGTAGAACTGACTCACTCTAAATCTGTAACAAAAAAAGCCTATGTCAGAAAGCAAAGAAAGGCTTAAAGATTAGCAGGATTTCAAAAGGACCAACAGCAATGTGTGAACTTCCCTATACCATGCAGCCTCAATCAATGTTATTTCAACTTTTCATTATGCTCTTTGCTGCATGCTCGTAAAAGCCACTGGAGACACTTTCAGTCACATAATACAGGTGTCTCAAGGATATATCCATCTTCATCTCAATCATGACAGCTCTGTAATCCATAAATGTCACTGACTTAATCCCCAAGACACAAACATTCATTTGTGTAACAAAATTTTGCCACCAGGAATAATTAGTGATCTGGGTAAAATTTGCCTGTGTATTTTGCAGATTTTTGAGTGGTTATAGTAGCAACGAATGTACTTTTGAGGCTACTATACTCCTTATATCATATATGAGTTGCTCAGTATTAGGAGTCTGAAAGAAAATTTCTGAACGACATTGGAATAAACTATTCTCTCCTTGAATTACGTGCTCTTTGAATGAAAGAGATGAAAACAAATTTGATTTCCTTAATTTCTTTTGCCACTTTTCATTTTGTATACAAAGCACATTATAATTATTAAATTTCAGTATTTACCTGTGTGCTTTTCCTCGCCACTTATATGGCTGAGCAGAATCAGGATTTATTTCAATGGCTCTGTCACAGTCTCGAATGGCAGCATTTGGCTTCTGTAATTTGATGAAGACACTAAAAAGTAGATTTAAGAAAATTTACTTCGCCAGGCACCGGTGGCTCACGCCTGTAATCCTAGCTACTCAGGAGGCTGAGATCTGAGGATCGAGGTTCAAAGCCAGCACAGGCAGGAAAGACCATGAGACTCCTATCTCCAATAAACCACTAGAAAACCAGAAGTGGCGCTGTGGCTCAAGTGGTAGAGCGCTAGCCTTGAGCTGAAGAGCTGAGGGACAGCGCCCAGGCCCGGAGTTCAAGCCTCATGACCGACAAAAAAAAAGAAAATTTACTTCGATGGGAGGGAAGGAGGGAAGGAATGAGAGGGAAAGAGGAACAACTTATACTAAATAAAAGGAAAGAAATGAACATATCACCTGATATGGAATAGTTTTACTGTCAAAACTCATAGAATTTACAAACCTTATAGACCATGACAATGTCAATTTGCTTCATGAAGGTTAGAATGTGTTTGTGACTTTAACTAAATATCACTATCTTAATACTGTGAAATTTAAGAGTCTCATGGGCTTTTCCTGCACAGACTGGCTTTGAACTGCAATCCTCACATCTCAGCCTCCTGAATAGTTAGGATCACAGGCTTGAGACATTGGTGCCCAGCCCAAAGCAAGCATTGGGGGAAATCCTAGGGGCTTGGTGTTGTTCCTAAACTTTTTTTGCTTAGGGGCAGGGAAGGTAGCTCAGTGGTAGAGTGCTTGCCTTGCATGCACGAGGCCCTGGGTTCAATTCCTCAGCACCACATAAGCAGAAATAGCCGGAAGTGGTGCTGTGGCTCAAGTGGTAGAGCGCTAGCCTTGAGCTGAAGAGCTGAGAGACAGCGCCTAGGCTCAGAGTTCAGGCCCCATGACCTACCAAAAAAAAAAAGACAAACTTTTTTTGCTTACAGCTAGAGCTCTACCATTTGAGCCACTACTTACATCTTTTGGTGATTAATTGGAGATAAGAGTGCTCACCTTGAGCTAAAGAGCTGAGGGATAGCGCCCAAGCCCAGAGTTCAAGCCCCATGACCGACCCCAAAAAAACCCCAGCCCTGCCTGGGCTAGGTTTTAACTGCAACCCTTAGATCTCAGCCACCTGAATAGCTAGGATTACAGGCATCAACCACTGACACCCAGTGAAAGATGTTTTTAAACAAATAAGTACAAATTACTCCAAAGGAATAAATTTAAACTTTTCAGTTTAAGAGTATTTGCTTAGCTGGGCACCAATAGCTCACAAGAGTCCAGGCATGGAAGTCCATGAGACTCTTAGCTCCTATTAATCATCAAAAATCTGTAAGTGGAGCTGAGGCTTAAGTGGGAGAGTGTTAAAGAAACTCATGGACAGGCACTGGGAAGGTGGCTCAGTGGTAAAGTGCTTGCCCTGCATGCATGGGGCCCTCAGTTCAATTCCTCAGCATCACATAAGCAGAAAAGGTCCGGAAGTGGGGCTGAGGCTCAAGTGGTAGAGTGCTGGTCTACAGCTGAAGAGGTAGGGGACAGTGCCCAGGCCGAGTTCAGGCCCCAAAAGCGACAAAAAAAACCCTCAGGGATAGCATCAGGCCCTGAGTTCAAAAAAAAACAAGTGCTTACCTGGCCCTCTTGGCATACAGAATGGCCAAGCGAGGATTTAACTTGATGGCATCTGTGAACAAGTCGATAGCTCTCTGTAGCTGACCTAAAGTGAAATAAGAGCTACTGAGAAATACTCAGAGGACAGGACAAAAATATTAGTATTTTGATCTCTTACCCATCCAAAAAAAGTCCTTTATTCTTCTTTAAGTCCAGCTAGTACTGGTATTGGGTGGGATATACACAACTCAGTAGTAGAGCACTTGCTTAACAAGCATGATACACTAGGTTTAGTCTCTAGCACCATTAAAAAAAAAAATTAAATGGTGCTAGGTCTGGTGACTCCTACCTGTAAACTTTACTTGGGAGGCAGAAATAGGAGAATCCTGGTGAGAAGATAGTTCAGCCAACAAAAGACCCTATATTTCAAAGAACAAGCCATGTGAGAAGAAACATGCCTATAATCCCAATAATACAAAATAGATAGGCGAACAGATCTTTGACTGGGAAAGACAGACCCTTAATGTGAAAAAAAATAAAGCAAAAAGGGCTGAAGGTGTGGCTCTTATCCACCAAACCCTAACAAAAAAACCAACATACATATAAAAACCATCAGTTTTTCACTAAAAATAACACAAAAACACACACATATATTTTTGAATGTATAAGAATGGAAGAGTGGCCAGGCACCGGTGGCTCACGCCTGTAATCCTAGCTACTGAGAAGGCTGAGATCTGAGGATCACGGTTCAAAGCCAGCCCGAGCAAGAAAAGTCTAAGAGACTCTTATCTCCAATAAACCACTCGAAAACCGGAAGTGGCGCGATGGCTCCAAGTGGTAGAGCACTTGCCTTGAGCTGGAGAGCTGAGGGACTGTGTCCAAGCCGAGTTCAAGCCCCACAACTGCCATGCCTACTCCAGTGGAGTCTGCTTAGCATGGGAAACCAGCTTTCAGACCTGAGAATGGGGCTTCAGAGACCTATCTCTGAGTATTGGGACTTCACCGAAGTCTACCTCGGAGAATAGGGCTTCTAAGAGGCCTACTCCTGGAAAGGCTGGCAAGCCCCTGGGAAAGATGTGTTTCTGCTTTCCTTTTCTCCACTGTATAAAAGTGCCTATTAATCTTTTACTGTTCCTGCTGCTCATTGTGCTTACTTATGCTCAACGTTCCTTTATTTAAAGCTCTTTCTTAAGAGTGTTGACGACTCCAATATCTGATGAGTGTCTTAAAAATATGACTAACTCACCAGAGTTAAGTGCTACCCTGAAAGCCCCTCTTATGGAGGCTAGTAGACAAGCCATAAGCAAATATAAAAGTATTGTGGGTTTCACAATGCCACTTCAGCAAAAGGAATTGTTTGTAAGGGATTTACAAGAAGCTGTAGGGTCCGCTAGAACAGAAAGAGTGTATGGCAACTGCTGAGATAATTACTTATAACGACCAACAACAAAAACAAAAAAAAAGAATGGAAGAGTGGCTCAAGTGATAAAATACCTGCCTAGCAGAAGTGTAACAAAACAGTTCTCTCCACACCTACAATCCTAGCTATTCAAGAGCCTGAGATCTGAGGATCAAGGTTCAAAGCCAGTCCTGGCAGGAAAATCCATGAGACTCTTACCCCAGTTAACCACCAGAAAACTATAAGTGGTGCTGTGGCGTAAAGTGGTAGAGCACCAGCTTTGAGCAAAAGAGCTCAGGGACAGCACACAGGCCCTGAGTTCAAGCCCCACTTCTGACAAAAAAAAAAAAAAGGGCTGGGAAGGTGGCTCAGTGGTAGAGTGCTTGCCTTGCATGCATGAGGCCCTGGGTTCGATTCCTCAGCACCACATAAGCAAAAAGAAAAAAGCCG
>NW_012267295.1:1611553-1630713 GCF_000151885.1 Dipodomys ordii | reverse complement strand
GGCTCAAGTGGTAGAGCGCTAGCCTTGAGCTGAAGAGCTGAGGGACAGCGCCCAGGCCCAGAGTTCAGGCCTCACAACCAACCAAAAAAAAAAACAAAAAACAAAAAATGGGGCTGGGAATGTGGCTTAGTGGTAGAGTACCTGCCTAACAAGCATGAAGCCCTGTTATTCCTCAGTACCACATAAACAGAAAAAGCCAGAAGTGGTGCCTTGGCCCAAGTGGTACCCAGGCCCTAAGGTCATGCCCCAGGACTGGCAACAACAACAACAAAAAATGCAGTTCTTGCCAACTATTAGTGGCTCACTCATACCTGTAATCCCGGCTAATCAGGCGACTAGGATCTAAGGAGGGCAGTTCCAAGTCAGTCTGGGCATGAAAGTTCATGAGAATCATCTCCAATTAACCACCGAAATGTAAGAATAGGAGCTGTGACTACAGCACTATCCTTCAGCAAAAAAAGCTAAGAGACAGCACCTAGACCCGGAGTTCATGCTCCAAGAAGCGGGGAGAGGTGGCAGGGGTAGGAAGAGAAAAGGGGGGGGGGGGAGAGACAGTTCTTAGAAAAATAATCCACAGAGAAGAAACAAGAGTCTAGAAAAGGAAAGTCAGTATTTCAAACCATGTACTGTAAACACTATAAATAAGCACAAGAAAAGGACTTAAACTATAAAGGTGGTTGGATAAGCTAAGCATATTGCACAGCCTTCAATTTCAGCACTCCTGAGGCTGAAGAAGGCTCACTGAGCTCCATAGTGAGACACTGCCGAGGAAGAAAAGAACAAGGCAGGAAGAAGGAAGAAGGAAGAAAGAGGTGATAGGATTACAAGAAATAGAAGTCCAACAGCCAAGCAGGGACAGTAAAATACTGAACTCATTCTAAAAGAAAAACTTAGTCATCTTCTAAATCAATGCATGAGTTGTCTGAATGCACAACAGCATGTGACAACACTATTAATATGACATTCATACCACCAATTATAAAGAAGAGGCATGCATGAAATTCTACAGATGATCATAGCACCCAAGTTTATAGTAAATTGTTCATACAAATTATGAATTATTATACTTAATACTAATCTCATTTCTGACAAGACTTTCTCAACTTGAAAAGACTAAAGTATGATGTTATGCTTATGAACACCATCTGTGAAAAATGTAAAAAGTTAAAGAAGTCATAATTGTTTTGGAAAGTCTTTCACCTGTTTAAAGTTTCTCACTAGATAAAGACCAAGACACTCTGAAAAGCAGTTTTGAGTAGATCAGATATGTTCGTGCTCTGAGGGTACTGATGGCTCATACCTATGATCCTAACTACTCAGGAGGCTAAAGATCTGTGGAAAAAGGTTGGAAAGCCAGTTCTTGTGGGAATCATCTCCAATTAACCATTCAAAACCAGGAGTGGAGTTGTGGCTCAAAGTGATAGTGTAAGCCTTGAGCAAAAGAGCTCAGAGACAGAGCCCAGGCCCTAAGTTCAAGCCCACAACCGACCAAAACTAACAACAAACACCCACAATTTCACCCTCTATCAATCAGGAAGTACTGTCTGGATAGTGAGACACTATATTCACCAACACAATAATAAATCTAAGTTCTCTTCAACTTCTCTAGTCACTGCAATAGGAAGAAAATATTCGTATTACTATAGAAATGTTGCAAGGAGTAAAATATGAAAACACTCACCATCATTTAGTGCTTCAATGGCAGCACCTTTCTTTTCATTTGCTTGATCCATCATCTCCTCAGTTACCTAACAAGATACAGAAATTTATCTGTAAGACTTACCTAGACGATTATTTGTCTATAAAATGTGTCTATAAAATGTATCTATAAAATTTATCTAGGGGGCTGGGAAGGTGGCTCAGTGGTAGAATGTTTGCCTTGCATGCCTCAGGCCCTGGGTTCGATTCCTCAGCATCAGATAAGCAAAAAGAAAAAAGCCAGAAGTGACACTGTTTATTTTTTATGTGTGGTAATCTCTCTTTTTCAAGAAAAACAAAAGGAAGGGGGGTATAACTTCAATACACCATTAGTTTAGGCAAGTAATTTTTTTTTGAAAGACAGCAAAGCCCATACAAAATTTGGAGACATGGGAACATTCAAATGGTAACTCTCTAGAGACAGATCTTGTATTTCTATGCACTGCCATTTAGATAGGAAATCCTCCTTGCCTACCACATACTCTCTGACTGAGACAAAGCAAGGGATTCCAATTGCTCTGTATTAAACATCTTATTGCGTGAGTCCTGTGTTTCTTTTCTTTTTTTTTTTGCCGGTCATGGGGCCTGAACTCTGGGTCTGGGCACTGTCCCTCAGCTCTTCAGCTCAAGGCTAGCGCTCTATCACTGGAGCCACAGCGCCACTTCCGGCTTTTTCTGTTTATGTGGTACTGAGAAATCGAACCCAGGGCCTCATGCTTGCAAGGCATGCACTCTACCACTGAGCTACCTTCCCAGCCCCTGTGTTTCTTAATGTAATTTTACTTTGCCCTTTTGATGGAAGTCTTACGTGCTTCAACTCCTTCTTTGATTCATAAAGTTTTGTGCTATTTTGGATAAGATATTGTTCAGCTGAAGAGTTGAGGGACAGTGCCCAGGCCCAGAGTTCAGGCCCCATGACTGGACCCAAAAAAAAAAAAATTTTATCTAGGGTATCTTAGAAAAGAAAGCAGCAATCTGAATTTCCTTAGGAATAAAGCAGTCACACCCCAATACTTCTTTATGCTTCTCTAGTCTTCAGAAAGACAACAATCACAGTAACTGATTTGTTTAAAAATACAGATTAAGGTTTTTTTGTTTTGTTAGGCCTTTTTTGCAGGGCCTGGGGCTTAGGCTCTGTCCCTGAGCCTCTCTGTGCTCCAAACTAGCATTCTACCACTGGAGCCACGGCACCAATTCCAGCTTTTTCTGTTTATGTGGCACTGAGGAAGTGAACCCGGGTTCATGCATGCTAGGCAAGCAGTCTATTATCAGTAAACCACCTTCCCAGCCCAAATTAAGTTTTAACCTTTAATACCAAGTCTCACTTCCCAATCTGCCTACCTTCTACTGATCTTTCCATCTCCTTGATAACTACTCATAAACATTAGGCACATTCTCACCACAAAGTAGTGCTTCTTACACTTGAATCCTCAGAGATAAATGTTTCATTCTTTTACTAATACAAAAATAGCACCTATACTATACAGCAAAAGTAACAAACTCTCTTTACATCTATATACAAACAGGCCAAGCTGAGTTGGCTCACTCCTGTAGTCCTAGCTATTCAGAATCTAAGACCTGAGGATCACAATTCAAAGCCCACCCAGGCAGGCAAGTTCAAGAGATTCCTATCATCAATTAACCACCACAAAGCAAGAACTGGAGTTGTGATTCTAACAGTAGAGCAAAAGAGCTCAGGCCCTGAGTTCAAATTGCAAGACCAGCACCAAAAAAAAAAAAAAAAAAACCAAAACCTGTTTGCAATGTTCCAACACATGAGCAAAAGTCAATTATAAAATGGAATAGCCAGGCATTGGTAGCTCACGCCTGTAATCCTAACTATTCAGGAGGCTGAGATCTGAGGATTGCAGTGCAAAGCCAGCCCTGGCAGGAAAGGCTGTGAGACTCTTATCTCCAATAAACCACTCAGAAAACTGGAAGTGCTGCTGTGGCTCAAGTGGTAGAGTGCTCACCTGGAGCGGAAGAGCTCAGGGATAGTGCCCAAGCCCAGAGTTCAAGCCGCACCCCCCCCCCAAAACAAGGAACAATATCTTATACAAAATAGCACAAAACTTTATGAATCAGAGAAGGAGTTGAAGCACGTAAGACTTCCATCAAAAGGGCAAAGTAAAATTACATTAAGAAACACAGGACTCACGCAATAAGATGTTTAATACAGAGCAATTGGAATCCCTTGCTTTGTCTCAGCCAGAGTATGTGGTAGGCAAGGAGGATTTCCTATCTAAATGGCAGTGCATAGAAATACAAGATCTGTCTCTAGAGAGTTACCATTTGAATGTTCCCATGTCTCCAAATTTTGTATGGGCTTTGCTGTTTTTCAAAAAAAAATTAATTGCCTAAACTAATGGTGTATTGAAGTTATACCCCCCCTCCTTTTGATTTTCTTGAAAAAGAGAGATTACCACACATAAAGAATAAACGTTCTATGCAAAGAGACAGGGAGTATTAAGTGCACTTACTTCAAATGTATTAGGAGGAATTCCCTTGTGTGATTCTAGAGTAAGTGTTTATAGAAGCCAGGCACTGATGGCTCATGCTTATAATCCCAGCTACTCAGGAGGATCACAGTTTGAAGCCAGCTTGGCAGAAGTCTTCAATTAATGAACAAAATGCTGGACTGAAGGCATGGCTCAAATGGTAGAGTGCCAGCCACGAGCAAAAAAAAAAAAAAAAGCAAGAGCAAGAAGCCCTGAGTTCAAGCCTCCTGGTACAAGCATAAAACACAACAAAAGCATATAGGCTGCTATTCAAGACTTCCAAATGTTATCATTATTAGCAACTGATATGCAAACATATTTTGCCTGATGGTATTTAGTTTACTGACTTCTGGCTGACTCAGCATAGATTATATAGACTTATAGGGATTACTATCAGTCACAAATGTTGAAATTTTTGACAACTCTGTTTCCTCAAAAAGGAAGTTTTTCCTTTTCCCTGTGTCTCCTGGTAAATAATCCTCAAAATTATTATTATTATGTAGTCTTATGATTGTATCAATATTTAACAGTATAATGATAACGGTTTTTGCATATGAGTGAGGAATTTTGTTTTTTGAGACAGGATCTGACTATGTAGCCCAGGCTTTACTATAACTTACCATCCTGCTTCACGCCCTGAGTCTTGGTATTACAGGCATATACCACTGCACCCAGCTAAACAAATACCCAAAAGATCTCTGATATAATCTGCTGTACAAACCAAATGCATATGTAATCTCTTAGATGACAATGTAGTAATTTGCTTTTCTGAAAATAAAATGTAATGAAATGGAAAAAAAAAAAAGAAACACAGAACTGGGAATGTGGCTCAGTGGTAGAGTGCATACCTACCATGCACAAAGTCCTGGGTTCCATTCCTCAGTACACATAAACAGAAAAAGCCGAAAGTAGCACTGTGGCTCAAGTGGCAGAGCACTAGCCTTGAGCAAAACAAGCTCAGGGACAGTGCCCAAGCCCTGAGTTCAAGCCCGAGAACTGGCAAAAAACAATGTTGGAAATTAGAGCCAAAAAAAGTATGAAAAAACTTATTGGTGGCCATAAGGAAACAAGCTCTAATTGCTGTGAGGTGGTGTCTGATACCTAAATTCCTAACTATTCAGGAAGCTAAGATCTAGAGGATCACGGCAAGAAGTTCACAATACTCCATCTCAACCAATACGTGGTTGAGGTGGTTCATGTCTGACTTCCCAGCTGTGAGGGAAGTTGAGATTTGGAGGATTGTGGTTTCAGGCCAAACAGCAAAGTTAAATTTGCAAGACTTCAACTCAACAGCAAAACATGGGGGGGTGGTAGCCTGTGCTAGTTACCCCAGCTACAATGAGAGCATACAGAGGAGGATCATGATTCGGGGTGGCCTGTACAAAAAGTAAGACACATATTTTTAAAATAACCAGAGTATGAGTAAGGTCTCATACTTTTTTTTTCCCCCAGTCCTGGGGTCTAATCTCAGCACCTAGGGACCATCCTTGGGCTTCTTTTGTTCAAGGCTAGCACTGTACCACTTGCGTCACAGCACCATTTTCAGTTTTCCAGTGGTTAACTAGAGAAATGAGTCTCAGGGACTTCGCTGTGTCGGCTGGCTTTGAACTTCGATCTTCAGATAGCAGCCTCCTGAGGAGCTAGGATTACAGGTGTAAGCCACCAGCACCAGGCTTCTCTGACTCATCTCCAGCAAATTACTCAGAAAAAGCCGTAAGTGAAGCTATGGCCTAAGTGTTAGAGCACTAGCCTTGAGCAAAAGAAGCTCAGGGACAGTATGTAGGCCCTGAGTTCAAGCCCCAGGACTGGCAAAGAAAAAAAAAATCTTTCTCTGATTCAATAGACCAGCATTTTACTATCTAAAGTACCTGTGAAAATCTTATGTTATTATTATTTTACTTTTTGTGACAGTCTTGAGGCTTGAACTCAGGGTCTACACTTTGCCACTTAAGCTACAAAACCGCTTTTAGCTTTTTCTGTTTATGTGGTACTAAGGAATTGAACCGAGGGCATCATACATGCTAGGGAAACACTCTTACCACTAAGCCCCATTCCCAGACCCCCAGAGAAAGATTTAGTACATTCTTTTTCTAGAAATGTCACAAAATGATACCAACAACAAGAAGCATTTACAACAAACAGAAAATAAGTCATGAAACTTACCTCTACATTTTCATCTCCCATTTCTTGGGGGGCATCAGTGTCTGGTTCAATTACACCTTCATTATCAATTTCTATCAAAGTTGAAAATAGTAAGCCATCATTGTACAATACAGTAGCCACTAACCAGAGCACTTGGATATGATTATAACTGTCAGAGGATTTACATCAGTAGTAGAATACCTGCCTAACTTGCTACGCAGTCCAGGGTCTGACAAACAGCACCTCAACAAGAACTCATGATGATTTTTGGTCAGTATACCTATGAGTTGAATGCTTTATATTGTAAAAAGCTTCCCCTTTAAACACAATTCTTTGTTTGGGTAAAACTACCACTAAAAGCTGGGTGCAAAAAAAAAAAAACACAAAAAACAAAAAACAACAAAACAAAAAACAAATTACTACTTAAACCATCACACTGAGATAGTAGCAGTAAGATTGTTGATGTATGCAAATGTCCTATCTGAATTAAAGAAGATACTATATATGTAAAATATGCTCTCTTTTGGGTTTTTTGGTTGCTGGGTTTTTTTTGCCTTTGTCGGTCATGGGGCTTGAACTCAGGGCCTGGGCACTGTCCCTTAGCTCTTTTGCTAAAGACTAATGCTCAACTTGAGTCAATGCTCTACTTCCAGTTTTCTGATGGCTAATTAGAGAAGAGTCTCATGGTTTTGAATCTTGATCCTCATCTCAGCCTCCTGAGTACCTAGGATTATAGGCATGAGCTACCAACATCTAGCAATGCTCAGACTCAATATGGTTTATTTTAAAAAAAGAGGTAAGCCAGGCGCCGGTGGCTCACGCCTGTAATCCTAGCAACTCAGGAAGCTGAGATCTGAGGATCATGGTTCAAAGCCAGCCCTGGCAGGAAAGTTCATGAGACTCTTATCTCCAATAAACCGCTAGAAAACCGGATGTGGTGCTGTGGCTCAAGAGCACAGGGACAGCACCCAAGCCCAGAGTTCAAGCCCCACAATCAACAACAACAAAAAAGGAGGTAGCCGGGTGCCAGTGGCTCACACCTGTAATCCTACTCAGGAGGCTTAGGTTGAGGATCATAGTAGGAAGCCAGTCTGGGCAGAAAAGACTCCATGAGACTCTTATCTTCAATTAACCCCTCAAAAACCATAAGTGGCTCTGTGGCTCAAAGTGGTAAAGTGCTAAACTTGAGCCAGAGTTCAAGGACAGCGCCCAGGCCCTGAGTTAAAGCTCCACAACCAACAGAAAAAAAAAGAGGAGAAAAATATGTAATTTTTTTTACAGTGATTACATGAATGACATTGTGAAACTGTACTGAAGAATCAACATGCGACGTTTTAACCAGATTATCCAATACAAACTACTGTCTGCTCACCTAGGTCGCTTTCCTCACTGGGTGGCTCCTCTGTCGGTATGTTTTCCTCTGTCTTCTTACTATCTGCTTTTTCTTCCTAGCAAGAGGAAGGCAAACAATGCAATCAGTATTTAATAACATATGGAACATAACTTTTACAAATGTATTAACTACTCCCATACATTAGATTTCAGCTGTTAATGTTCCATTGTTTCATTCTAGAAAGCTAATTTGTTATTTTGTTTTCATTTTCCCCTTTTAGACTTTATAAAGTAAGTTCAATGTCTTTATCACAGTGGTAGAGGGCTAGCCTTGAGAACAAAGAGGTTCAGAGACAGAGCCAAGACCCTGCGTTCAAGCTCCCACACCTCACAACAACAACAAAAATACTCATGATTAGTGGCAAAAAAGCTATTAGGAGACTAGCAAAGTGGTAACAATCTATACTCCAAGCATCCAGTAAGCTGAGACAAAAGGGCTGCTTGAGCCCAGAGTCTGAGGCAAGCCTGAGCAACAGAGTGACACTGTGTCCCAAAGGATGGTTTAAAAAGAAAATACAAACAGCCTCATGTCTAGTCAGATCATGCTTTACTGCAAAATTTACTAAGTAAGCTAGGCGCCGGTGACTCATGCCTGTAATCCTAACTATCTATTCAGGAGGCTGAGATCTGAGGATCCCAGTTCAGTCAGCCCAGGCAGGAAAGTCAGTGAGATTCTTTCTCCAATAAACCACTAGGAAACCAGAAGTGGCTCTGTGGCTCAGTGGTAGAGTACTCGCCTTGAGCTGAAGAGCTGAGGGGACAGTGCCCAGGCCTCAAGTTCAAGCCCCATGACTGACAGGGGAAAAAAAAAAATTAAGCATTTATTTTACTTTTCAAGGGCTTTTCGGTTTTGGAATTACATGTAGAACTATAATAGACGACAAAATTCAAAGAATTTAAAAGTGCATGTGTAAATGGAAATTTCTTTGTACAAGTACTTAAATAAGAATTTTTAAATGAATATGACATATTCCAAATTAATGTATTCTGATGTGCATGAAATAGCTCTACAAGTTGCCATTTCCATTTAACAATGCTATGTGGGGGTTGTGTATATAGTTTAGTGGTAAAGCGCTTGCCTAATATGTGCAGAGCCTTGGATTAATCCCTGCGACCATGATAAAAGAGGGAACCCACTAAAGTAAACTATATAAATAAACAAATAGGGTCACAACTTTTGGGGCTTTGCTTAACATACTTATAAAACTTCTACTTTCTCACCCAAATACAATAAATCACATGAAAGGTTCTAATCAAAATAAATAGCTAGGGGCTGGGAAGGTGGGTCAGTGGTAGAGCGCTTGCCTTGCATGCATGAGGCCCTGGGTTCGATTCCTCAGCACCACATAAGCAAAAAGAAAAAAAGCCGGAAGCGGCGCTGTGGCTCAAGTGGTAGAGCACTAGCCTTGAGCTGAGGAGCTGAGGGACAGTGCCCAGGCCCAGAGTTTAGGCACCACGACCGGACACCCCCCCCCAAAAAAAAAGCTAATTGGAGCCGGGCCCAGTGGCTCACGCCTGTAATCCTAGCTACTCAGGAGGCTGAGATCTGAGGATTATGGTTCAAAGCAAATCTGGACGGGAAACTCCATGAAACTCTTATCTCCAATAAGGCACTATAGCTCAAGTATAGAATGCTGGCCTTGAGCTGAAGAGCTAAGGAGCTGAGGGGCAGCGCCCAGGCCTAGAGTTCAAGCCCCACAATTGACCAAAAAAACAAAGCTAATTGGAATATAGACAAAAAGTAGGAAAAACAAAAAATATTGGAGGCTGGCTTGTAATCCTAGCTACTCAGGAGGCTGAGATCTGAGAATCATGGTTCAAAGCCAGCCTGGGCAGGAAAGTCTATGAGACTACTACTCAGAAAAAGCTAGAAGTAGCACTGTGGCTCAGGTGGTAGAGAACTAGCCTTAAGACAAAGAAGCTCAGGGACAGCACCCAGGCCCAGGGTTCAAGCCCCACAAAGAGTACAGAAAAAAAGAAATGTATTATTTGGGTTTGGGATATAGCTCAGTGGTTGAGTATTGGCATAGCATACATAGACCGAGTTCAATCCCCAGGACCAAAAACTCCAGGTAACAGGTAACAATAAAGAATCATAGCCCTTCTGCCCTTCCATCTTAAAAAAAGAAATGTTTTATTATTTTATCACTAAGTAGAAGAAATTTAGAAACTTACCCTGATATTGTCTTCTGATTTAGCTTTATGAGTAGCTGGTGGTACTTTACCCCCCATGCTTGAGGAAAATAAGAAAAAAAGATTTGTTTAGAAAATATTCAGTCAAGTAACATTCATGATTCCACGGCTTCTCTGTCCCCATTCCTACAGAAAGAAAATGCCAGAAATATGTATTAACAAAAATATTCACAACTTACTAAAATTTAGATTTGAGTAGATATATTTAAGAGATTTGACATTTAGCAAGAGTCCTTGAAGTAGGGGTCTCCAGGGGGAACACTTACCTTAGTGGCACAGAAATTGGCATATACGGACTATGAGGACCTTGAAAACCCTTCTTTTCCAAACAGTCCAATATAACAAATTATATTTAAGTGAAAAGTATAACATCAACAACAAAACAGACAACACATTAATATGTTCCATTTGGTGTAGTCCCTGGAGCATGTAGTTTGTATGTCACAGTTCAGTGACTGAAATGTTTCGAGGATTTAATGACAAAAAATAGTAAATATGGGCTGGGAAGGTGGCTCAGTGGTAGTGTGCTTGCCTCGCATGCAAGAGGCCCTGGGTTCAATTCCTCAGTACCACATAAACAGAAAAAGCTGGAAGTCGTGCTATGGCTCAAGTAGTAGAGTGCTAGAGAGCAAAAGAGCTCAGGGACAGTGCCTAAGCCCTGAGTTCCAGCCGTAGGACTGGCAAAAAAAAAAAAAATAAGTAACAGCTCCACTTCCGGTTTTTGAGTTGTTAATTAGAGGTAAGAGTTTCACAGGGACTTTTCCTCCCAGGCTGCCTTGGAATTTTAATTTTCAGATCTCAACCTCCTGAGTAGCTAGGATTACAGGTGTGAGCCACCAGCACCCAGCTAAATTTTTTAAAAGTTTTCACGAAATACCAAGGATATTAATTTAAAAAACAAAGAAACCTATTCCAAACATCCTTAAAATGCTGATTCTTTTCTAACTAGACAATTGTTATGCTCAAATTAAGTAAAATTTGTAAACAAAGTTTATATTTGAGTTAAAATGGAATGGATATCTATTCTCCAAAGTTCTTTTTTTTTACCAATTTCAGTATCAACAGTTTTCAGAATCATAGTTGTTTAACACCTTGGCCAACATTTAGCTACTGTCCACATACAATTTTTTTGTTGGTCGTGGGCTTGAACTCTGGGCCTTGGTGCTTTCCCTGAGCTAATCTTCAGCTCAAGGTGCACTCTACCACTTGAGCGACAGTTACCACTTCCGGTTTTCTGGAGGTTAATTGGAGATGAGTCTCAAGGACTTTCCTGCCTGTGCTGGCTTTGACCTGCGATCCTCTGATCTCAGCCTCCTGAGTAGCTAGGATTTCAGGCGTAAGCCACTGGCGTCCGGTTTCTACAATTTTTTGTTTGTTTGTTTTTGCTGGTCATGGGGCCTGCACTATGGGTCTGGGGTGTGTCCCTCAGCTCTTCAGCTCAAGGCTAGCACTCTACCACTTCAGCCACAGCTCTACTTCCGGCTTTTCTGGCTTATGTGGGGCTGAGGAATCAAACCCAGGGCCTCATGCATGCAAGGCAAGCACCCTACCACTAAGCCACCTTCACAGCCCTCAACAATTTTTTTAACTGTATTTTTTTTGTCCTTCCTTCATTCCTTCCTTCTTTCCTCCCTCCCTCCCTTCCTTCCTTCCTTCCCTTTTTGGTACTGGGGATATAACTCAGGACCCCGCACTTGCTAGGCAAGCACTCTGCCACCAAGCTACTTCCCAGCCCCAGCTCTTACAATTTTTAGCCTTCAGACAGGTGTACAGTTATTAGTATAGCTCATTTCTGATAGGTATATAATGGTAACTCATTGTCCTGAGTTCATTTTCACATATCTTTTGGCCATTCAAACAGTATGTCTTATAAAGTTCAACTCCTAGCCTACTTTTTTCATTAAGTTTTTACTTGTATTTTTTATATTCTATATTCAAGCCCTTTGCTGGTTTTTTTGGTTGGTCGTGGGGCTTGAACTCTGGGCCTGGGCGCTGTCCCTCAACTCTTCAGCTAAAGGCAAGCGCTCTACCTCTTGAGCCACAGCGCCACTTCCGGTTTTCTAGTGGTATATTGGAGATAAGAGTCTCATGGACTTTTCTGCCTGCGCTGGCTTTGAACCATGATCCTCAGATCTCAGCTTCCTGAGTAGCTAGGATTACAGGCTTACAGGCGTGAGCCCCTGGCGCCCAGCCCCTTTGTTAGTTTTTCTTGATTTTTTTTTTGTTGTTGTTGTTTTTTGGGGGGGTCCGGTTGTGGAGCCTGAACTCTGGGCCTGGGCGCTGTCCCTCAGCTCTTCAGCTCAAGGCTAGCGTTCTACCATTGAGCCACAGTACCACTTCTGGCTTTTTTCTTTTTGCTTATGTGGTGCTGAGGAATCAAACCCAGGGTCTCATGCATGCAAGGCAAGCGCTCTACCACTGAGCCACCTTCCCAGCCCCCGCTTTGTTAGTTTTTATATTCAACATCTGGTTTCCTTTTTTTCTCTTAATATCTTTTGATGAGCGAAAATAAAGTACATGTTTAAATGCAATGCAGCAAATGGAATGAAAAGAAACAAAATCTGACATTTCTTATAAAGACCCTAAACTGAAACTATTATTGAATGTGCTGGCCAACCACAACAACAAAAAAATTCAGTTCTTCAGTAATCTTAATAAAGAATAGCTCCTAGCTGAGCAATGGTGGCTCACGCCTGTAATCCTCGCTACTGAGAAGGCTGAGATCTGAGGATCACAGTTCAAAGCCAGTTGGGGCAGGAAAGTCCATGAGACTCTTATCTCCAATAAGCCACTAGAAAACTGGAAGTGGCGCTGTGGCTTAAGCAGTAGAGCGCTCGCCTTGAACTGAAGAGTGCAGGGACAGCGCCCTGAGTTCAAGCCCCACGACTGACCAAAAAAAAAGAATGGCTCCTATATGCCAAAAACAAAGAAAATTACATGATCCAAAGCATCTTGAATTTGTCATTTCTGCAAAAGCAATAGTTAACAGGCATATAAACCCAAAATTCTTTTGTGTGTGGGGGGGGAACTACTCTTTTCAAAAGAACACAGTAATATAACACTAGCTCTCTGTAGTTAAACTTTAATGAAGACATAGAACTTAAGCTGTGTTTTTCCTAAGTTCCATAATGTGTCAGCAATGTGTTTAGTGTGCCTTCCAAACAGTGTAACCTCAGGAAGTGATATTTCTGCCAAGAAATGTATTAATCTAAATAAAAAACCATATAAACCCAAATTGAAGGAAATTCAGCAAGATAACTGGCTTGTACTTCATAATATTCAAACTGTGAGGAACATGAAAGTAGAGGTAAGTCTAAAAAATCATTTCAGAATGCAGGTTAATAGACCTGACAACTAAATGCAACCAGCAGTTCCATGGATTAAGTAGTATCAATGAAACCATTAGTTTCTGAGTTTCATATTTGTACTAACTACCCTAGATTATAAGAAATATACAGGGACTGGGAATGTGGCTTAGTGGTAGAATGCTTGCCTAGCATGCATGAAGCCGTGGGTTCTATTCCTCAGTACCACATAAAGAGAAAAAGTCGGAAGTGGCACTGTGGCTCAAGTGGTAGAGTGCTAGCCTTGAACAAAAGAAGCTCAAGGACAGTGCCCATGCCCCAAGTTCAAGCCCAGGACACGCAAAATAAAAAAGAAATATAAATTAACTAATGTTAAGCATGGTATTGGCTATTTACTATCAAAGAGAATATATATACATTGTTTTAGTAATTATTCTTTGAGCTAGAAATTATTCTAAAAATATAAAAATTAAGCATGAGGAGGTTTGGAGTTCCTCACATTCTAAACTAGTTCACTAAATTGCTAAATTAACATAAACTTTATAATATATATATATATATATATACACACACACTTGAATTAATGCTTCAAAGATTTAGAACAAGTTAAGTTTCCTGTTAAAAATTGCCTTTACCAACACAAGCTTTTTTGGTTTTTTGTTTTGTTTTTGTGAGCTTTTTTTATTTATGAGTCCTGGGGCTTAAACTCAGGGCCTGTGTATTGTCCCTGAGCCTCTTTGTGCTCAAGGCTAGCACTCTACCACTTGAGCCATAGCACCATTTCCACCTTTTTCTGAGTAATTGCACAGACTTTCCTGTTTCCTATTTCACAGTCTCAGACTTTCCTGCTCAGGCTAGCTTCAAACCCCAATCCTAATCCTCAGATCTCAGCCTCCTGAATAGCTAGGATTATAGGTGTGAGCCACCAGCGCCTGACTCCAACATAAGCTTTTATGTTACCCAATTAAGTAAGGCAAGTACAGAGACCTTCTTCACAAGTTTATAAAAGATTTCATTCTTTGAGAATTAAAAGAAAACTGGGAATTATATTCTTAATTCTGTATTAATGACAGAATTCATTCTGTTCACTCTTTAAATTTTTAGTAAAAGACATGTACAACACACTTATAAAGATTCCCTTGATTTTAACTTCATCATCAAATAAAATGAGCAGCCATACAAGATACAAAGTAGTTTGTTTTTGTTTTTTTTGAGTTGGATCAGTTGTGGGGCCTGAACTCTGGGCCTGGGCGCTGTCCCTCAGCTCTTCAGCTCAAGGCAGCGCTCTAACCACTTGAGCCACAGCGCCACTTCCGGCTTTTTTCTTTTTATGTGGTGCTGAGGAATGGAACCCAGGGCCTCAGGCACACAAGGCAAGCACTCTTACCACTGAGCCACCTTCCCAGCCCCAGATAAAAAGTAGTTAAATGGTAGAAAATAGTCTCAAACAATGTTTCTCACTCAACAAAAGCAAAACATGTGCAAAGTAGTTAAATGGTAGAAAATAGTCTCAAACAATGTTTCTCACTCAACAAAAGCAAAACATGTGCAAAGTAGTTAAATGGTAGAAAATAGTCTCAAACAATGTTTCTCACTCAACAAAAGCAAAACATGTGCAAAGTAGTTAAATGGTAGAAAATAGTCTCAAACAATGTTTCTCACTCAACAAAAGCAAAAAATGCTTTGAAACATACTTTTTAAAGCTGGCAGCCAATGGTTTACTACATCCATACTCCAATCTTGTGTTAGTCAGAGCTCAGGAGAACTATGGTTGAAAGCCAGCCCAGGAATACATGGAGACTTCTTTTCTACTAATAGCTGGGCAGTTGTGTGTACCTGTCATCTCAACTACATGGGAGGCTGAGATCAAGAGGATCATAGAACCAGGCCAGCCCAAGCAAAGAGTCCTCAAGACTTGTCTCAATGGAAGATAATGTTGCATGTGACTATCCATGCCAGCTAAGGCATAATAGAGGAAGATCACAGTCCAGATGGTGGCCCAAGCAAAACACAGCATCTTATTTCAAAAAAAAAAAAATCGGTGCTTGCCAGGTGATGGTGGCTCATACCTGTAATCCTGGCTACTCAGGAGGCTGAGATCCCAGTTCCATGTCAGCCCAGGCAGGGAAGGCCATCAGACTCTCATCTCTAATTAACCCCAGAAAAACTCAAGTAAGCCCTGTGGCTCAAAGTAGTAGAGTAATAGTCTTGAGCAGAAAAGCTCAGAGACAGAGACCAAGCCCTGAGTTCAAGCCTCATGATGGACCAAAAAAAAGGTGCAGAAAAGGGTTTAAGACATTGCCCAGCAGTAGAGGACACTTTGAAGCAGTAAATTCACACCACAGTGGGGGTAATGAAAGGACACATTTGTGGAGAAGTTTTCTTAGATCCTCACTGACTACTGGTAGATATTTTCTCTTGTTTCTGTACTAACTTAAAAGATTGGAGAGAAATGGTGGGTGAATGTAGATATGTTAAATGGAACAAAGTAACATGAGGGAATGATGGGGTTTGTGAGATGGAGGAGACAATGGAAGGTCTATGGAGCTTCCAGTGAAGTGCAGAGTACCGAGTTCAGGGACAGCACCCAGGACCTGAGTTCAAGCTTCCCCACGCCCCAGTTCTACCTTCCTCTCTCTTCTTCCCCCTCCTCTTTCTCTTCTCCCTCCTTTAACCTCTCCCCCCCCCCCCCACACACACAAAGTCCTGACATTTATCTAACAGCAACTTGTGGGTTGTGTCTGCAAAATAGAATTGTTTACTGCTAACAATAGTCACACAGTTACTACAGTAACTATACAAAATGTCCTCAGAATTCTATTGTGTGTGTAGACAGAGAAAGATTGAAAAACTTTTCCGAGGAAAAAATACTACCAGACAGAACACCGACAAGATTTGAACTCAAGTTTTCTCCCTTAGGTTGTTGAAAGAAATATGCTTTCAAGTTTTGAGCAGACACATGTTCATTTTTCCTGGTCAGATCACTACTAAATCAAAGAGCTTAAAGTATATATTAACCTCATAAGAGTCACAGCGCTTTGCAGAGCAACATGTTATCCATGTGCAACTTACATGTCGGTCTGTTCTGAAACAAGGTCTCTCTCCGTGTGGGCCAGGGTAGCAGTCTAGAACTCCCGCCACTCAATCTCCTGGACTCACAGGGCCCGGCTGTTATCACCTTTAAACTCCCCAATAGTGGGAGGGGTTATGTGGGAGAGACGATGGCACTAGGGCTACGGCTAAGACTAGGCCTCGCGTACGTCATTAAAAAAAAAATCTCCCGGAGCAGATTTCCCTCCCCACCCCCGTGCTCCTCAAATATGCAGTTCGCTAACCTGTTACCAATCGATAGCAAAAGAAAAATTTTCGTTATCCTTCTGCTTATTTTTATTCCCAAATAAGCAGCACTTCTATCGACCAGAAGCTGGCACGATGCCTGCTCCACTAATGGCTCGTCAAAGGGAAATACTCTACGTTAACGATAATCAGAATACAGCCTGAAAACAAGCTAGTGCTTGAATAATCGTTTTCCTCAGAGTCTGTGTGTCCTATAGCGGGGTTCCGAACGGAGATAGTAAATAACTCCCAAGATAATCAATTACATGCTGTCAGAATCGCTGTAAACTAAGGGCAATCCAAGTTACTCTTGTTACAATTTATCAGATAAATTACCATTCCACTATTTAAAAGGAGTGCGTAAAGACGCTTCTAGATAAATGCGACCTAAGCAGGTCACCGAGGATTTAAGAGAGAAGTCGCGGCTTGCATTACATCCCTGCCCTCCTCGGATCTCATCAATGCCAAGTCCCGCTGAGGGTTTGTATTCATTTTGCCCAAGACACGCTCCTGTGGAACGTGTGCGGGGAACGCAGCTCTGCACCCGCTTCCCCGCCCCTACACGCTCCGGGGCTTCAGGTCCTCCATTAGCCAACCCCGCCAAGTCGTGTCCCTCCCCGGGCCAGGAAGCGAGCCCGCGCCCCTCGGCCCCTCCCCAGCTCCGGCCCGGCTCCCTTCCGCTCTCCCCCAACGGTCCCAGGGTCCGGGAGGGGGGGTCCTCACCTCTCCACCCACTCCCGCAGGAAACGCATCTCCTCGGTGTGCAGGACGCTCGGGTCCTGCTTACACATCTTCACGAAAGCGCGAAGCTCGCTGACTTTGCGGGGATCCATGGTCGGGAGGCGGAGGGCGGCGGCGGGCGGCGGCGGACGCGACGGCCCGGTCCCAGGCCCAGGCGCGGCCTCGGCGTGAGCGAGCGCGGAGAAGGGGGCGGCTGCCGCAAGGCCGAACAGACTAGAACCTCCCCGACCACTGGCTCCGCCCCCAACGGCCTCGTGACCCTGGGTCCTTCGCTGGTGCCTTCCCACTCCCTCTCCCACTGCTCCTGCGCACGGACTAGAACCTTCTAGAAGTGTGGCTGTTCGTGCTATTGCCTGCCTCGTCACGCGAACATTCTACGTAGTCTTTCCTCTCAACCACTTGCCAGGATGGGTCACTGGGGCTTTCAGACATGTAGGAGGCATCACCCCCTTCAAGGAGGCATTATTGGATCGTCTATGAATATGGGCATTAAGTAGACGCTCGGCGCCATAACGAATAAAAGGACCCTCCGGAGCGCCTGCCCTGCGTGACGTCATCACGGGGCGCCGGCGCTTGAGGGCGGCCCGCGAGCGGCGCGGGGAGGTAGGGGAGGAGCGGTTGGCCTGGTTTCCTGGCGACGCGGCCGTGCCAGCGGCTCTTTCTCGTGCGGTTTAATCTCCTCCTCTTCCCGACGCGTGAGCTGGCAGCCATGCCTTGGCTTCTCTCAGCTTCCAAGCAGGTTCTCGCCGCAGCAAGAGCCCGCGGCCTTTCAGGTTAGACTCCTCGTGCGGCGTCCGCTCCAAGGGCTTGATCTTGGAGAAGCTTGAGGCGTCTCAAAAGGGATCAAAATGGCTCTACATCCCTGGTTCTCCGCTCACTTCCGCTGGGGGCTCCGCGGATTTCCCTTTTACCCGCCTCTTCTGGAGAAGGGTGGACCCTGTATTTTCTACAGTTGACGTTTTTTGTTTTTTTATAATGGGCAGCAGACGTCACTGCAGAGGGAAAAGTTGGTGCTGTCCCGCAGAGGGACTTCAGCCAAGTTATTCAGACTTAACGGAAGCTGTGTCAGTGACCACACTTACCTAGGTGACTCGTGTCTGTTGGGATAATGTAAAATCTTATTTTCATGTTTTTATGGTTCAGGGCTGGGAAATGTGGCTTAACGGATTACTTGTCTAGCATGCATGAAGCCATGGGTTCGATTCCTCAGTACCACATAAACAGAAAAAGCTGGAAGTAGCGCTATGGCTCAGGTGGCAGGGTGCTAGCCCTGAGCAAAAGCAGCACAGGGACAGTGGCCCAGTCCGAGTTCAGACCCCAAGACTGGCACAGAAACAAAACAAAAAGTTGGTTCAACAGCTGAGTCTAGGATATGTTAGAAGCACGCTTAGTAACACATCCTTTGCGCAGCTCCTCTCAGAAGAGCTAATGTATAGAAGTATTCGCTGGGCTTTTGTCTAGAAGTCATGTTTGTGAGAACAGGGTGATAGAGCCCAGGAACAAGGCTGTCTTGTATGGCCAGCAATTTATCTTTATGAGCATAAAGTGTATAGTGAAAGCTGAGCCATCACTTGAAAACAGACTATATTTCAGTTTGAGGGAGTCATTGTTGACCCCGGAGTACATGGTCTTTGACATCAAAGCCATATCTTGACAAATTTTTTATATACTTGGATTCACAAAAAATTGATTTTTAGCCGGGCGCTGGTGGCTCAAGTCTGTAATCCTAGCTACTCAGGAGGCTGAGATCTGAGGATCGCGGTTCAAAGCCAGCCCTGGCAGGAAAGACCTTGAGACTCCTATCTCCAATAAACCACCAGAAAACCGGAAGTGGCGCTGTAGCTCAAGTGGTAGA
>NW_012267295.1:1600973-1606868 GCF_000151885.1 Dipodomys ordii | reverse complement strand
TGGCTCAAGTGGTAGAGCGCTAGCCTTGAGCTAAAGAGCTGAGGGACAGCGCCCAGGCCCACAGTTCAGGCCCCACGACCGGACCCAAAAAAAAAAAAAAAGAAAAGAAAATTTTTCCAGCCCCACTCCAGTGGCTCACACCTGGAATCCTAGCTACTCAGAAGGCTGAGATCTAAGGATCTCAGTTCAAAGCCAGCCAGGGCAGGATAGTCCATAAGACTCATCTCCAGTAAACCACTCAGAACAGGAAGTGGCGCTGTGACTCAAGTGATAGAGAAAAACTGTCTTGTTTCCATGGAGCAAAGCAAGCTTAACCTCACTGGCATTAATGTAGTTGGGCTAAAATTTTTAGCCCAGTGAATGAGAGGTCGAGTCTTCACACTGTCCAAGAGGGCAGATAACCTCACTTTAGTAATGAGGAACTGGAACCTAGTATCGCAAGAACCAAGGCAGGAAGTTTAGTTGCATATGATTTTTCCTTATATCCACTACTGACTTTTACACTGGTTTTATAAAGTCCTTTTTCGAACCTTTTATTTTATTTATTTATTTATTTTTTTTGGTCCGGTAGTGGGGCCTGAACTCTGGGCCTGGGCGCTATCCCTCAGCTCTTCAGCTCAAGGCTAGCGCTCTACCACTTGAGCCACAGCACCACTTCCAGTTTTCTGGTGGTTAATTGGAGATAACAGTCTCATGGACATTGCTGCTGGGGCTGGCTTAGAACCACAATCCTCAGATCTCAGCCTCATGAGTAGCTAGCATTATAAGCATAAACCACTGACCCCCAGCTATAATCCTATTTTTTTTAATTTTTTTTGGGGGGTCCAGTTGTGGGGCCTGAACTCTGGGCCTGGGCGCTATCCCTCAGCTCTTCAGCTCAAGGCTAGCGCTCTACCACTTGAGCCACAGCGCCACTTCCGGCTTTTTTCTTTTTGCTTATGTGGTGCTGAGGAATCGAACCCAGGGCCTCAGGCATGCAAGGCAAGCGCTCTACCACTGAGCCACCTTCCCAGCCCATCAAACCTTTTATTTATTGAGTCAAAGACTGCTTGTTTTCTTTTTTTTTTTTTTTTTTTTTGGTGCTAGTTCCAGAATAATATTGAAAAGGAGTGGAAGAGTGGACATCCTTGCCTTGTTCCTGATTATAGAGAAAATGGTTTTAGTTTTTCACCATTTAGCATGTTATCCCTACAATAAATGGTCAAAAAATGTGATAAATACAATGGAATTTTACTCATCCATTAGAAAGAATAGTATGTCACTTGCAGGGAAATAGATGGACCTATGCCCACACAGAAAAAAATTTGCTGTAAAATGTACAATCCACGTTTTTGTGTACGTAAAATACTGGGGCCTGAACTCTGGACCAAGACACTGTCCCTGAGGCTTTTTGGTAATTTCTTGGAGATGAGTCTCATGGACTTTTCCTGCCCTGACTGGCTTCATACTTTGATCCTCAGATCTCAGTGTCCTGAATAGCTAGGATTACAGGTATGAGCCACCTGTGTTGTATAATCTTTTTGTTTGTGTGTGGTAGGGCTTGGACTCTGGGCCTGGGCACAGCACTGTTCCTGGTCTCTTCAGCTCAAGATGAGTGCTCTACCACTTGAGCCACAGCACCACTTCCAGTTTTCTGGTGGTTAATTGGAGATAACAGTCTCATGGACATTGCTGCTGGGGCTGGCTTAGAACCACAATCCTCAGATCTCAGCCTCATGAGTAGCTAGCATTATAAGCATAAACCACTGACCCCCAGCTATAATCCTATTTTTTTTAATTTTTTTTGGGGGGTCCAGTTGTGGGGCCTGAACTCTGGGCCTGGGCGCTGTCCCTCAGCTCTTCAGCTCAAGGCTAGTGCTCTACCACTTGAGCCACAGCGCCACTTCTGGCTTTTTTCTTTTTGCTTATGTGGTGCTGAGGAATCGAACCCAGGGCCTCAGGCATGCAAGGCAAGCGCTCTACCACTGAGCCACCTTCCCAGCCCTATAATCCTATTTTTAAGTGCACAGTTCAGTAGTGTTAGTATATTCACAGTGTTTGTAAAGCAGATCTCCAGATTGTTTTTGTAAATCCAAAACTCCTTACATACTATATAACCACTTTTCCCTTTCTCCTAATCCCTGGTAACCACTATTTTACTTTGTCTTTGAATTTGGCTACTTTGTCTTTGAATTTAGATACCCTATTTATGTGAATCATATAGTCTTTGTCTTTGAGTAACTGGTGTATTTTGCTTAGTACAGCGTTCTGAAGACTCACCCATATTGTAGCATATGACTCTGTTTTCTTTTCTAAGGCTGAATAATATTCCATATTTTGCTTCTCCAATTGAGTTGATTCCACCTCTTTACTATTCTGAGTAGTTCTGCTTTGAACCTGTTTGTGCAAAGTCTATTTAAGTTAAAAATTTAAAAATTAGCTGGGCAGGGGTAACAATGCTCAATAGGAAATGTACTCATTACCTTATTCATGTAACTGTAACCCCTGTGTACAGTATCTTTACAATAAAAAATATATTTTAAAAAATTAGCTGGGCATGGTGACTCACACCTGTAATCCTAGTTATTCAGGAGGCTGAGAGCTAAGGATCATGGTTCAAAGTTAGCCTGGACAGGAAAGCTGTTGAGACTCTTAACTAACTACAAAACAGAAGCGTGCCTCAAGTGGTAAAACACTAACCTTGAGCATAAAGCTCAGACAGCGCCCCAAGACCCATGATAGATACAAAAATAAACAACAAAAAAAAAACATTTTAAAGTTAAAGGAAAAATTGATTTTTAATTTATGTCTAAGTAATATATCAAATACTCTGCCTCCATTAGAAAAAGCCACCTCATGGATAATTGTATTGACTGAACCTATATTTCTTAACACATAATTCAAATGTGTGCATAATGGCTTTTATTAGATATAATGAATGAACTAAATCATAAACTCTACCAAAGAAAATTTATATATATACAATCAGCTTAAAAAAAATAGGGATGAGGGGATGTAGGTAGCAAAAAAATAGTTTTTCCAAAGGCACCAAATCTTATCACAAACTCTTCTTATTCTGATATACCTAATCCAAACAACTACTGACATGTATCCACAGCCCTGATTTAAATGTTAAAATACCTGTAGATATTAACCTCCAAAAAAAATTTTTTTTCAGTCCTGGACTTTGAACACTGGGGTTTAGGCACTGTCCATGAGCTTCTCTACTCAACCTGGACTTTGAACACTGGGGCTTAGGCACTGTCCATGAGCTTCTCTACTCAACCTGGACTTTGAACACTGGGGCTTAGGCACTGTCCATGAGCTTCTCTACTCAAGGCTAGTATCCTACCACTTGAGCTACAGCTCTACCTCTGGCTTTTTGTGGCTAACTGGAGATTCAAGAGTTTCATGGACTGTGTTGACTTTGAACCATGACCCTTAGGTCTCAGCCTCCTGAGTAGCTAGGATTACAGACATGAGCCACCAATGCCCAGCCTGAATTATTATTGTATACATATATTTTTTT
This sequence comes from Dipodomys ordii, assembly GCF_000151885.1. Classification (NCBI taxonomy): domain Eukaryota; kingdom Metazoa; phylum Chordata; class Mammalia; order Rodentia; family Heteromyidae; genus Dipodomys; species Dipodomys ordii. Next base: position 1,603,360 of record NW_012267295.1, on the reverse strand, counting down.
CCTTTTTTTTTGTCAGTTGAACTCAACCTGCACACTGTTCCTGAGCTCTTCAGCTCAAGGCAAGTGCTCTACCACTTCAGCCACAGCTCCACTTCCAGTTTTCTGGTGGTTAATTGGAGATAAAGGTCTCACAGACTTTCCTGCCCGGGCTGGCTTTGAACTGGGATCCTCAGATCTCAGCCTCCTGAGTAGCTAGGATTACAGGCGTGAGCCACTGGCACCTGGCTCTTTAATATATTATAAAGCATGTTATTAGAAAACATCGATCAACCAACACACACACAGAATCACGTTCAAATGTTGCATGGTCAAAATGTATCTGAAACCAGTTTAGCGGTTCCTTTTGGTTGACTTCTTCTTCTGTCCCTCTTTGTGCTTCTTTTTTTTCCTCTTACTACCTTCTTTGAATCCTGCTGAGATAATAGAAGGATCCCAGTTGCTAGTGACCCAAGGTATACCTTGTTGATGATTGTCCACAAAAGGAAATGGAGATACGTGTTTGGGACTGTAGGAATTTGATGGATAATGGGTGAATGACTGCCTTCTCCAGTTGCGTTGTGCAAAGCCTTCTTCATCTGCCACTCTGTTCATAAGGAAGGATTTCAACTCACCATCATCTTCAATTTCTGTTTCCTGACCATACTCAATTTTCTTTGTACTAAGACTTCTGCCGCTTGTAATTTTGCGTGAAGTTGTAACAGGTATGTACTTGCCCATCTCACTGCCATCAAATGTCCGGGAAGAGGATGAAGTAAAGCCTTCATGCCCCAGTGAACCATAGGATGTGTATCTTGTGTCATAGGAAGAAAATCTCTGATAAACTGGTTGGTTACTGGAAGTAGGGAAAAAGGATCCTGTACCTCTCCTTCTTCCACAGGTGTGTCTTGGACTATTTAAAAGATCCTGAAGTGAGTCTTCAAAGAAGTGAAATGAAAATGGATCCCTTTCACCAAAAAATTCTTTAAAGACATCATCTGTCTTATAGAATGTGAAGCTTTCCTCACATTCATTATCAAAATGACTTCTGCCTCCGCCATCTAATCCTTTTTTGCCATATTTATCATAAATGACCCGTTTTTCATTATTTGACAGTACCTCATATGCCTCAGCTACTTCTTTGAATTTTTTCTCTGCTTCTTCTTTATTTTCTGGATTTTTATCAGGGTGCCATTTAAGTGCTACTTTATGGTAAGCTTTTTTAATGTCCTCGGATGAGGCGTATCTCTGCACTCCTAGAACTTCATAGTAATCCACCATATTTTAACAGATGATTGGAAACGAGTGCACTGGATAGCGAGCACTGTAGTTTCCTTGCAGCTCAGGCTCTGCTGGGATGGTTTGGTGGTAGAGGCAGTGACTGCATGTAGATAGGCACATTTTTACATTGATGGTAATGCCACCATGAGCCACTGTTAGGACTTTGATTGTGTGTCAGGCAGAGGTAGAGCTTATGTCAGAGAGGGCTGTATTATGGTGTCATTCTGGGGTAGTGACAGGGACTGGACCTTCCAAATAGAGCTGGTCCAGTCATACCATCTAGAACCTTCTGTACTGTTCTCCTATATTACTCTGGAAACCTCACACAATGCCTCATAAACCAATTGGATCTGTTGCTAATGGTCACAACATTGTGCAATTCAGCCTCCAGATTACTGAGCCTTAACTACTGCTACTCAGTTCTCCAATGTTTTTCTTTAGAGAAATGAAGACTTAGGAAATAGTAAACTACTCAAGCAGGTAACATTTACTCAAGGCAAGAGACTTAAAGCTCAGCAGAAGTTACAAACAAGTAATTCAGTACAGTATAATAAGGACAATGGGGGAAGGAGCACTGGGTGCTAAGCAGTGCTTATGAGAGGTATCCCTAGACTGAGTGTCAGGGAAGACTTTCTGGAGCACATAGCCTAATATAGTCTTTCTGAGTGACAGTGGTGAGTCATTTAGAGTGTTGGTTCCTGTGTCCATCTAGAGTTTATTCCTTTGGAGTAGAAGTATGGCTCAAGTGGTAGAGGGCCAGTCTAAGTGACAGTACCCAGGCCCTGAGTTCAAGCCCCAATACTGTCACACAATAAAAGAAAAGAAGGTCCTGAGTTCAAACTCCAGGACTAACAAAAAAAGTTTACCACCATAAAAAAATGTAGCTAAACCTTGAGCTGAAAAGAAAAAGAAAAAAAAATGTAGCTAAAGATTTTAGAAGTTGGAGCCAGGCGCTGGTGGCTCACACCTGTAATCCTAGCTACTCAGGAGACTGAGATCTGAGGATCGCGGTTCAAAGCCAGCCCGGGCAGGAGAGACCATGAGACTCCTATCTCCAATAAACCACCAGAAAACCAGAAGTGGCGCCGTAGCTCAAGTGGTAGAACGCTCGCCTTGAGCTGAAGAGCTGA
>NW_012267295.1:1596970-1598833 GCF_000151885.1 Dipodomys ordii | reverse complement strand
AAAAAAAAAAATTCGTGTAGCCAGGTGCTGGTGGCTCACGCCTGTAATCCTAGCTACTCAGGAGGCTGAGATCTGAGGATTGCGGTTCAAAGCCAGCCCGGGCAGGAAAGACCATGAGATTCCTATCTCCAGTGAACTGCCAGAAAACCAGAATGGCACTGTGACTCAAGTAGTAGAGTGCTAGCCTTGAGCTGAAGAGCTGAGGGATAGCGCCCAGGCCCAGAGTTCAAGTCCCACGACTGACAAAAAGGGAAAAAGAAAAAAGAAAATTTCCTGTGTGTCTGTAAGTACATACATATGCGTGCGTGCCAGTTTGCGAGCTTGAACTCAAGGTCTAGGTGCTGTCCTGAGCTTTTTTTTGCTCAAGGTTAGTGCTCTACCATTTGAGCCCCAGCTCTACTTCAGGCTCTCTTAGTAATTCATTGAAGGTAAGATTCTCACAGACTTTCCTGCCTAAGCTGGCTTTGAACCGCAATCCTCAGATCTCAGCCTCTTGAATAGTATTACAGATGTAAGCCACTAGTTCCTAGTAAGAAAAATTCTTACATTTTACCATGTGTTCCAACCACGTGCTTAATATTATTGAATTAAATGCTTATAATAGTAACATTTATTTTGTCATAATTATGATTAAGCATTTTTCATCCATTATTTCATCTTACTAGACCATTCTAAGAGTAAGAGCATTATGTATTGTTTTCATGTTTAACATACTTTCAGTAAAAAATATTAATCCTTTTTCCAAAATTTGAAGTCACAGACTCAAGCTATCTCTTATCTCCTTAACTCTGCTTTTGTTTGTTTCCTTCCTTCTATTCTTTTTTTTATTGTGAAAATATAGAGAGGTTACAATTGCATGAGCAAGGCAATGAGTACATTTCTTATCAAGCATTGTTGCCTCCTCCTTTGTTTCCCCTTCCCATCCCTTCCATCTCCTCCACCATTACCACCACCACCACTACCCCCGCCAAAGTTGTAAAGTTCATTTTCAACATAGCGTCTTATACATCTCATTGTTGCAATAGGTCCACCTGTATCCCTATTTAAACAATTTGTTTTTTCCCTTCCCCTCCACAAAGTATACCAACATCAAATACAGTGAAAACAGGGGTCTTACTGTGGGGGAGGGACATATAAAGCAACAAAAAAATCATCTTATAAATATGTTAGAAACAATTGCAAGAAAAAAACAATTGAATCCTTATCTTCTTCCTTCTATTCTTGTAATTTTATTCATACCTTTAGCAGAGAGAGAGATTCCGTGAAACTAGCAAACTAGTGTCTCTGAGGGTAAAGATGATCTCATTTCTATTTTCCTACTTCCCAAGCACAAACTCTGGCGTAGAGGAAGAAAGGTCCATCTAAATGTTAGAAGAGAAGATAAGAAATTCTAATTTGTTGGGCTGTTTTGGGGTTTTTTGGTTGTTTATTGGGCTTGAACTCAGGGTCTGGGTGCTGTCCATGAGCTTTTGTGCTCTACCACTTTGAGCCACAGCTCTACTTCTAGTTTTATGGTGGTTAGAAATAAGAATCTTATGGGGCTGGGAAGGTGGCTCAGTGGTAGAGTGCTTGCCTTCCATGCACAAGGCCCTGGCTTCCATTCCTCAGCACCACATAAGCAGAAGAAGCTGGAAGTGATGCTGTGGCTCAAGTGGTAGCGCACTAGCCTTGAGCTGAAGAGCTGAGGGACAGTGCCCAGGCCCAGAGTTCAGGCCCCACAACAACAAAAAGAAAAAACAAAAAACAAGAATCTTATGGACTTTCCTGCCCCCAGTGGCTTTGAACCGTGATCCTCAGATCTCAGCCTCCTGAGTAGCTAGGATTACAGGAATGAGCCAACCATACCCAGCTTAATTGCATTTT
>NW_012267295.1:1586877-1594205 GCF_000151885.1 Dipodomys ordii | reverse complement strand
ATTATTGATTTCTTGTTGTGAAAATACTTTTATGTGGTGAGCTGCATTTTCTAGGCCTTGAACTCAGTAATATTAACATAATGGCTGCTATATTTTTACTTTTGTTTATTCATTATGTTCCTGTTAGCTCTATTTCTTAAAGAATATAAATGTGTGTGTGTGTGTGTGTGTGTGTGTGTGAGAGAGAGAGAGAGAGAGAGATTGATTTTGAGTATGGGTGAAAGGGAGTGCCCGCCCTGATTATGCTCATCTAGATGTGGAATTTTAGGCATTGGGAAAGGTGAAAAGAATTAGGAAGGACTGGGAAGAAAATCCTATCTATTTCTCTTTTTCTTTTTCTTTTTTTTTTCTGTCAATCTTGGAGCCTGAACGCCAGGCCTGGGTGCTGTCCCTCAGCTCTTCAGCTCAAGGCTAGCACTCTACCACTTGAGCCACAGCACCACTTTCAGCTTTTTCTGCTGATGTGCTGAGGAATCAAACCCAGGGCCTCATACATGCAAGGTAATACTCTACCACTAAGCCACCATCCCAGCCCTAGAATTTTATTTTATTTATATATGTCATTGTAGATTTTTATACAATTACCAATATGTACTTTTCCTTGTTTTTCTTTTTTGGTTTGCAACCAAGATTCAAATGGTATTCAACCTTAGTACCTGATGCTTTTGTTTATTGGCTAGTACTCTACTAACTGAGCCACACCTCCAACTCCTACTTTTTAGTCCTGAAAACAGAAAAAAAAATTTTTACTTAGCCGGGCACCAGTGGCTGAGGATCTCGGTTCAAAGCCAGCCCGGGCAGGAAAGTGTGTAAGACTCTTCTCTCCAATAAGCCACTAGAAAACCGGAAGTGGCGCTGTGGCTCAAGCGGTAACAGGGACAGCGCCCAAGCTCAGAGTTCAAGCCCCTCGACTGGGGGAAAAAAAAAAAAATTTACTGCCATCAAGTAGTTGTACAATAATTTGTAATCAGTACGTGAACGTTGCAAGAAAAAAATATCCAAAGTATTAACCATGCCTTTCACTATCTAAAGAGTTAAATCTTAACCTGGCACTCATGGCTCTTGGCTATTCAGGAGGCTATGATTTGAGGATCAAGGTTTGAAGCCAGCCCAGGCAGGAAAGTCCACAAGACTCTTATCTCAATTAATAACCAAAAAACCCAGAAGTAGAACTGTGGCTCAAGTGTCAGAGTGATAGCCTTGAACAAGAAAGCACAGGCACCAAATTAGAAAGAAAAAAAGTTAAATCGTGTAGTATTGAAATGATTGTGGGATGGAGAATAAGTTTTTTAAATGAAATATATATACATACATTTTTTTTTTAAAGAAGCTCTTTGCATGCATGAGGCCCTGGGTTCGATTCCTTAGCACCACATAAGCAAAAAAAAAAAAAAAAGCCGGGAATGTGGCTTAGTGGTAGAGTGCTTGCCTAGAATGCATGTAGCCCTGGGCTCAATTCCTTAGTACCACATAAACAGGAAAAGCTAGAAGTAGCACTGTGGCTCAAATGGTAGAGTGCTAGCCTTGAGCACAGAAGCTCAGAGACAACACCTAGGCCCTGAGTTCAAGCCCTAGGACTGGCAAAAAGAAAAAAGAAAAGAAAAAGGAGCTCTTTTATACAGCTGAAGTCAGTTTGTTTGGAGCATAAAATTATGTCATCTATTATTTGTTTGTTCCAAAAGATTTTGTATTTGAGCTGGGTGCTAGTGGCTCATGATTGTAATCCTAGCTACTTAGAGACTAAAATCTGAGAATCATGGTTCAAAGCCAGCCTGGGCAGAAAAGGCCCCATGAGACTCATATCTCCAGTTATTGTGTACTGTGGCTCACTTGGTAGAGTGCTAGCCTTGAACACAGAGAGGCTCAGGGACAGCGCCTAGGCCCTGAGTTCAAGTCCCACAACTGACAAAAACAAAACTGCTCAAAAACCGGAAGTAGAGCTGTGGTTCAAAGTGGTAGAGGGCTAGCCGTGAACAAAAGAGTTTAGGGACAGTGCCCACACTCTGAGTTCAAGCCCATGACCAACCAAGAAAAAAATAAGATTTCATATTTGGCTTTTATTTAGCCAATCCCGGGGCTTGAAATCAGGGCAAGGGAGTGTCCTTGAGCTTCTTTTACTCAAGGCTAGTGCTCTGCCACTTGAGCCACAGTGCCACTTAGGCTTCTTCTGTTTATATGTTACTGAGGAATCGAACCCAGGCAGGACTTCATGCATGCTAAGCAAGCACTCTACTACTAAGCCAAATTCCCAGGCCTAGTAGTATACTTTTTTAAAAAATACAGGTTTTTTTAAAGTAAAATTTGCATGCAGTAATTTACATGCACAGATCTATAATTGCATGTGTTATGATAAAGATATACACCAGCATGACCTAAACCTCAATCAAAACACAGAATATTTACCAGGAATTTCCCTCACACTCTTTCTAAGTTAGTCCCCACCTCCATAGGCAGCCATTCTTTAAGTTTCTACATCATTTTGCCTGTCATATACTATATGTGAATTATACAGTATTCACCCACCTCTCCTTCCTTCCTTCCTTTCTTTCTTCCTTCCTCCCTCTCCTTCTTTCTTTCCTTCCATCCTTCCTTTCTCTCTCCTTCCCTCCTTCCTTCTTCCCTTGCTAAGATGGGATTTTTGCTATGTAGGGCTTGCCTCAAACTCAAGATCCTTCTTTAGCTTCCAGAATGCTAAGATTTTACAGGCATTTACAACCATACTTCCTTTTCTATCTGTCTTGTTTTCTATATATACAATAAAAGTCTAGTTTTAGATATTTTTAAAATTATTTAGTCATTTCAGGTTTTTCAGAAGGGTCAAGTTTCACATTATAAAGGAAAAAGAAACAATAGAGTTTACTTTCTCCTCATTTGCCACTTGAATAATAATAGATCAGTTCATGAGCTACTCAGCTCTGGCTGGCTACGAGCTTGTGAACCTCCTGCCTCAGCGCTCCGTAGTGCTGGGATTGCAATCATGTGTCGCCATGCCTGGCATGTGGAAGGTAAAAAGTACTATATATTAAGCAGAATTTTCAGAATCAGATCACTTTGAAATCCTAATTTAATTTCAGAAAATAAAATACATACCTAGGTTGTAGCAAAAACCTACATGTTTCCATTCATTGTTAGTCTTACTCCATTTTCCTCTCTGGATTTCCTGCTTGGCTGACAAATTATGAAGAACATTCTTTTTGCTCTGTTGAGAAGTCCAATTCCAAATGACCTGAAAGAGCTTTCCTTATTGCCTAAACAGTCTGAAAAATGACTGAGACTTTTCTGTTCCCAGAGTCCAGCTTATGCCAGCAAGACTTTGGTTAAATACACTTATTAGAATAGCCCTTCCATCCTTAATTGGTTCCACATAATGAAATACTGTCTTTATTTCTTCATACTTTACAAGTTGACAGAGTGCCAGAATGTCTATTGCGATAAGTTTTAGCAGAATAAACCTGAGCCAGATTGACTCTTAAGTTAAAATTTCTATGATCAAAGGCCACTATAACTGCCAACTTCGCTTCTGAAGTTGAAAGTTCATTGCTTTATTACACTTTTCTCCCCTCCCCCTCCTTCAAATGAAAAGAATACCTTTTTCCTGGATAATTTGATATTTTTCCAGAGAGTTAGTTTATTACTTTAAGAATTTGAAAGCTTGGAAGCATTATTTAGTTAATGATAACTCCATGTTGATAATTATGAAACTTTATATTTCTTAATCATTCATATGAGATTTGATTATATAAAGAATATAAAAGATAGTTTTCTATCCCTGATTTGATTTCCAAGTAATTTCAGCTTTTTTCAGAAATTACTTCAGGGCTGGGAAGATGACTCAGTGGTAGAACGCGTGCCTTGCATGCCTGAGGCCCTGGGTTCGATTCCTCAGCACCACATAAGCAAAAAGAAAAAAGCCAGAAGTGGCGCTGTGGCTCAAGTGGTAGAGCGCTAGCCTTGAGCTGAAGAGCTGAGGGACAGCGGCCAGGCCCAGAGTTCAGGCCCCACAACTGGACCAAAAAAAAAAAACCAAAAAACAGAAATTACTTCAAAGCTAATGAAAACAGATATTTGTTCTAATTTTTTTTTCTGATGCTGAATATTTAACCTAGTGCCTCACACTGCTAAGCACACACTCTACCACTAAGTTGGGGGTTTTTTGTTTTGTTTTTTCAGTTGTGGGACTTGAACTCAGGGCCTAGGTGCTATCCCTGGTCCTCTCTGTACACAAGGCTAGTGTACTATTAAGTGAGCTTCAGGATACATTAATTGGAGACAAGAGTCTCATGGAGACTTTTCTGCCCAGGCTGTCTTCGAACTGTGATCCTCAGATTTCATTAGCTAGGATTATATGCATGAGCCACCAGCTCCCAGTTTTGTTTGTTGGTTTTTTGTTTCTTTGTTGGTAGTGGGGGCTGAACTCTGGGTCTGGACGCTGTCCCTCAGCTCTTCAGCTCAAGGCTAGCGCTCTACTACTTGAGCCACAGTGCCACTTCCAGCTTTTTTTCTGCTTATGTGGTACTGAGGAATTAAACCCAGGGCCTCATACATGCAAGGCAAGCATGTTACCATTGATATACCTTCCCAGCCCCTTGTTATGGTTTTTAAATGTTTATTTCATAAATGTAGCTAACTAAACAAATCTTAGGAGAAAATAAAAAGATAAGAAAGGTCAGGCCAGGCACCAGTGGCAGGAGGCTGAGATCTGAGGATCACGCGGTTCAAAGCCAGCCCAGGCAGGAAAGTCTGTGAGACTCTTATCTCCAATAAACCACTAGAAAACTGGAAGTGGCACTGTGGCTCAAGCGGTAGAGCGCTAGCCTTGAGCTGAAGAGCGCAGGGACAGCACCCAAGCCCAGAGTTCAAGCCCCATGACCAACTAAAAAAAAAGAAAAAAAAAGGAAAGAAAGAAGGGTCTTCTTTGCCTTTCAGAAGTATTTACTGCTTAGGTAAATTTCTGATATTAGGTAACAGTGGCAGTTTTAAACATGAATGGTTTTCAGAATCAAGCTGTTTGGCTCTGGTACAAAGTCTAATATTCTACCCAAGAATTCTAGGAAACTCATAGCCATCTCTTTCTCAAAAGAAAGATGTGACAAGAACTGTCTCTCAGCCCTGCTTCTTTGCCTAGTTTAGACTGGCCCATAAGGTTCTCATTTACACATTGATTTCTTGCCAACTTCATCAGTAAAAGTATAAATTTTACATGTCACAAAAGTTAAATAGACATTAATATGTTTATTGAGGAATGCAAAAAATCATTGCAGAATGAAGCCATGGCTTTCAGAAGATTCCCTATGGGCTGGTAACTCCATAAGAACCACATACTTGCTGGGCGCCTGTGGCTCACGCCTGTAATCCTAGCTACTCAGGAGGCTGAGATCTGAGGATCCCGGTTCAAAGCCAGCCCAAGCAGGAAAGTCCGTGAGACTCATATCTCCAATAAACCACTTGAAAACTGGAAGTGGGGCTGTGGCTTAAGTGGTAGAGCATTCGCCTTGAGCTGAAGAGCTGAGGGACTGCACCCAAGCCCAGAGTTTAAGCCCCACGACCAACCAAAAAAAAAAAAAAGAACCATATACTTAGCTGGTCACTGGTGGCTCACACCTGTAATCCTAGATACTCAGGAAGCTGAGATCTTAGGATGAGTTCAAAGCCAGCCTAAGCAGGAAAGTTTATGAGACTGGTTATTTTCAATTAACCACCAAAAAGCCAAAAGTAGAGCTGTGGCTCAGGTGGCAGATAGAGCATTAGCCTTGAGCTAAAAAGGTCAGGGACAGCATCCAGGCCTTGAGTTCAAGCCCCAGGACTGGCACCAAAAAAAAAAGTAGAAATATACATATACATACAGAGAGAGAGCGCGCGCATGCACACAAGCACAATGCTTAGCAATACTTAGCAAATGCTTGGGTTTTATTTTTATTTTTGGGGGGGTCTGGTCGTGGGGCCTGAACTGTGGGCCTGGGCACTGTTCCTCAGCTCTTCAGCTCAAGGCTAGCACTCTACCACTTGAGCCACAGCGCCATTTCCACCTTTTTTCTTTTTTGCTTATGTGGTGCTGAGGAATTGAACCCAGGGCCTCATGCATGCAAGGCAAGCACTCTACCACTGAGCCAACTTCCCAGCCCTGGGTCAGCTTCTTAATTGCCCATGTGCAGTGAAGATATCTACTATATTGTTGAACTGACCTTGGGTATCTCCATCTAGTATTAAGCTATCTTAAACACTTGGGCATTCTACATATACAGAGCATTATTTTTTGTCATTCCTAGGGGAAGTAACACCAGGACTATCTCAAGTGGAATATGCACTTCGAAGACACAAACTAATGTCTCTGATCCATAAGGAAACCCAAGGACAGAGTGGAACAGACCACACAGTGGTTGTGCTTTCCAGCCCTACATACTACATGAGCAATGATATCCCCTACACTTTCCACCAAGACAACAACTTCCTGTACTTGTGCGGATTCCAAGAGCCTGATAGCATTCTGGTCCTTCAGAGCCTCCCTGGCAAGCAGTTACCATGCCATAAGGCCATGCTTTTTGTTCCTGGGAGAGACCCCAGTCGAGAACTTTGGGATGGTCCACGATCTGGCACAGATGGAACAATAGCCCTAACTGGAGTGGACGAAGCTTACACACGAGAAGAATTTCAACACCTACTGCCAAAACTGAAAGGTAACACATGGGAGCAAGTCAAAGCTTAGGCGAACTTGGGATTTAGACCTTAATTGCCTGGATAGCTTTTGATTTCCTAAAATAATCATAGCAGTTTGTTATTTGTGGTGAAATAAAAACCTGGGAAATCTTATTTCCCATGTGTAGTGAGATTAGCATAAACTGATGATCTTGTATGCCCATATTAAGCTGTGACAGAGAGCTGTCTTTCCTAGAAAACTGAGCTACTTCAAACATTTTACCTATACAATTGCTAAATCTTCACTAAATTTTTCATTCACAGAGACAAGTTAACCATTCTAGCTTGAAACTGGGGGATATTGAAGGAAGGGATGACATTGTCCAAAGTTTACTCATGCCAGGTGCTGGTGATCGTACCTGTACTCTTAGCTACTCAGGAGGCAATCTGAGGATCCATGTTGGAAGCAAGCCCCAGCAGGAATGTCTGAGACACTTATCTCTACTAAACTACAAAAAAAAAAAAAAGACAGAAGTATGGGCTGGGAAGGTGGCTCAGTGGTAGAGCACTTGCCTTGCATGCCTGAGGGCCTGGATTCGATTCCTCAGCACCACATAAGCAAAAAGAAAAAAGCCGGAAGTGGCGCTGTGGCTCAAGTGGTAGAGCACTAGCCTTGAGCTGAAGAGCTGAGGGAC
>NW_012267295.1:1585445-1585822 GCF_000151885.1 Dipodomys ordii | reverse complement strand
AAAAAAAAAAAGTTTTTCCTGTAAAAAAGGTAGACTAAGGCATGAAAACAAATCAAGTGCCATACAAGCACCATAATTTTCCAACATTTTAAATGGAGGCACTATGTCATCTGCATCAGAATTATTTGGTGATGTATATTGGCGCTAGAAATATTTAATACATGTTGGGAAATGTAAAAATAAAGATTTTTTCAAGTGTCTCATTTACACAGTAAGATGTTAGCTTTTAAATAGTTTCTCAATATTCTGGTGAAATTTTAATCACTCAATGTTTTGGAATTACTATCTTGCATCTTTGCCTATGATGTCCTGAATGGAAGCCCTTCTATGTATACTCCTCACATAGCTGGGAAGACAGGCACACAGCACCACGCCAA
>NW_012267295.1:1571410-1585030 GCF_000151885.1 Dipodomys ordii | reverse complement strand
AGTTGAGGGACAGCGCCCAGGCCCAGAGTTCAAGCCCCACGACCAACAAAAAAAAAAAAAAAAGAGTCTCATGGGCTTTTCTGCCCAGACTGGCTTCAAACCATAATCCTTAAGTCTCTTGAGAAATAGGATCATAGGCATGTGCCCAGCCATGCCCAGTTTTTTTTGTTGTTCAATTGAGGGTTTTGTATAATTTTTACTATAGCTAGCCTTGAACCATGATCCTTGTGAGTACCTAAAATCACAGGCATTTGTTATACTTAAGTAATACTTCTAAAACTCAATAATGATGAAAGAAAGCAGTAATTGAATTTTAGCTCTGTCATTTTATTATAAGAACATTGAAAATTTTAGGCAGAAAATTTTTATATTCAGTCCCAGAATATCTAGCCATTTTGATTAGTCTTGCTAGTGATTTATGGTCAAACTTACCAGTTGTTGCAGACTTGAGAAAGTTTTCCTCAGTCCTTTAGTGTTCCACAGGTTTTACAGTGTTGACTTGGTCAAGTTACACTTAGAGTTGATATTTCTTATTGCTTTTAGGGTTTTTTTGTGTTTGTTTTCAGTTGGGGTTTGGATTTGGCTCTCCTCCTGCCCCCACCCTCTCTGGGGATGAAACCTAGGACCTCATAAAAGCAAATGTTCTGCCATTGTGCTCCTAGATTGTTGTTTTCCCTTTATTGCATTCTTTGGTGCTGGTGGAACCCAGGGCCTCAGGAGTGCTAAACATGTATTCTACCACTGAGCTATACCTCCAGCCTCTTTTAGTTTCTTTTGTGTGTGTGTGGTGATACTGAGATTTGAACTCAGGGTCTGACACTTGGTATGTAGGTGCTCTGTCACTTGAGCCATGCTTCCAGCCTTAAAATTATATTTTGACTTCTTATTCTAGCTGAGAACAACACTGTTTGGTATGATTGGATGAAGCCTTCTCATGCACAGCTCCATGCTGACTACATGCAGCATCTAACTGAGGCCAAATCCAGGAGTAAGAATAAGGTTCGGGGTGTCCAGCAGCTAATACAGCGCCTCCGGCTCATCAAATCTCCTGCAGAAATTAAGAGAATGCAGATTGCTGGGAAGTTGACTTCACAGGTATGACTCTAGTTGAAAAAGTTTTTCCAAATTAAAAAAGTCATAAAGTAAGGTTCAGTAGGCCCCTTGAGGTATTGTAGTAACGTCACAAGCTAGTGAGCATCTAGCTTCTACTTCCATATGATTAGTAACATATGTACAGATTCAGTACCTTACAAGGCAAAGTAAATCTGTCCTCTTCGTTTTTGTTTTTGTGTTTGGGTCCGGTTGTGGGGCCTGAACTCTGGGCCTGGGCGGTGTCCCTCAGCTCAAGGCTAGCACTCTACCACTTGAGCCACAGCGCCACTTCCAGCTTTTTTCTTTTAGCTTATGTGGTGCTGAGGATTCGAACCCAGGGCCTCATGCATGCAAGGCAAGCACTCTACCGCTGAGCCACCTTCCCAGCGCTCTTCTTGGTTTTTGTATGTGTGTTTTCGTTTTGTTTTTGTTTGTGGGTCATGGGGCCTGAACTCTGGGCCTGGGCACTGTCCCTCAGCTCTTCAGCTTAAGGCTAGCGCTCTACCACTTGAGACACGGCACTACTTCTGGCTTTTTCTGTTTATGTGGTGCTGAGGAATCGAACCCAGGACCTCATGCATGCAAGGCAAAGCACTGTACCACTGAGCCACCTTCTCAGCCCAAATCTATATTCTTTTAAAATGGATCTTTTATTCAGCATTCTTAGTTTGTCCTTGAAACAACATAAATTGAGCCATTTTATTCCCATTCCTTTAGGTAACTGCACTAATAGTGATAGTTAAATAAGAGTTTAATTGCTAAAGACTCAAAGGACCCAAAATAACAGTGCGTAATCGAATTTATTACACATGTTACACATGCTCCTGAAGGACAGTGGAATTATATCCCAGTAAACCCATCATAAGTTGAAAATGTTGTTTATCACAAATGCATTGAAGCTGGGTGCCAGTTCATTCATTATGCCTATAATCCTAGCAACTCAGGAGACTGAGATCTGAGGATTGTGGTTCAAAGCCAGCCCAGGCAAGAAAATCTCTTATTTCCAATTAACTACTTGAAATCTGGAAGTGGCATTGTGGCTCAAAGTGGTAGAATGTTAGCCTTGAGCTGAAGAGCTCAGGGACTGCCCAGGCCCAGAATTCAAGCCCCACAACTGGGCAAGGGCAGAGAGGGGGGTCAAAAGCGGGGCACCAATGGCTCACCCCTGTAATCCTAGAGACTCAGGACATTAAGATCTGAGAATCAGGGGCTGGGAAGGTGGTTCAGTGGTAGAGCTCTTTTGTCTTGCATGCCTGAGGGCCTGGATTTGATTCCTCAGCACCACATAAGCAAAAAGATAAAAGCCGGAAATGGCGCTGTGGCTCAAGTGGTAGAGCACTAGCCTTGAGCTGAAGAGCTGAGGGACAGCATCCAGGCCCAGAGTTCAGGCCCCACGACCAGACCAAAAAAAAAAAAAAGATCTGAGAATCATGGGTCAAAGCCAGCTGGAGCAGGAAAGTCTGTGAGACTCTTATCTCCATTTAAGCACCAGAAAATCAGAAGTGGTGCTATAGCTCAAAGGGATAGAATGGGCTGGGAAGGTAGTTCAGTGGTAGAGCTCTTGCCTTGCATGCCTGAGGCCCTGGGTTCGATTCCCCAGCACCACATAAGCAAAAAGAAAAATGCCAGAAGTGGGGCTGTGGCTCAAGTGGTAGAGCGCTAGCCTTGAGCTGAAGAGCTGAGGGACAGCACCAAGGCCCAGAGTTCAGGCCCCACGACCGGACCCAAAAAAAAGGGGGGGGTAGAACACTAGTCTTGGGCAAAAGAGCTTAGGAACAATGTCCAGGCCCTGGGTATTACAGGTATGAGCCACCAGCACTTGGCTTAATTGCCCATTTCTTTTTTTTTTTTTGTCGGTCATGGGGCTTGAACTCTGGGCCTGGGCACTGTCCCTCAGCTCTTCAGCTCAATGCGAGCACTCTACCACTTGAGCTACAGCGCCACTTCCAGTTTTCTGGTGGTTTATTGGAGATAGGAGTCTCACGGTCTCTCCTGCCCGGGCTGGCTTTGAACCGCGATCCTCAGATCTCAGCCTCCTGACTAGCTAGGATTACAGGCGTGAGCCACCAGCGCCCGGCTTAATTGCCCATTTCTAAAGGTTGGTTTGAGCAGAACCTTAATACAAATCCTCCATCTGGTCTCAAACTCAGTGCTGGGTGGGATTACAAGTATGTGCCACTATACCCAGCCTATCTCCGAGTATGTATGGTAGAACCTACTCCGAATCAGTTTTAGTAAACAGCTTCTCTGTGAACTGGTAAGTACATACCACACTCACCCCAGTACTATTCAAAGCCAGAGATGTTGCTCCTTGATCCAGAAGTCTCAGAAAACAGTAAACTAAGAGCTCATATAGATACTGTATAGAATAATCTAGAAAATGGCTCTTTTTTCTTTTTGGCCAATCCTGGGGCTTGTGCTCAGGGCCTGGGCACTGTCTCTGAGCTTCTTTGGCTCAAGATTAGCAGTCTACCACTTGAGCCACAGTGCCACTTCTGGCTTTTTCAGTTTATGTGGTACTGAGGAATCGAACGCAGGGCTTCATACATGGTAGGCAAGCATTCTACCACTAAGTCACATTCCCAGCGCTTCTTTTCTTAACTAAATAACAACTCCTTACTTCCATAATTTCTTACCTTCTAATATGGACTTGACACATAAATATTAATTACTGTTGTAATTAGTCTTACAGGATTAGCTAATTCATCAGAAATGATAACAACCAGTTGAGGGCATGAGTAGCTCACACCTGTAACCTTACCTACTCGGGAATCTAAGATCTAAGGATTCTAGTTTGAAGCTAGCTATACTGGACAGACAAATTCAAGAAATGCTTATCCTTATCTTCAGTTAGCCATGAAAAAGACAAAAGTAGAGGTGAGCCTCAAGTAGTGATGCTCCAGCCTTGACCCAAAAATATGAGGCCCTGAATTCAAGTTTAAGTTCTGGCACAAAAACAAAACAAATTATAGCAGCTAGATTCTTTTGATTAGAGCTCCATCTATTGACCATAGAGAGGAGCTCCATCTGAAGTGATACTGAGTTTCATATTTTTGTTGGTTTTGTGTTGATACTAGGGCTTGCACTCAGGCTCGGAGCTTACTTTGAAACTGTCACTACAGGTGGTATTTAGTCAACCTGCCCCAACAATTTTTTTTGTCCGATCGCGGTCCTGAACTCTGGGCCTGAGCACTGTTCCTCAGCTCTTTAGCTCAAGGCTAGTGCTCTACCACTTGAGCCATAGCGCCACTTCCGGCTTTTTTTCTTTTTGCTTATGTGGTACTGAGGAATCGAACCCAGGGCCTCATGCATGCAAGGCAAGCACTCTACCACTGAGCCACCTTCCCAGCCCCTGAGCTACCTTCCCAGCCCCTGCCCCAAGAATTTATATTTCCTTTCTAGTTCCATTATTCTAATTCCTAAATTTTTTTGAATCCACTAATTTCAAAATAAATGCCACTTCAAGCAAAATATGGCTTGGTTCATTGGTTTATTTTGCTATCAGAAGCATTTTTTTCTGTCAAAATAATGCTTTAGCTATGTTTTAGTTTAGAATGGGTCAAGTGTGAGAAAGATAAATAAAGAAGAGAAATTTAAGCCGGGCTCTGATGGCTCATGCCTATAATCCTAGCTTCTCAGGAGGCTGAGATCTGAAGATCACAGTTCAAAGCCAGCCCAAGCAGGAAAGTTCATGAGATTCTTATCTCCAATAAATCATAGAAAACTGGAAGTGGCACTGTGGCTCAAGTGGTAGAGCACTCGCCTTGAGCTGAAAAGCGCAAGGACAGCACCCAAGCCTAGAGTTCAAGCCCCACGACCGACAAAAAAAAAAAAAAGGAAAAAATAAGTTACATGTGCTAGGATAACCAAATGCCCACATGCAGAAAAATGAAATTGCATCCCTATCTCATACCATATATGAAAAGTAACTCAAATTGAATTAATGACCTAACTTAAGAGCTAAAAAGCTGAGTGACAGTGGCTCATACTTGGAATCCTAGCTACTTAGGAGGCTGAGATCTGAGTATCTCCATTTGAAGCCAGCTTGGGCAGGAAAATCCATGAAACTTTTATCTCCAATAAACTACTCAGAAAAAAAAAAAAAAAAACAGAAACAGCATTGTGGTTCAAGTGGAAGAGCACTATCCTTGAGCATAAAGAGTCTCTAGGACAGAACCCAGACCTTGAGTTCAAGCCCTAGGACCAGGAAAGAAACAAAGTTTCCAGTGAATTTTGTTGTCATACCAAATTCATAGGCAACAAAAGAACACCTTCATACAAATTTGAAAATTGTACATGAAAGATACTGTCAAGAAAGTTGAAAAAAGAAAAGTACAGAATGGGAGAAAGTTATGTATCATATATATGATAAAGGTCTAATATCAGAATATCAAAAGGCCACATCTAATTCAACCACAAAAAGACAACTAAATTTATTAAATGAGTATTTCTCCAAAGAGACACCCATTGTCCAACATCATGAGTCTTTAGCAAAACAAAAAGCAAAAAAGAATCTTTGGAAGGGTTGGAAGAGGGTACAGAACTGGAGGGAGAAAGGGGCAAAGTGCAGCAGTGGAGCTCGCTGGACACTGATGAAAGCGAACTGTACAATTCGTGGGTGGAGACGCAAGGGAGGGACTGGGAGTGAGAGAATAGAAGACACCACGAAAGGAAACGTACTCATTACCTGACTTGTGTAAATGTAATCCCTCTCAATATCACCACTATAATAACGATAAATTAATTATTTAAAAAACTGCCTACATGAAAGACTATAAATTTCATATACAACAACCAAAAAAACACCTCAAAACCACAATGAGATACCACATTTCACCCACTGAAGAGGCTATTTCAAATAATAGGGCTGTGAATGTGGCCAAGATATGAGGATTGTGGTTCAAAGCCAGCCAGGGCAGGAAAAGTCTGTGAGACTCACTCTTATCTCCAATAAACCACTTAGAAAACCAGAGAGAGAGAGAAATTGAAACCTTTGTACTTTCTATGGGAATGTGAAATGATTCAGTGATTCAGCCATAAGTTAGAAAAGGCCAGGTAGCTGGGCGCTGGTGGCTCATGCCTGTAATCCTAGCCTCCTATAATCTCAGGAGGCTGAGATCTGAGGATCTCGGTTCAAAGCCAGCCCGGGCAGGAGAGACCTTAAGACTCCTATCTCCAGTAAACCACCAGAAAACCGGAAGTGGCGCTGTAGCTCAAGTGGTAGAGTGCTCGCCTTGAGCTGAAGAGCTGAAGGACAGCGCTCAGGCCCAGAGTTCAAGCCCCACGACCAACCAAAAAAAAAAAAAAGAAAAGGCCAGGTAAGGTGGTATAACCTGCAGGATTAGAAGCTCGCAGTGAGCCCTCATCTCAAATCATCATCAATCATCAAATGCATAGAAAGGGGTTGTCATCTACATTGGCATACTATTCAGTTCTAGGAAAGAATGAAACACTAATATGGGTGAGCCTTGAAGTCAGTGGGCTGAGTGAGAGATTTCAGATATAAAATTCTACATCCTGAATTAATCTACATCCTGTATGATTGTATATGTAATGGCCAGATCACACAAATCCATAGAGACCAAGAAGATAAGCACCAGGGGGTAAAGATGCAGGAAAATGGGAATTAAGATATGGAGTTAGAGCTGGGAAAGTGACTCAGTGGTACAGTGCTTGTCTTGCATGCCTGAGGCCCTGGGTTCAATTCCTCAGCACCACACAAGTAGATAAAAGCCCAAAGTGGCACTGTGGCTCAAGTGGTAGAGCACTAACCTAGAACTGAAGAGCTGAAGGACAGAGTTCAGGCCCCATGATTGGCCAAAAATAAATAAATAAATGATATGGAGTTAGATACCTTCTAGTATTCTGGGTTCTAAAGCCAGATACACTAAAGTGGCAGCTAAACAGCATTCAGAAGTTTAGTTGTGCATGCCTCTAATCCAGTATTCAGGAAGCTGAGGTAGAAGGATTGTTGAGTACCAAGACCTTGTCTCCAAACCCCAAAAATTAAAAGAAAATTATAATTATCATCCATGCATTGGTAGCTCACCCTCATAATCCTAGCTACTCAAGAGGCTGAGGTCTGAGGATTATTAAAGCCAGCCCGGACAGGACAGTCTGTGAGACTTTTTTTTTTTTTTTTCCCTGATCCTGGAGCTTGAACCTGGGCCTGGACACTGTCCCTGCTCCTTTTGCTCAGGCTAGTGCTCTGCCATTTGAGCCACAGCCACAGCTTTTTCTCTGATTAATTGGAGATAAGAGTCTCACAGAGGCTGGGAAGGTAGCTCAGTGGTAGAGCGCTTGCCTTGCATGCATGGGGCCCTGGGTTCCATTCTTCAGCATCACATAAGCAAAAAGAAAAAAGCCAGAAGTGGTGCGGACAGCGCTGCCAGGCCCAGAGTTCAGGCCCCACGACAGGACCCAAAAAAAGAAAAAAGAGTCTCACAGACTTTCCTGCCTGGGCTGGCTTTGAATCAAGATCCTCCTATCTCAGCCTCCTGAATAGCTAGGATTATAAGCATGAATCACCAGAACCCAGTGAGAGACTCTGTTGTTGTTGTTGTTGTTGTTGTTGTGATTGGGGGCTTGAAATTGGCCTAGGCACTGTCCTTCAGCTCTTCAGCCCAAGGCTAGCATTCTACTACTTGAGCCATAGTGCCACCTTCGGCATTTTCTGCTTATGTGGTTCTGAGGAGTTGAACCCAGGGCCTCATGCATGCAAGGCAAGCACTCTACCACTGAGCCACCTTCCCAGCTGCCGAGAGACTCTTATCTCCACTACACTACCAAAGCCAGAAGTAGAGCTGTGGCTCAAAGTTAGTGGAGCACAAAGGAGTTCAGGGACAGTACCCAGACAGTGAGTAAAAGTTAGAGGATGAGCACCAAAAGGAAAAAAAATCAGTTACTAATATGAGGATATAGATCCTCCTACCTATTCCACAATCTCAACTACAAGGGTAGTATAGGTAGGAGAATGAATTTTAAAAAAGATAATCCAATAAAAAGGGCCAGCAGTGTGCCTCTCGTTTCTTGCGCAGCAAAAGTGAGGATTTGATTCAAGTTCCAGGACCAACAAAAAAACAGAAAAACACATTGGTGTGATTATCATGCAGAATTAGTAAACATATTATTAGAGACCAGTGGTTCTCAGTTAGAGAAATATTTTCTTCCCTAGGGGACATTTTGGCAATATGTGGTGGTCACAATTGCAGG
This sequence comes from Dipodomys ordii, assembly GCF_000151885.1. Lineage (NCBI taxonomy): Eukaryota > Metazoa > Chordata > Mammalia > Rodentia > Heteromyidae > Dipodomys > Dipodomys ordii. The sequence goes on along the minus strand of NW_012267295.1, from coordinate 1,576,726 downwards.
ATGCCACTGACATTCTGAATTAAACAGGACTATAGCCCACAAGAAAGAATTATCTGTCCCTAAATGTCAGAAACACTGAGTTTGGGAGCCCCTGCTACATAGACCAGACCACTTAGTCTGTAATTTCATATACTCAAGCTATAAAAGCATCTCATTAAATAAATGGAAAGTTTGTGTCTTAGTCAGAAAGTGACTTATTTCCAAACAGTTCTCCTGGAGGATAGGAAATATATGATAAAGGTGGCAGCAGGTTGTATCTGGACCCGTTCTTTGTGGATGGGGTCATCTAGGGTCTTACATGGCAGGAGGGATGGGAAGAAGGAATGCTGTTCCCTGTTGGCTGGAAAGGGCTGACCTCACTTTCTCCAGCCCTTGGGGGGGTGGGGGGAAGGTTACACACATCATGCTCACTAGCCCTGGGGCTGAAATCAGCTTTTTTTGCTCAAGACTAGTGCTCTGCCACTTTGAGCCATAACACCACTTCTGGCTTTTTGGTGGATAATTAGAGATCAGAGTCTCAGGGACTTTCCTTCAAACCACAGTCCTCAGGTCTCAGCCTTCTGAATGACTAGAAGTACAGGCGTGAGCCACCAACACCTAGCTATCTCCAGTACTTTTTAAAAGTTGCTTATCCCATCCATGAGGGCATAGACCTCACTCCTGAATTTGTTCCCAACAGGCCTAGACTACAGTGGAGATAAAGTTTGAACAGGAGGTTTGCATGGAACATGAAACAGTTTCAGCCATAGCATAGCACTTCCCAGGTGCTTTATTCTAGTATGACGTGTATTTTGAGTGGAAAAATGAGATGCGAATTCTATCGTCAGTCAAATATTCTGGAGAACAATTTTCTGTCCCTCCTTCCAGACAAAATAATTTATACTCATTTAGTTACAACTTCAGGTTAACAAAGCTGGGTAGAAGTGTTTGTTATGTGAATTCCAGAATTAGTTGAATGTTGGAGTATGCAACATAGTTAAAGTAAATATTTGGTCCTCCCTTTCTCTTCAGGCTTTCATAGAGACCATGTTTGCCAGCAAAGCCCCTGTGGAGGAAGCCTTTCTTTATGCTAAGGTGAGCCTCAGATCGTGGAGAGGGTCTTGCTGGGGAAGAATGTGATTTCATTGGTTTACAGCATATTTTCAACAATCAGGTTTTCATTCTATTAGAGGATTCAGGTCTCAGAGGTTACCGGCATTTATTAGATGAATCTAAAACATGCAGAATTAGAGTTAGAGGAAGAAAACCATGAAGGGCAGCTGATGAAGAAGGAAAAATTCAATGTGTAAAATATTAATAAAACTGAAACTTTCATTTAATATAAAGGTCGTCCATGGGTACTAGCAGTGGAACTATTACTGGAGCACAGTGAATTTAGCTATTTGAAAAGCTAATTTAGGAAGTAGACATCAACAGATCTTGATTTGAGATCAGGCCCAGACACAACGTTCACAAGATTACATTTCAGCCAATAGTTGTCATCCCAAGATAAGGGGCTGGGCCGGGTGAATCATACCTGTAACTCCAGTGACAAAGGGAAGCACAACGGGACCCCAATGCTGGCTGGCCTGTGCGTGAAGCAAAATCTCACCTCAAAAATAACCAATGAGCCAGGCACCAATGGCCATATTTATATATGGCCATATTTAGCTTAAGCAGGAAATACAGAGAACTCAAAAGAAAAAGGATTTAATGTTAAGGCTAACTGGTAATAGAAGAGTATGCATAGAATAGATTGTAGTACATAGGTGAGAGATGTAGAAAATGGGATGAAGTTGCAGCATGAAGAGTTTGGGAAATGTGATGACTGACTCTGCAGTGATGACTAACAGTAAGCTCTAGTATCAGGGACAGGCCATGCAAGACAGCCTGGGTTGAGCAGCCCCACAGAAATCCAAAATTGTCTCAGACCTTTTTGTTTTTCAGTTTGAATATGAATGCCGGACTCGAGGCGCAGACATCCTAGCCTACCCACCTGTGGTTGCTGGTGGTAATCGCTCAAACACTTTGCATTACGTGAAAAATAATCAACTCATCAAGGTATATAAAATGCCCTGCTTTGCTGCTTCCGAAAGGTCCAAATGCCCTAAGAGAAACCAGCTTCTACAAATGAACCACCATTTAAAAAACACTTCCGCCAGCTGATCATGCCTGTAATCCTAGCTACACAGGAGGATGAGATGTAAGGATCCCAGTTCAGTCAGCCCAGTCAGGCAGTAAAGTCCATGAGACTCTTTATCTCCAATTAACCACCAAAAAGCCAGAAGTGTAATTGTAGCTCATGTAGTAGAGTACTAGCCTTGGGCAAAAAAGCTCAGGGACAGTATCTAGTTGCTGAGTTCAAGTCCCAGGAACAGCACACACACACGCCAAAAAAAAAGCCAGGCACTGGTGGCTCATGCCTGTAATCCAACTTTTTTTTTTTTGGTCGGTTGTGGGGCCTGAACTCTGGGCCTGGGCGCTGTCCCTCAGCTCTTCAGCTCAAGACTAGCACTTTACCACTTGAGCCACAGCACTACTTCCGGCTTTTTTTTTCTGCTTATGTGGTGCTGAGGAATCTAACCCAGGGCCTCATGCATGCAAGGCAAGTGCTCTACCACTGAACCACCTTCCCAGCCCCAAATCTAACAGTCTTAACCACCAGAAAACTGGAAGTGCCGCTGTAGCTCAAGTAGGAGAGCGCTACCCAGCACCCAGAGTTCAAACCCCATGACCGACAAAAAAAAAAAAAAGTTTGGGGGTGTGGCTCAAGTGGTAGCAAATGCAAGGCTCTGAGTTCAAACTCTTCATAGTGTTTTTTTTTTTTAAATTAGAACTTTTGCAAACAAAATAATATTTTAGACTAGAAGAAACAATGTAGAATGGTGAGATCACCCACTTCCGCCTTTCATACTTTTCTCCAGGATGGTGAAATGGTGCTTCTGGATGGAGGTTGTGAGTCTTCCTGCTATGTAAGTGACATCACACGCACCTGGCCTGTCAATGGCAGGTAGGACTTGTACTACAGAGTAACACTTGTACTGCTCCTTCTGGGTTGGTGTTAGAATATGGATATATACAGAATAAATTACTAAAAAAACCAACTGGGCTATTTATAGGTCATATTAACCCTCTCTGCAAAGATCCTGATTACATTCCAAACTGCTTATCATAAAACTGTTAGGTACCTAGAAACACTCACACATTTTTTTGGGGGGGAGGTGGGGGTCCGGTTGTAGGGCCTGAACTCGGGACCTGTGTGCTGTCCGTCAGCTCTTCAGCTCAAGGCTAGCGCTCTAACCACTTGAGCCACAGCACCACTTCCGGCTTTTTTCTTTTTGCTTATGTGGTGCTGAGGAATTGAACCCAGGGCCTCATGCATACAAGGCAAGCGTTCTACCACTGAGCCACCTTCCCAGCCCTCACACATTTTTTAAGTTAACTATGAAGTAATTTTTTCTCTTATGATTACAAAGGTAATATTTACAGAATGGTAGAATTTTTTGGTTAGGGCAGGTGCTGGTGGATTACACCTGTAATCCTGGTTTCTCAAGAGGCTGAGGATCTGAGGATCAAGGTTGCAAGCCAAACTGGGCAGGAAAATTTGTGAGACTCTCATTTCCACTAAACTACCAAAAAAAAAAAAAAACAGAAATGAATCTGTGGCTCAGGTGGTAAAGTGCTAGCCTTGAGCAAAAGAAGCTCAAGGAGCCGGGTGCCAGTGGCTGATGCCTATAATCCTAGCTACTCAGGAGGCTGAGATCATAGGATCATGGTTCAAAGACAACCCGGGCAGGAAAGTCCGTGAAACTCTTATCTCCAATAAAAACCACCAGAAAACTGGAAGTGGACACTGTAGCTCAAGTGGTAAAGCACTAGCCTTGAGCTGAAGAGCTGAGGGACAGCGCTCAGGCCCAGAGTTCAAGCCCCATTACTGACCAATAAGAAACCCAAAAAACTCAAGGACAGCGCCCCAGGGCCTGAGTTCAAACCCTGGTACCAGTACCAAAAAAAAAAAAAAACTCTGGTTGAATTAAGCCTGATAGATTTAAATACTGGAAGAATCAGAAAGATGGAGAGAAATCCTTGGAAGACAAGGAACCACTAAAGAATCTGAGTCCCAAAAACTATATAGTACAACTAGAAATCCTTTAGTGATTTCTAATTGGTTGGAGAGTCCTCAGGAGACTGAAAACAATACCAGCATCTGGAAGCTGAATAAACCTGAACAGAGATTTTTATTGCTTCCATTGAGAGCAGAGTACATAGTTTGAATCCAGGCAGGGAGGTACTGATAGCTCACATTTGTAATACTGGAAAAAAAAAAAAAAAGCCTAGAGACAGTATTGAAGCCCTAAATTCAAGCTCCAGTACCAGTACCAAAAAAAAAAAAAGAACACTTTTCACTCAGCTGTCATCCTAACTGCATAGAAGGCTGAAATCAGAACTGACATTCCAGGTAGAAAAATATGCTGAGCTCCATCTCCATGGAAAGAAGCTGAGTGTGATGATGTTCAACACTTGTCATCCCAGCTACTCTGGGAAGCAAACAATAGGGTTGCAATAGAGATTCCTGAAGCAAGTCAAACCCTATCTCAAACATCTTCCTATATAAATATAATCTATCTATATGTATATATGCAGGTATAGATTATAGATACATACTACCATGCCCAGCTTTTGTTTATATTGTTATAATATTTAATGGTTATATTTTTGGAGGACACTTAACCACCTGTCAAAAATTTTCAAATTATAAGCTAAGTACCAGCAGCTCACACCTATAATCATAACTACTCAGGAAGCTGAGATCTAAGAATCACAGTTCAAAGCCAGCCTAGGTAAGAAAGTCTGTGAGACTCATCTCTAATAAACTACTCAGAAAAAGCTGGAGGACTGGGAAGGTGGCTCATTGGTGGAATGTTTGCCTTGCATGCATGAGGTCCTCAGTTCGATTCCTCAGCACCACATAATCAGAAAATGCCAGAAGTGGCGCTGTGGCTCAAGTAATAGAGCATCAGCCTATAGCACAAAGAGGCTCAGGGATAGCACCTCGGCTCTGAGTTCAAGCCCCAGGACTAGTAGAAAAAAAAAATTTTTTTCAAATTATAAAAAGAACAGCAGGGCTGGGAATGTAGCTTAGTGGTAGAGGGTTTGCCTAGCATCCATGAAGCCCTGGGTTCGATTCCTCAGTACTACATAAACAGCCAGAAGTGAAGCAGAGTGGTAGAGGCTAACTTTGAGCACAGAGATGCACAGGGACAGATTCTAGGTCCTGAGTTCAAATCCCAGGACCAGCCAAAAAAAACATCATGGCCAGGCACTGGTGACTCTTAC
>NW_012267295.1:1564528-1570850 GCF_000151885.1 Dipodomys ordii | reverse complement strand
TTTCCTGGGCTGGGAAGGTGGCTCAGTGGTAGAGCGCTTGCCTTGCATGCCTGAGGCCCTGGGTTCGATTCCTCAGCACCACATAAGCAAAAAGGAAAAAGCCAGAAGTGGTGCTGTGGCTCAAATGGTAGAGTGCTAGCCTTGAGCTGAAGAGCTGAGGGACAGCGCTCAGGCCCCGTGACCGGACCCAAAAAAAAAAAAAGAGTCTGAGTTTCCTACCTGGGCTGGCTTTGAACCAAGATCCTCATATCTCAGCCTCCTGAGTACCTGAGATTATAGGCATAAGCCACTAGCACCCCACTTAAACCTTTTTTGGGGGGTAGGGAGCCCGGTTGTGGGACCTGAACTCTGGGCCTGGGCGCTGTCCCTCAACTCTTAAGCTCAAGGCTAGAGCTCTACCACTTGAGCCACAACCACTTCCGGCTTCTTTTTTCTATTTTCTTTTTCTTCTTCTTTTTTTTTTTTTTTGCTTATGTGGTGCTAAGGAATTGAACCCAGGGCCTCATGCACGCAAAGCAAGCACTCCACCACTGAGCCACCTTCCCAGCCCCTGCTTGAACATTTTTGTACATTAAATTTTTTTTTAGTTAAAATGACAACAGTGCTCTATTGTCATGAGCCTGAAATTGTTCTAATCAAACAGAAACAAATTTATAGTAATATAGGACTATTCTGAACTCTTGTTTTTTTTCTTGTCCTCAGATTCACCTCACCTCAGGCAGAACTCTATGAAGCTGTTCTAGAGATCCAGCGAGGCTGTCTGAGCCTCTGCATGCCTGGGACAAGCTTGGAGAACATCAACAGCTTGATGCTGACACTGATGGGTCAGAAGCTAAGAGAGCTGGGCATTGTGAAGAGCAGTATGGAAAATGCATTCAAGGTGCTTCACTATTCTTGACTCCAGTTCTCAAGAACACTTAGTACACTGCCAAGTTATTACCCTGTATCACAAAGCTAAGTAGATTTAAAATAGTCTGCAATTCTTTATGAGGGACTTGGTTTAACATGGATTAAAACAAAAGAAGTAGTTACTTATTTCTCCCAGAAGATGGCAGCACATTGTGATTCTTGCCTATAGCATAGTCAGCCAGCTCAATATTCAGAAAACATGAAATGAAGTCTGGTACAGACAAGATAGGATGCTAAGGACACAAAAAAGGTTAACAATCTCATGTGATTCTAGAGGCCACAGGAAGATGATTATTGTTTTAGTAACAGTGCTTATACTTTAATAGTATGATCAAAGACCATTTTATTTGCATTCTAAATGTAATGGCCAGAGGTTGGTGGCTTACACCTATAATACTAACTTCTCCGGGCTAAGATCTGAGGATCTAGGTTTGAAGCCAACCCAGGGAAGCAAAGCCCATGAGATTTTTTTTCCCCCCAGTACAAGGGCTTGAACTCTGGGTCTAGGTGCTGTCACTGAGTTTTTATGCTTAAGGCTAGTGCTCTACCGTGTGAGCTACAACTCCACTTCTGGCTTTTGTGCTTAATTGGAGATAAGAGTCTCATAGACTTTTCTGCTTGGGCTGGCTTTGAACCGTGATCCTCAGATCTTAGCCTCCTGAGTAGCTAAGACTACTGGAGTGAGCCACCATTGCCTGGCACCATGAGACTCTTATCTCCAATTAAACAACAAAAAGCCAAATGTGGATCTCTGGCTCAAGGGGTAGAGTACTAACCTTGAACACAAAAGCTCAGGGACAGCACCTAGGCTCTGAATTAAAGCCCCAGAACTGGCACAAAATAATAATAATAAAGTTAAGATGCCAAGTGCTAGCCAAACAGACCATTTAGCATCTTCTGCTCAGTCTCTCAGACTCCTATTAGCAATGGAAAAGAAGCTGAAAGGACTGGGAAGGTGTCTCAGTGATAGAGCCTTGCATGCATGAGGTCCTGGGTTCATTTCCTTGGTACCACATAAGGAGAAAAAGCCAGAAGTGGTGCTGTGACTCAAGTGGGAGAGCACTAGCCTTGAGATGAAGAGCTGAAGGACAGTGCCCAGGCCCAGAGTTCAGATGCTGTGACTGACCAAAAAAAAAGCTGAAAATTCCCTGTTGTTCAATCCAAGAAATCCTTCATTAACTGATAGAAGTTTTTTTGTTTTGTTTTATCTTGTCTTGTTTATTTTTGTTTTTTTTTGGGGGGGGGGTCCGGTCGTGGGACCTAAACTCTGGGCCTGGGTGCTGTCCCTCAGCTCTTCAGCTCAAGGCTAGTACTCTACCACTTGAGCCACAGTACCACTTCCAGCTTTTTTCTTTTTGCTTATATGGTGCTGATGAATCGAACCCAGGGTCTCATGAATGCAAGGCAAGCGCTCTACCACTGAGCCACCTTCCTAGCCCCAGTTCCAGTTTTTTGAGTGATTATTTGGAGATCAAAGTCCCACAGGGACTTTTCTTCCTAGTCTGGCTTCAAACCACGATCTCAGCCTTCTGAGTAACTAGTAGCTAGTATTATAGGCGTAAGCCACCTGCATCAGTCTCAAGAACTATTTTCTGCTGCAGTGGCTCATGCCTATAATCCTAGCTACTCAGAATCAGAGGGTCACAGTTCAAAGCCAGTCCAGGCAAGAAAGTCCATGAGGACTCTTATCGCCAATAAACCACTAGAAAACCGGAAGTGGCGCTGTGGCTCAAGCAGTAGAGCACTCGCTTTGAGCTGAAGAGCACAGGGACAGCGCCCAAGCCCAGAGTTCAAGCCCCACGACTGACCAAAAAAAAAAGTGGCAAGACTATGGGGGAGAGATTAACACATTTCTCACTGACTTATTCATGCCTAACTTTCCCATAAGACATCATTGTTCTAATAATGCTGTATAATTCTTCCAGGTTGCTCGAAAATACTGCCCTCACCATGTTGGCCATTACCTTGGGATGGATGTGCATGACACTCCAGATATGCCCCGTTCCCTCCCACTGAAACCTGGTATGGTGATCACAGTTGAGCCAGGTAATGAGGGGTCTTAGCAGATCTGACCTGGGCACAGGGAATACTATCAAGTGGTTTTAATTAGAACCAACATAATTAAAAGAAACACCAGCCAGGCACCAGTGGCTCACGCCCGTATTCCTAGCTACTCAGGAGGCAAGATCTGAGGATCATGGTTCAAAGCCAGCCCCGGCAAGAAAGTCTGTGAGACTCTTATCTTCAATAAAGGTACTAGAAAACCGGAAGTGGCACTGTGGCTCTAGCAGTAGAGCACGTGCCTTGAGCTGAAGAGCTGAGGGACAGCACCCAGGCCCAGAGTTCAAGCCCCATGTCTGACCAAAAAAAACACCAAGGGCTGGGAAGGTGGTTCAGTGGTAGAGTGCTTGCCTTATATGCATGAGGCCCTGGGTTTGATTCCTCAGCAACACATAAGCAGAAAAAGCTAGAAGTGGCCCTGTGGCTCAAGTGGTAAAGTGCTTGCCTTGAGCTGAAGAGCTGAGGGACAGTGCTCCAGCCCAGAGTCAGGCCCCATGACTGACAAATAAAAAGAAACACCAAGAAAAGTCTCTTCAATGTTAGAAGAGAACTTTGTTTTGGACTTAACATCAGACAGTTTGTTTTCATTGACTCCAATAAGTACCAGATGGTGAATATTTTCTATAAGTAGATATTAAAAAGTAAGTTTATAATCCTGCCTTTGCCGAGGTCCATTTGTATTCATCTCCCAGTTAGTAGTAATAGGTTTCTTGAACTTCCAGAGGCAAGTGTATGTAGACAAGAGGCAACGAAAACTCACTGTGTGTCCAGTGCAACTCCCCTGCCAACTTCAGCATTATCCTATCCTTTTTTTCTGAAATAGGGTCTTCCTTGTGTAGCCAGGCTGCCCATGAACTCTCCATCCTTCTGCCCAGCCTCCCCTGCATGCTAGGATTATAGCTATACACTATCATACCCAGCTCTACCAAGTCTTCTCTCATAAGCATCAAAAAACCTGGTAATTGAATAGGTCATCTCACTGGAGTAAGGCTAGCTTTGGGGAAGAATGCCAAAGCCAACTTGGTGGCAACAGTGAGCTACAAAGATAGATGCCATGAGAGTTGATTTTTTTTTTTTGTATGTGTGCTCCAATCCTGGGGCCTAGGTGCTGTCCCTGAGCTTTTTTGCTCAAGGCCAACAATCTACTGCTTGAGTTCCGGGTATGGCTTTTTTGTTGTGGTGGTGGTTTAATTGGAATAAGAGTCTACCCAGGCTGGTTTCAAACCTCAATCCTCAAATCTCAGTAGCTCCTAGCTACTGACACCTAGAAAAGTTCTTTTTTGTTGGTGGTGGTGGTGGTGGTGGTCATGGGGCTTGAACTCTGGGCCTGGGCACTGACCTTCAGCTCAAGGCTAGTGCTTTGCCACTTGAGTCATAGCCACTTCCAGCTTTTTCTATTTATGAGGTGCTGAGGAATTGAACCCAGGGCTTCATGCATGTGAGGCAAGCACTCTACCACTGACCCAACTTCCCAGCAGCACTAAGCTGTTTGTTTTTTGGGGGTTTTTTGATCATGGGGCTTGAACTCTGGGCTTGGGTGTTGTCCCTGCGCTCTTCAGCTCAAGGCCGAGCTACAGCACCCCTCCCATTTTCAAGTGGTTTATTGGAGATAATAGTCTCTTGGACGTTCTTACAACCAGGCTGGCTTTGAATCATGATACTCAGATCTTAGCCTCCTGAGTAGCTAAGATTACAGGCGTGAGCCACCAGCCCCAGCTGATTTTTTTTAACCAGTCCTGAGGCTTGAACCCAGGGACTGGGCACTTCTTTTGCTCAAGGCAAACACTCTATCACTTGAGCCACAGTGCCACTTCTGGCTTTTATTGTTTATGTGGTACTGAGGAACCAAACCCAGGGCTTCTTGTATGCTAGGCAAGCATTCTAACACTGAGCCACATTCCTAGCCCTTGATTTTTAAAAATATGTTGGAAGCCTGGTACCAAGGGTTCATGCATGTAATCCTAGCTACTCAGGAGCCTGAGATTTTAGGATCACAGTTCAAAGCCAGTCTGGGCAAGAAAGTCCATTTAGACTCTTATCTACCAAAAAATACTCACAAAAAGCTGAAAGTAGCACTGTGGCTCAAGTGGTAGAACACTAGCCTTGAGCCAAAGAAACTCAAAAGATAGCATCCAGGCCCAGAGTTCAAGCCTCAGGACCAGCAAAAAAAAAAAAAAAAAACAATGTTGGGGTTGGAGATTTAGCTCAGTGGAAGAGCACTAGCCTGGCAAGTACAAGGCACTGAGCTTGGTCCTCAGATCTGGGAAAAATGTAAAATTAATGTGTTTTCATCTTGAAAAATATATCTCAACTTTAGATTTGAAAATCCAGAAGTGAAGCTGTGGCTCAATTAATAGAATGCTAGCTTTGAGCAGAAAAGCTCAGGGATAATGCCTAGGCCCAGTTCAAGCTCCAGCTTGGGGGCAGGGGCGGGGGGAGTGGGGGTCTGAGTGAGCACCAGAGGCACTAAATTCAAGTGACAATACCTAGAGAGAGAGACAGAGACAGAGAAACACACACACAACACATGCACACAAAATAGTTTTAATCTCCAGTATGTTATGGAAACATTTATTTTTTGTTGGTCATGGGGCTTGAACTCAGGGCCTGAGCTCTTTTTGCTCAAGATTAGTGCTCTACCACTTTGAGCCATAGCACCACTTCCAGCTTTCTAGTAATTATTTGGAGATAGTCTCATGGACTTTCCTGCCTGGGCTGGCTTTGAACTGTGATCCTCAGATCTCAGCTTTCTGAATACCTAGTATTACAGGCATGAGCCACCAACACCTGACTAGAAAAATATCTTTTATTCCACATTGTGAAACTAGTAATATATTGCTTTCTGTGACCCTTAGATGGTATGTAGTGATCTTGTTGGTAACTTGTTAGTAACACTTGGATGCAGCCTAAGACTTTGACTTTTTTTTTTTTTTTCTTTTTTGCCGTCCTGGTGCTTGAACTCAGAGCCTGGGCACTGTCCCTGTGCTTCTTTTGCTTAAGGCTAGCAGTCTACCACTTGATCCACAAAGCCAATTCCAGCTTTTTCTGTATATGTGGTACTGACTGAGGAATCGAACCCACGGCTTCATGCATGCTAGGCAAGTACTCTACCACTAAGCCACATTCCCAGCCCCTGACAACATTTTCTATTGCTGTTTTTGGTTTTATTTTTTCCCTTCCTGTTATTGGAGCTTTTACTCAGGTCCTCACACTCTCTCACTAAGCTTTTTCTTTTTCTTTTTTTGGTCCGGTCGTGGGGCCTGAACTCTGGGCCTGAGCACTGTCCCTCAGCTCTTCAGCTCAAGGCTAGCGCTCTACCACTTGAGCCACAGCACCACTTCCGGCTTTTTTC
>NW_012267295.1:1548173-1552018 GCF_000151885.1 Dipodomys ordii | reverse complement strand
TTTTTTTGCCAGTCATGGGGCCTGAACTCTGGGTCTGGGCGCTGTCCCTCAGCTCTTCAGCTCAAGGCTAGTGCTCTACCACTGGAGCCACAGCACCACTTCCGGCTTTTTCTGTTTATGTGGTGCTGAGGAATCGAACCCAGGGTCTCATGCTTGCAAGGCATGCACTCTACCACTGAGCTACCTTCCCAGCCTCCCTGACCACCTTTTTGCTCAAGGCTAGCACTCTACCACTTGAGCCACAGCACCACTTCTAGCTGAGGTACTGAGGAATCAAACCCAGGGCTTCATGCATGCTAGGCAAGCAGTCTATCACTAAGCCACATTCCCAGTCTTCTTAAGTGAATTACTGTAATCCTAACCAAGAGTATCAAAATCCAACCAGAGTAGCAAAAAACATTTATTCTCAGAATACTTAACCTCTGAAGTCTTGTAGTAGGAGTCCAGTCAGGAAAACAGAAGCCATTCTAAATATTTAAAACAAGTGTTAAGGAATTCATTTCACAGTTGCTGAAAGAGCAGTCAGATGGGATGGTGAGGTATCCTAAAGGTGACCAGCAGCAAAGCCTCTGCCAGCCCCAGACTGAATACAAAAGAAGGAAGTCCAGGAACCTAGATCAGCTGCACAACAGGCCAACAAAGGTCCTGCTGCACCACAGGGAGGCTGCTGGGGAAGAGGCAATCTAAGAGGACTGCTTCTCAGATTTCGTAATTTTTGTGAGTGTACATATAATAAAGTTATGGTCCACAAACCTTGTTCCAAGCTGAACACCAATGGCTCATGCCCTAGGTTCAGGCCCTAGGACTGGCATTAAAAACAAAAGTCAGGACTAGGAATGTGGCTTGCCTAGCATGCATGAAGTCCTGGATTCAATTCCTCAGCACCACATAAGCAGAAAAAGCTCAAAGTGGCGCTGTGGCTCAAGTGGTAGAGCACTAGCCTTGAACATAAGGAGCTCAGTGACAGTGCCCAGGCCCTGAGTTCAAGGCACAGGACTGGCAAAAAAAAAAAAAAGTGGGGAAAAAATTTAAGGAGATTGATTGGAATAAATGGTGTATATGAGAATGTAATATAAGTCTCTGTAAGTAATGCATGCTAATAAAATTTAAAACAATAGTTAAATTTTCAGTAATTTTACATTTGTAGGGCTACAAATCAGGACTTTTTGGTTTTGAAACATTTATCTGCATACCACTATACCCACTTCTCACTGGCTTATCCTTCCATCCTAAAACCATTTCCTCTAAAAAGACTTTCTCTCCACTGATAGACAAGGCTCCCTCTGCTTCAAAAAAAACCCTGTACTTCCCCTTTCCTAAAACTCACTGGACTTATGATTGGCTGTTATCTATCTGCTACTTACTACTGACGATAATGAAAGGACATCATACCAAATATTTAAATATAATATGCCCTGACAGGAGCTGTTGGATCCCATCTGGAATCCTAGCTACAGTACACAAAGATGAGCTCTGAGAATGGAAGTTAGAAGCCAGCCAGGACAGGAAATTCCTTAAGACTTATTTCCAATTAACTAGCAAAATGCTAGAAGTGGAGCTACGGCTCAAGTGGTAGAGCATCAAACAGGAAGAAAAAAAAAAAAAAGAGGGACAGCACCCAGTCCTTGAGTTCAAGGGCCAGTATCTGCCTAACTCAGTACAACTAAGCTCGCAAGACCCTGGGTTCGATCCCCAGGGAAAAAGAAGTATCAAAGGATCAAAATTTAGGACCGTTTGATTAGGGCGAGGAGCGAAAATACGGGAGAAATTAGGGAGAATGGACACTATGGGGGCCAGTGGAAGAAAGATGAAGACCGAATGGCGATGTGGGCAAGGAGACAGCTTTCCCGGCTGAGCCTCCGTCTGTTTCTGGTGGGAAGGAGGAGGCAGGGCTGGAGACCGACTTTGGCCACGGGGAGGACATTCCGGGTCTCTTCCCGGGAGTCATCTCCCGCACTGAAACCCGGAAACCACATGGGGGCTGGGGCCGGGCTGGCGCGGCCGCAGGCCTCCCGGGGTGACCGTTCCCGGCCAGGCTCAGGGTCTGCGCAAGGCCCGAGCCGGGTCTCGGCTCCCGGCAGCTGGAGGCGGGCCCACCCCTACTGGGGGACAAATTGGGGACCCGGCCTGGGTGAGGTCTGACCAAGGAGGAAGCAGCCACCGCCCCAGGAAAAAGTGCGGCCCCAGGGGCTTCCCAGGGAGAATGACGAGCACGAGCCGCGTCGAACGTTTTCACCAGGCTCGTGCACGTCGCCCGGCCCCGCCCGGCCCCGCCCGGCCCCGCCCAAGCCCCTCCGGCCGCCGCCTCCTCCCCAGCCTACCCCAAGGGGGCGGAAACCTGCTCCAGCGCCTTTAAGGGGCGTGGCTACAGGATCCGCCCCCTAATACCAACCGGGAGGAGGAGCCCAGGCGTGGGGCGGGGAAAGAAAAGCGAGGCGTGCGCTGCTGCGCAGGCGCGGTGACCGAACCACAGCCCGTGTGTTTCCAAAATGGCGGCGGCGATGGATGTGGACACCCCGAGCGGCACCAACAGCGGCGCGGGCAAGAAGCGCTTTGAAGTGAAAAAGGTTGGGTCTCGTCAGCACCTTTCTGGGGAAAGCTAGAGAGAAGCATATCTGGCTGGCAGGCCCGAGGGCGACCCGTGGCGCTGTGGAAAGGGCTTCATTTCAGGGCGTTCTTGGGACCTGCTACCACGGAAGGAAGTCGGGGGGGTGGGCCTTAGGGTTGATCGACGGGACAACAGCCCACTGCGTAGGGCCATGCTGGTTTCGCTCGGGAGCTGAGTAACCAATCACGGAGGGGTTTATTGAGAAGCCCGGTTGCGATTTGGCTGCCGGAGCCTAGCGGCTGATCTTCAGTGGAGTGACTGCGGGGTGTGGGGGAGGACTCGGCGGGGTGGGAGTGGGGGTCGCCGGGACTGCGGAGCGGGGAGGATGGGGCCGTGCGGAGAAAGCCGGGGACCCCAGGTCGTGCCGTCGCGGAGGCCCTGCAGGAGCGCGGCCGGCCATCTCCCTCACCCGCCCCTTTCAGAGCTTGGGGCCTCCTGACTGAGAGACCCCGACTTGGGCCTCGCGGAGCGGAGGCCTCCTTTAGGTCCCTCTCGGCTCTCCCAGTTTCGAGGGCGTAACTTGGGTCTTGGATTGCCCCACGGCCTACCTCGTCCCATGTCTCTCTGTCACGTCCGGATGCCCCTATGCTACTACATTTTTTTTTTTAATGCTTGGTGGACTTCATTAAAAGAATATTCGAGACTCAAGTCCGCTGGCTTTTAGGGAGGGTTGAGGACGAGTTGACCTGGTAAAGAATGGGAAAGTAAGAATATGTCTTTTCGCATGAAAAGCTCTTCGTGATTTCCCAAAGTGTTGGTTGCCACCTCAGGTGAAATCAACCCTTTACTCAAAATGAAGACCCTGAAATAGGCAAAGTTGGTGTTCCTGGAACATCTGGCTGTACATGTCTTTTGACTTTTATTTACTTATTTTGGTTTTTTGTTTGTTTTGTGGCCACTGCTGCTCAGAACCAAGTAGCCATATTGAAGAATAATGGAAGTGAGGGTTTTCTTCCAAGTGGAGGCTGAAGTATGAAACATGCTGAAGAAGTTACCTGGACGCTAAGAATTGTGCTAGAAAAAAAAAAAAGATGGAAGTTTGGGAAGTAGCACCACATTAGTGTACGAAAGGGTCTTTTAAAAATATACTTGTGGGCTGGGAAGGTGGCTCAGTGGTAGAGCGTTTGCCTTGCATGTATGAGGCCCTGGGTTCGATTCCTCAGCACCACATAAGCAAAAAGAAAAAAGCCGGAAGTGGCGCTGTGGCTCAAGTGGTAGAACGCTAGCCTTGAGCTGA
>NW_012267295.1:1543620-1548123 GCF_000151885.1 Dipodomys ordii | reverse complement strand
CAAGGCAAGCGCTCTACCACTGAGCCACCTTCCCAGCCCCGCCTTTTTTTTTTTTCCCAGTCCTGGGCCCTGAACTCAGATCCTAGGCACTGTCCCTGAGCTTCTTTTGCTCAAGGCTAGCACTCTACCACTTGAGCCACGGTGCCACTTCGTTTGTGTTTATGTGGTACTAAGGAGTTGAACTCAGGACTTCATACATGCTGGTAAGCACTCTTACCACTGAGCCACATTCCCAGCCCTCAGGTAGCCATATTGAGGACCCAATCTGCAGGTAAAGGAATTGTCACCCATCGAGATTGACCCCACTGCAGATACCATCATTGCTGAACCACCCTCTCTTCTCTGGTTCTCAGGTATTTATATTCCAGAGGATGACAGAGATGCACCAGAGAAGTTCCGGGGACTTGGTGTCCGAATTGAAGATGATGTAGTGGTGACTCAGGCCTCACCTCTCATCCTTTCTGCAGACTGTCCCAAAGAGATAAGTGACATTGAACAGATCTTCAGCAAGGCCTCTTGACTCCCACAGCAGTCTGAAAGCATCTCAGGTTCAAGAGGGGTGTCCTGGCACCACTGCATGTGCATTGAGTTGCTGTATTTGTCTATACATGCTCCCTGTGGGAGGGCAGCAGCACACCTAGCTTTTTCATTTTCAGTAGCTAGAAATCTGGGAAAGCAAACTTTGGAACCATTTGTTACTGCAGCTACCAACATTAATTCTGTAGAATTAATGATCTAAGTGAGTTTAATTTTTAAACAGAAAATAAGGTCTCAATTACATTTGTCCATGCATTCCAACTGACCCTTTAAACATGGAAAATTCTCTTTTGAGTCTTTCTTTTTGTACTTAATATCAAT
This sequence comes from Dipodomys ordii, assembly GCF_000151885.1. Taxonomy (NCBI): domain Eukaryota; kingdom Metazoa; phylum Chordata; class Mammalia; order Rodentia; family Heteromyidae; genus Dipodomys; species Dipodomys ordii. Next base: position 1,547,265 of record NW_012267295.1, on the reverse strand, counting down.
TTTCTGAAATCCACTTAGATGTTTGTTTGATGCCTATATTTTGGAACTAATCACCAGCGTCTTTGCTATGCCATGCTAAAAACTATGTCATTGGATTTTCACTTACATACCTTCCTTTACTTCTGCCTGCCTCCACAAGATTCTGCATATCTACCAGGACCACTTAGTCTGACATCACTCAGTCCTACCATTCAGCCACAGTCCAAATTGCAGCAACCTAGCTTTCCAGCAAAGCAGATTTGAGCCTTTCTTGCCCTTGGTTACCTGGGACTTGGATAGTGTTGATTGTTCATAAGGAAGAAATAAAAGATTTTTTTAAATATATATGTATCTACTACTCTAAGTCTAGGCCTCCAGCCATCTGTTCTCTCTGGTATAAAGATGGTGCCTTTCCCACACATCCATGCTTCCTTCATTTTTTTGTTTGTTATGGGGGAGGGGAGCATTGATTTTCATTTGGTATTAGTTTTTGCAGTGTTAGGAATCAGATTCAGGGCCTTCCCTGTGTTCTACCACTGTTCTCCCACTGAACTAGACCTCAACCCTTGATTTTTTTTTTTTTTTTGAGAGTCTTGGTATGTTGCTCAGGCTGGCTTTGAACTCTCTGTATCCCAGGCTAGCCTCAAACTCAATCCTCCTACCTCCACTTCTCAAGTGTTGAGGTTACTATGTTGATGAGTTCCCTTCTTTCCTTTTTACTTTCTTTTCCCACTTTTTTTCTTTTGTTTGAGACAGGGTCTTGCTATGTTTCCCAGGCTAGTCTTGAACTCATGGGCTAAAGTGATCCTCCCACCCACCTCAGCCTCTGAGCAACTGGGACTACAGTGTTTACCTCTGTACCCGATTCCTTCACCAGTTCTTTAATGCACTGACGCTTTCAGGTCATCCTTGATGCTACTGCTTTGGCCCAGAGCACATCTTCTGTTTACCTTGTCATAGTCAGTGTAGTAACACTCAATTTTCATAGAAAAACCCCAGCTGTTCTGTGATTTTTTTTCTTTTTTTTGTGCCAGCACTAAGGCACTTGAACTCAGAGCCTCACACACCCACTGGTGCTTTACCACCTAAGCCACCCTCCATTTCTTTTGAAATTTTCTGTTCAGGCTAGATTCAAACCACAGTCCTCAGCTCTCTGCCTCCTCAGTAGTTAGGATTATAGGCATGAGCCACCAGCCCCCCGCTCTGGGACTTCCTAATAAAAACAAAATATAGAAGTCCCCAAGTACCTATGAACATCTTACCCTTTCTCTTAGGTTAGCTCTGGAAGGGCAGTGGCAGTCCTGTTTCTGTAAGCACTGCATCAGATGGAATTACGTAAAACTCACTTTGCATGGCAAACAGAGCTAGCTTATTACAGTAGTTTGTTCAGAAGCTTTTCTATAAGGGGAATCCCTAAGAACCACTGTATTTACCTCCCTTAAAATTGAATATGGGATAAAGGTACACAAGAATGCTGATTGTTCAACAATAAATAAGTTAGAAGGATTTGCTAGAGTTTCCCCCCTATTTGTGTTAGGGAAGCACAAGCTAGAAGATGACTGATCTCTACAGTGCTGGAAGTGTTCCCCTCTTAGGGAAACCTACAGTACAGGTCTAAAAGCAGGCAGGAAATAGATGATGTTAGAACAGGGATGTAACAGCCTGTCTGCTCATCCTAAGGATTGGATTTATAACCTTATTTAAGGGCTTGCAGGAGTGGATGCTTTCTGGCTGGGTTCTGTCTCTTCTGTCCACCATCAAAATGTCCCTGCAATTCTCAGTTCTGTGCTACTTTCTAAAAGAAGATAGCCGGGCACCGGTGGCTCACACCTTATAATCCTAGCTACTCAGGAGGCTGAGATCTGAGGATCGCGGTTCAAAACCAGCCCAGGCAGGAAAGTCCATGAAACTCTTATCTCCAATAAACCACCAGAAAACCAGAAGTGGCGCTGTAGCTCAAGTAGTAGAGCACTCACCTTGAGCTGAAGAGCTGAGAGACAGCACTCAGGTCCAGAGTTCAAGGCCCACAACCGAAAAAAGTAAAATAAAAAATAAAAGAAAATAAATCCAGGACTGGGGTGTAGATCAGTGGCAAAGTACTTGCCTAACAGGTGCCAATACTCCAGGTTGAATCCCCAGAACCAATTAAAAAACAAAAAAAAAGCTGAGCACCGGTGGCTCAAGCCTGTAATCCTAGCTACTCAGGAGGCTGAGATCTGAGGATCGTTGTTCAAAGCCAGCCTGGGCAGAAAAAATCTGTGAGACTCTTACCTCCAATAAACCACCAGAAAACTGGAAGTGGTGCTGTGGCTCAAGTGGTAGAGTGCTCTCCTTGAGCTGAAAAGCTGAGGGACAGCACCCAGGCCCAGAGTTCAAGCCCATGACTGACAAAAAAAAAAAAAAATCCACAACCCTGCTTTCTTACTTCCCAGCCTTTGTGTCTCAGCGATCCCACAGAATTGGGTTTCCTTTGTTCTCTTTTACTCCTGGAATAAGGACTCTCCATTTCTTCCTAGAAGTCATCTTCTGTGGTTAACTTCCAGTCAAGTTCTACAGATCATACTGTTAGTTAGAATGGCTGTGATAGAATTCTTCTGGTCATTTTAGTTCATGGTTTGTTGTCCTGATTAACCATAGCAGCTAAGCAATTGAGCCAGACTAGTAGAACCATCCAGATTACATATTTTACAGCTGCCTGATAAATCCAGGATTTGTTTATTTTGTTTATTAAAACAGGGTCTCACTAGGTTGGCCTCAGCCTCCCAAGAGCTGGGATTAAATGAAAGATAGCCAATGTGTGTGCTCTTATGTATTTATTTCATAAGTTGCTATTTTCCTCCCATTCAGGAAATTGAGAATGTATTTTTAGTTGGCAACACAACAGTGGAAATACTGAAGTAAGAATTTACCCCTTCCCATAGTTTTAGCCTTCCAATTAGGAAGGTGCTATAAAATACTCAGTGTATAGTTGGGCCTGATGGGTGGTGTACCTCTATAATCCCAGCACTCAGAGAGAGGCAAGAGGATCATGTAGGCCAGCCTGTGCTTACACAGCAAGACTGTCTCAGCAAAACAAAACAAAAAGAATCTTTTCAGATTATTCATAGGTATAACCTTCCTCCCTACTATTCTTTCCCTCTCCTCCCTCCTTCCTCTCCCCTTTCTGCTTTCTCCTGCCTCCTTTTTTTTTTTTTTTCAGGAGAGGGGATGAGTGCTGCTTTCCCCTCTCCTGTGCTATGTCAGATATCAAGTGAAGCTCAGAACACTATTCCATGTCAGGGTCATATGATAGGTGATAGTGTAACTTTGTGTGAGAAATTAAGTAAGAACCAAGGTGGGGGCACCAGAAAGGGCTCTGTGTGAAAGAAGTGTTTACAGTGTGGTTGCCCAACCCAGACCAGGACTGGGACTTAGCATCCAAGCTCTACCACCTGAGCCACACCTTTTTTTTCCGTTTCCCAAAATGAGATCCACAGCCTCAACTTAAGCAGATAAGTTTTAAGTCTGGGCAAATGTGCTGAAAGCTAGTCTTTAATGTTCCTGGAGTGATGAGAATTGGAATACATCTATAACACTATAACAGAACTCCACAGAAACAAACCATGTGGTTTCTGTTTGTTCTTGTCTTTCCCTTGTGTATCTCTGAGGAACGTTACATGAACATCA
>NW_012267295.1:1525997-1530480 GCF_000151885.1 Dipodomys ordii | reverse complement strand
CTTGAGCTACAGCGCCACTTCCGGTTTTCTGGTGGTTTATTGGAGATAGGAGTCTCACGGTCTCTCCTGCCCGGGCTGGCTTTGAACCGAGATCCTCAGATCTCAGCCTCCTGAGTAGCTAGGATTACAGGCGCGAGCCACCAGCGCCCGGCTAAGAAAGGCACTCTTTTCCACTGAGCCACATTCACATCCTCACTCTTCTATGATTTAAGAGATGACCTTGTTCTGTTTACTGACCTGGGTAACTAGTTAACCAGCTTAGCCCAGGATTACCCACCTTATGATCCAACCTTCATCTTAATCCATTCTGTTCCAAGCTTTCACCTTTCCGAACTCAAGCTTCCAGGACTGCCTTGAAGAACAGATATTATTCAGATTTTGATCTATTCTAAAACTGGGAAGCCAGCAGAGTACTTTGTATGTATTAAATAAAAAACAGGTGCTTCAAAATTCTAGTCTGCTTACTATAGACAAAAAGTTCAAGTATGACATTAATTTCTGTGTTTGTATCTGCAACCTTTGATTGGTAAATGAGAGAGCATAGATGAAGACTACTATTGTCCTCTGAAATATGAATAATATTCAATAAATACTTTTGGTAGTCCCTGTGGCCAAAGAAATGGTAACTATATCTGCAGTAGGAGATATTGTGTGTGAGTATATTAAAAGAATAGTGCATTGTTCCTCTTTTTTCTCTTTGCAGTGGAATGCAGTAGCCCTGTGGGCCTGGGATATTGTGGTTGATAACTGTGCCATCTGCAGGAACCATATTATGGATCTTTGTAAGTAATTGTAGGAGGATGGGAGGAAAGTGAGAAGGTAGCAGAGACTATAGCTATCCTGATATGGTAAAATTTCTTCACAAGCACTTGGGGTATTCTGCATGTAGTCCATAGGTGGGTTTAAACTGGTAGCTCACATATGTATCTGTAATCCTAGCTATTCAGGAGGCTCAAATCTGAGGATTTGCCAGCTCCAGCAAGAAAGCCTGTGAGATTTTATCTCCTGAGACTGTTATAATCTCCAATAAACACTAGCCTTGAGCAAAAGTTCAAAAGTTCAGGGATAGCACCCAGGCCCTAAGTTCTAGCCCCAGGACCAGCACATCATTAGGTAGGTAGGTAGGTGCCACAAATGGGAGCATATACAAAATTTAAAATTTTCTAATGTCACATTAATAAAATAAAAAGAAACAAGTGAAGTTGGTTTTAATATTTAGCCTACAGTACCCAAGAGGAAAAATAAAACTTTTTGTTCTGGTACTGGGGCCTGAAGTCAGGGCCTCATTCTCTTGCTTTAGCTTTTTAGCTAAAAAATATTTTAAACATAAAGTCATTGTAAATCAATATAAACATGGCTGAGAGTATAGTCTAGTGATGGAGCACTTGCCTTGCTTGTACAAGCTCTGGGTTTGATCTCCATTGCCAAAAGGAAAAGAAATACTGTTTATATCCTTCCCCCCCCCTTTTTTTTTAGGTCTTTAAATCTAGGGTCTAAATTCAGACTAGCAACATTGTAAATGTTCAAGCACCACATGTGGCTAATGGCTGCTTTATTGTTCCATGTAAGACTAACCCTTGGTAAATCCTCAGCTCTCCACTTAAATTTGCTCAGAGATCTTACTCACACACACATAGGCGATAGCGGTTCTCTTAAATATTCTCAACATACTGTCATTTCCTTTTGTATTGGTTGTTTAATTCTATTTATTACTATATGTCTAGCATGGTATTCAGTACATAATTTCTCATTAATTATTTGCCTGATGAGTATCAAACCCAATTAGAGGAATAAAGTGTGATCATTGCAACTTGGAAAGTACAAATCAAGTGTTGTGTAAGAAGGCAATCATGGCACTTGATCTCTCTATGCCTTTAAGCTTTAACTCTGTTTTCCCAAAGATTAGCAGCCACCATGGTGTTTAAGAGTGCTGGAAGAAACCCATCAAAGAAAAATACAAGCAAAGTTTCAAATGTGTTTGGGTAGAGTCTTTGATTATGAGCTTGTCCATTTCTATCCATGCCTTGAACTCTTACAAGTTATAGCTATTTGGTTTCATAGTATACCTTGAAGATTAACTAAAGTTTAATATTGAACTCCTATGTTAAAATATTTTAAAATTCTTAATATTTTCTCCTTTTTAATTTTTTTCTTTTCTTTTGTTGTGATTTTCTTTTCTTTTCTTTTTTTTCTGGGTCCGGTCGTGGGGCCTGAACTGTGGGCCTGGGCACTGTCCCTCAGCTCTTCAGCTCAAGGCTAGTGTTCTACCACTTGAGCCACAGCACCACTTCCGGCTTTTTTCTTTTTGCTTATGTGGTGCTGAGGAATCTAACCGAGGGCCTCATGCATGCAAGGCAAGCGCTCTACCACTGAGCCACCTTCCCAGCCCTTGTTGTGTTTTTCTGTGTGTGTGTGCTGATCCTGAGGTTTGAACTCAGGACCTGGACACTGTCCCTGAGCTTGTTTTTGCTCAAGGGTAGTGCCTCTACCATTTAAGCCACAACTCTACTTCAGTCTTTTTGGGTAGTTTAGTATAGATAGGGGTGTCACAGACTTCGTGCCCTGGCTGGCTTTGAACAGCAATTCTCAAATCTCAACCTCCTGAGTAGTTATGATTACAGGCATGAGCTACTGGTGTTGGCTTTGTATTTTCTTTTTAGTTTGTCTTTTTATTTTATTTTTTAAATTTTATTTATTTATTTTCTTGGGGGGGGGGTCCAGTCATGGGGCCTGAACTCTGGGCCTGGGTGCTCTTCAGCTCAAGGCTAGCGCTCTACCACTTGAGTCACAGAGCCACTTCTGGCTTTTCTGCTTATGTGGTGCTGAGGAATCGAACCCAGGGCTCATGCATGCAAGGCAAGCACTCTACTACTGAGCCACCTTCCCAGCCCACTAGTTTGTCTTTTTATGTGTTTGTGCCAGTATTGAGGAACTTGAATTCAGGGTCTTTCACTCTTACTTGACTTTCTCTATTCAAGGCTGGCACTCTACCACTTAAACCACACACCTAGCTTTTTGCTAATTAATTGGAGATAAGGTTTTCATGAATTTGTTTGCCCCAGCTGCCTTTAAACCACAATCCTCAGATCTCAGTCTCTAGAGTAGCTAGGATTATAGGCATGAGCCACTGGCACTTGGACTTTTTTGTTTATTTGAACTCAGAGCTTTGTGCTTGTTGGGATCGTACTTTACTACTTGAGTCACAGTTCCAGCCCTGTGTTTTGCTGTTTTTTTTTTTTTGGGGGGGGGTCCAGTCGTGGAGCCTGAACTCTGGGACTGGGTGCTGTCCCTCAGCTCTTCAGCTCAAGGCTAGCGCTCTACCACTTGAGCCACAGCACCACTTCCGGCTTTTTTTTTCTGCTTATGTGGTGCTGAGAAATCAAACCCAGGGCCTCATGCATGCAAAGCAAATGCTCTACCACTGAGCCACCTTCCCAGCCCCTATTTTTTTTTTTATTTTTGGGTCCGGTCGTGGGGCCTGAATTCTGGGCCTGGGTGCTGTCCCTCAGCTCTTCAGCTCAAGGCTAGCACTCTACCACTTGAGCCACAATGCCACTTCCAGCTTTTTTTTCTTTTTGCTTATGTGGTGCTGAGGAATCGAACCCAGGGCCTCAGGCATGCAAGGCAAGCGCTCTACCACTGAGCCACCTTCCCAGCCCATTGAGCAACATCTTACTTCTGGCTTTTTGGTAGTTAATTTAAGTCTCACTGATTTTCCTGCCCAGACTCGCTTTTAACTATGATCCTCAGATTCCAGCCAGCCTTTTTGCAGGCATGGGCCACCAGCACTTAGCTATTAAAACAGTTACTTAAAAGAAAAAAAGCCAGGGGCTGGCATGTAGCTGGTAGCAAGGCACTTTGCCTAGCAAATGCAACATTCTGGGTTCAATCCTCAGTACCAAAAAAGAAAAGACCAATGGAGGCTCATACCTTTAATCCTAGCTACTCAAGTTCAAACTCAGCCCAGGCAGAAAAGTTCCTTTAAGACTCTTTATCTCCAATTAACCACTCAAAAACCAGAAGTAGAGCTGTGGCTCAAACTCCTAGAGCATTAGCCTTGAGCAAAAGAGCTCAGTGACAGCCCAGGCCCAGAGCTCAAGACTCATAACCAACCAAAAAAATAAAAAACTGCCAGGCATTGGTGGCTCAAGCCTGTAATCCTAGCTACTGAGGAGGCTCTGAGCATTGTGGTTCAAAGCCAGCCTGAGAAGGAATGTCTGAGAGATTAATTAATCACTAGAAAACCAGAAATAAGAGCTGTAGCTCAAGTGATGGAGCACTAGCCTTGAGCAAAAGAGCTCAATGACAGTGCCTATGCCCTGAGTTCCAGCCCTACAACCAACAAAAAAATACAGTTTAAAAAACAAAAACCACCGGGCGCTGGTGGCTCACGCCTGTAATCCTAGCTACTCAGGAGGCTGAGATTTGAGGATCGTGGTTCAAAGCCAGCCCGGGCAGGAGAGACCGTGAGACTCCTATCTCC
>NW_012267295.1:1518456-1524746 GCF_000151885.1 Dipodomys ordii | reverse complement strand
CAAGCATGCAAGGCAAGTGCTCTACCACTGAGCCACCTTCCCAGCCCGTTGCTGGTTATTTTTGTAATAACCAAAAACTCAAAAACTTTCCTGCCTGGCTAGCCTCCAGTTTCAATCTTACCACTCTTAGCCTCTCAAGTGGCTAGAATTAGAGATATCAGTCACTACCACCCAGTTTAAGTTATTCTCTCTTTTTTTTGTCAGTTGTGGGGCTTGAACTCTGGGCCTGGCAGCTTTCCCTGCACTCTTCAGCTCAAGGCCAGCACTCTACCGCTTGAACCACAGCACCACTTCTGGTTTTCTGGTGGTTTATTGGAGATAGGAGTCTCACGGTCTCTCCTGCCCCGCCTGGCTTTGAACCATGATCCACAGATCTCAGCCTCCAGAGTAGGATTACAGGTGTGAGCCACCACTGCCTGGCTATTCTCTTCTTTTATAGCATTGTAACAGGAGGAAGAAATTTTACCCTTAAGAAGCATGCCCTTGGGCTGGGAAGTTGGCTCAGTGGTAAAGTGCTTCCCTCACATGCCTGAGGCCCTGGGTTCCTTTCCTCAGTACCACATAAGCAGAAAAATGCCGGAAGTGGCACTGTGGTTCTCTAATGGTAGTGTGCCTTGGGCTGAAGAAACTGAGAGACAGCATCCAGGCGGAGTTCAGCCCCCACAACCCGCAAAAAGAAAGAAGAAGAAAAAGCATTGCCCTTAGCAGGGCACCAGGGGCTCACACCTGTAATCCTAGCTACTCAGGAGGCTGAGAACTGAGAATTGCAGTTGGAGTTAGCCCTGGCACCGCAAGACTGGAAGTGGCTCTGTGGCTCAGTAGTAGAGTACTCACCTTGAGCTGAAGAGCTGAGCGATAGTGCCCAGGCCCAGAGTTTAAGCCCCACGACAAGAAAAAAAAAAAAAAAGGAACGAAAGCTGGGTGCTGGTGGCTCAGGCCTGAAATTCTAGCTACTCAGGAGGCTGAGATCTGAGGATCAAGGTTCAAAGCCAGCCCGGGCAGGAAAGTCCATGAGACTCTTATCTCCAATAAACTACTAGAAAACCGGAAGTGGTGCTGTGGCTCAAGTGGTAGAGCACTCCCCTTGCGCTGAAGAGTGCAGGGACAGTGCCCAAGCCCAGAGTTCAAGCCCCACGACCAACCAAAAAAAAGCAGCAGCAGCAGCACACCCTTTTACTGTATGTAGTGGCTCACACTTCAGCTACAAAGGAAGGGGATCAAGAGGAGCACATTTTGAGACAGCCCACGCAAAACAAAAATTTTATCAAGAACTCATCTCCCCCAACAGCTAGGCATGGCAGCTTGTGCCTCTCAGACACACAGAAAACCAAAATAGGATAATTGTAGTTCAGCCAACCTGGGTACAAACACTTAACACTATTTAGTGTTACAGCCTCTGCTTCAGTTCAAACCCTAATGCCATGGCAGGGGAGGGGTGTATGTGAAATATACCACACTGGGACTTGAATTCTGGCCTCTTTGGCTTGACTTTTCATTCATGACTAGTACTCCACAACATGCATCCATGCATCCAGTTCTGGCTTTTTGCTGATCAGTTGGAGATAAGGGTCTCAAGTTTTCTGCCCAGGCTGGCTAAAAACAAAACAAAAAATAATGGGTAATTGAGCCGGGCGCTGGTGGCTCACGCCTGTAATCCTAGCTACTCAGGAGGCTGAGATCTGAGGATCGTGGTTCAAAGCCAGCCCGGGCAGGAGAGACTGTGAGACTCCTATCTCCAATAAACCACCAGAAAACCGGAAGTGGCGCTGTAGCTCAAGTGGTAGAGCGCTTGCCTTGAGATGAAGAGCTGTGGGACAACGCTCGGGCCCAGAGTTCAAGCCCCATGACCGACAAAAAAAAAAAAATAATAATGGGTAATTGAGGATGGCGATGCTGCTGCAGGATGTGAAGTTTTGCTGCTGTCAGTGATGCCATTGCTCTTGTTCCCACAGGCATAGAATGTCAGGCTAACCAGGCATCTGCGACTTCCGAAGAGTGTACGGTTGCGTGGGGAGTCTGTAATGTAAGCAAATGTCTTCACCTATCAACATTGCTTATAAACACATTATCTACTTCTTTGTCAATTGTTAAACTTTCTTTAAAAAAAAAAAGCCCACTATCTCTCCCATGAGGTAGACAAAAAAATAATTCCAAATCCTCGTACTATTCATTTTTAACAGGGTAACTGTTAGGTTTTTAAAAAGAGGTAGTTGAGTAAGAACAGCACCACGCACGTGGTATTCAGGTAAGGGTTAGGTTTATTCATCGTTCTGGCTGGCACCAGGCCATGTTGGCCCTCCATGCGGCTGGGAAAGGCCTGGGAGAGAGAGCTGGGAAAGAGCTAGAAAAAGAGAGCATTTGGGCCTGGGCTAGGCCTTATCTAGGGTATGAGCGGAGAAAGGTATGGCCACATCAAATTCAGATGTGATCTCAGCAGATGCATATGTGACCTTTTCCAGGTATGCCAGTTGCCTAGGTAACGCTGGTACTGGGTGTAGACTTTGCTGCTAGGAGGGTGGAGTCTGCTCAACATCCATGAGTGGAACTTACAGTAACTATTAGTTAAAGAGGAAAAGGGACTATTTTATCTTAACTATACCATGGGCCACTGGGACTGTAGCTTAGTGGTAAAGCACTTGCCTAGCACAGGCAAGACCCTAGGTCCAATCCCCAGCATAGGAGGAGGAAGTGGAGACATCATGCCAATAATCCCAGTACTCAGAAGTCTGAGGGAAGAAGATGGCAGATTTAAAGTCAACCTTGGCTGTATAGTAAACATCTATTTCATAAAACCAATCATAATAAAAATAATAAAGGGCAGCTATTTATTAGCAGTATTTGGGTGGGGGTCCGTAGTGGGGCTTGAACTCTGGGCTTTGGGGGCCCTGTCCGTGTGTTCTTCAGCTCAAGGTGAGCTCTCTACCCCTTGGGCCAAAGGGCCACATCTGGTTTTCTAATGGTTTATTCAAGATAAGAATCTCTTGGAGGGACTAGGAAGGTAGCTCAGTGGTAGAGTACTTGCTTTGCATACATGCGGCCCTGGGTTCAATTCCTCAGCACCACATAAGCAGAAAAAGCCAGAAGTGGTACTGTTGCTCAAGTGGTAGAGCGCTAGCCTTGAGCTGAAGAGCTGAGGGACAGCGCCCAGTCCCAGAGTTCAGGCCACAGGACCAGCCAAAAAAAACAAGTCTCATGGACTTTCCTACCCTGGCTGGCTCAGATCTCAGCCTCCTGAGTAGCTAGGATTACAGGCGTGAGCCACCGACACCCAACAACAGTATTTTTTTTTTTCCTGGTCATGGGGCCTATGCTCTTGAGCCTAGACACTGTTCCTGAGCTCTTCAGCTCAAGGCTAGCACTCTACCACTCTGAGCCAAAGGGCCACTTCCACTGTTAGCAGTATTTTAAGGATTCATCTTAGGCAGTAGTCTTCAAAGCCTAGTCCTCCATCCATTTATTTATGTATGTATTTATTTATTTATTTACTTATTTATTTATTTCGGTTGTGAGGCTTGAACTCTGGTCCTGGGCACTGTCCCTCAGCTTCAACTCAAGGCAAGCTCTCTACCACTTGAGCCATAGCACCACTTCTGGTTTTCTGGAGGTCAATTGAAGATAAAAGTCTCATGGACTTGCCTGTCCAGGCTGGCTTTGAATCAGTTTTCAGATCTCAGCCTCCTGAGTAGCTAGGATTATAGGCATGAGCAACCGATATCCTGCAGGGCTGGAATGTTTTGAGAATTTCTAGGATCTGCTATCTACATATACATATATACATTCAAAAGCCTAGTCCTAGTCTTTCAAAGTCTTTCTTTTTACCTTTTCTGTGAGTGCCAATCCTGGGATTTCAGCTCAAGGGCTTGGGTGCTGTTCTGAGCTTTTTTGCTCAAGGCTAGTGTTCTACCACTTGAGCCACAGATCCATTTCCAGTTTTTTGGTGGCTAATTGCAGTTAAGACTCTCACAGCCAGGCGCCAGTGGCTCACGCCTGTAATCCTACTTACTTAGAAGGCTGAGATTTGAAGGTGGGGGTTCAAAGCCAGCCGGGGCAAGAAAGTCTGGGAGACCCTTCTCTCCAATAAACCACCAGAATACCGGAAGTGGTCTGTGGCTTAAGTGGTAGAGCATTCACCTTGAGTTGAAGAACTGAGGGACAGCACCCAGTCTCAGAATTCAAGCCCCATGACCAACCAAAAAAGAAAGAGGCTGGGAAGGTGGCTCCATGGTAGAGTGCTTGCCTCGCATGCATGAGGCGCTCAGTTCAATTCCTCAGCACCTACATGTAAACAGGAAAAGCCAGAAGTGGCTCAAGTGGTAGAGCACTAGCCTTGAGCTGAAGAGCTGAGGGACAGCGCCCAGGCCCAGAGTTCAGGCCCCACGACTTGACCCAAAAATTAAAAATTTAAAAAAAATTAAGAAAAAAGTCTCACAAGACTTTCCTTCCCAGGCTGGCTTAGAAAGCAATCCTCAGACCTCAGCCTCCAGAGAAGCCAGGATTACTGGTATGAGCCACCAATATCCAGCTTATGTATCTTCTGAGCAGGTTTTAAGGGCATGTGTCTGTGAAACTAATTTTGAAGAATAAGCATTCGAATATATGTGGTTTTTTTGTTTGTTTTGTTGTTTGGGTTTGTTTTTTGTTTGTTGTTGTTTTTGCCAGTCCTGGGGCTTGTGCTACTTTTGCTCAAGGCTAGCGCTCTACTACTTGAGCCACAGTACCACTTCTGGCTTTTTCTACTTATGTGGTGCTGAAGAATCCAACTCAAGGCTTCATGCATGCTAGGCAAGCACTCTGCAGCTGAGCCGCCCCTGTGTATGTGTTTTAAACAGGGCATTTAAGAAAATTATATTTTTTCTTTTTAATATGGTCTGTGCCCAAATGCGGTGCAGCCTTGGATTCAGTGTTCAGGCTTGCAGAGCCTGACAGCTATGGAGGATAAACATTGTAGCCCAGGTTAACAATGTGTCTGTACATCCATAGAGTCCCAGTCATAAGAGCTAAAATTGCCCTACCCAAGCCTCCTGTGTCCTCGGAGGGGACAGAGGACCTACAGCTCCTGGCCTGACACAGGGAGTCATAGGTTCTGGGATAGGACCACCCTTCCCCTCTCTCTTACTTGCTATGTGACTTTGGGCCAAGGTTTTTACGTCTCTAATCCTGGATTCCCTCATGTAAAATGTGGCTAATAGTAGACCATTTTAGTTAGGATCAAATGATTTAATGTTAAAGAGGGCTTAGACCTGCTCCCAGTATATAATAAACATGGGTTTGTGTAAATGTCTGAATCAATGCAGATTTGTGTGGAGGCCTCTTTGTACTTCTTCCCATGTCCCCATGTTCTAGAGCTCTCTTTCCCTCCCATTCCTGCACAGTGCTTTTTTTTTTCTTGCCAATCCCAGGGCTTGAACTCAGGGCCTGGGCGCTGTCCCTGAGCCTGTTTGTGCTCAAAGCTAGTTGTCTACCACTTGAGCCACAGTGCCATTTCCCAATTTACTCTATTACCCTGGCTGGCTTTGAACCACGATCCTCAGATCTCAGCCTCCTGAGTAGCTAGGATTACAAGCATGAACCACTGTTGCCCAGCGCAGAGCGTCTCCTTCAGGGTCACAGGAGTCTGTGTGGCCTTATCCATGAGGATAAGAAAGTCAGACTGGATATTTTGCTGTCCTTGACACTGAGGCATAAGCTAAGAACCGTGTTCCTTTGTGAGAAGGAAAAGAGGGTGAGCTCCACTAAGTGTGGTTAAGGAGCACCTTACTCAGATTAGCCTATCATGAAGGAAAGAAGGCACAATGTGTCAGCAGCCCTGGTCTAGACTTGAGTGCTAATTCTGCCTCTCTGTGAGTTAGGCAAGTCACTTGTCTGGGTTGCAATTTCCTGTCTGTAAAGTGCAGATAATAGTATCTATCTAGGAAAGTCTTTGAGACGCGTATCTCCAATAAACCACTAGAAAACTGGAAATGGTGCTGTGGCTCAAGCTGTAGAGCGCTCACCTTGAGCTGAAGAGCTGAGGAAAAGCTCCATGACCAACCAAAAAAAAAAAATCTAGCCTGCTCCATGAGCTCAGATGAGGTTGAACATGTGAACCTGGTCTGAAAACCACGAGCTGCTGTAAATGTATCCTCTCTAACACAGAACATTGTCCGTTCAACACAAATTGGAATAACTGGATGAAAAATGCTGTCAGGGGGCTGGAAAGGTGGCTCAGTGGTAGAGCACTTGCCTTGCATGCCTGAGGCCCTGGGTTCGATTCCTCAGCACCACATAAGCAAAAAGAAAAAAGCCGGAAG
>NW_012267295.1:1507993-1517620 GCF_000151885.1 Dipodomys ordii | reverse complement strand
CAAGGCAAGCGCTCTACCACTTGAGCTACAGCGCCACTTCCGGTTTTCTGGTGGTTTATTGGAGATAGGAGTCTCACAGTCTTTCCTGCCCAGGCTGGCTTTGAACCGCGATCCTCAGATCTCAGCCTCCTGAGTAGCTAGGATTACAGGCGTGAGCCACCAGCGCCCGGCCCCCTGTTCTTTTTAATTCCTTATTGATCATATAAATAAATTTTGATACCTCTCAGGATACTTCCTTTTATTTCTTTAAAAAAAAAAAGCTACTTGGGGCTGGGAAGGTGGCTCAGTGGTAGAGCGCTTGCCTTGCATGCCATGAGGCCCTGGGTTCAATTCCCCAGCACCACATAAGCAAAAAGAAAAAAAGCCGGAAGTGGCGCTGTGACTCAAGTGGTAGAGTGGTAGCTTTGAGCTGAAAAGCTGAGGGATAGTGCCCATGCCCAGAGTTCAGGCCCCACAACCGGACCCAAAAAAAAAAAATCAACCATTAAAGGGTTATTAAGTACTGGGCTCTTATAAATCTATAAAGTGGAAAGTAAATCCCTTTGATCAGAGTTGAGCTGAGCAGAAAGAATTTGGGGGTGCCTGTTTCATCCTTTGGTGGGTGAGGCCCTATTCTGGGGGGTCCTCATTCTTCAAGGACAGGAGGAGGCCAGGCACTAGTGGCTCACACCTGTAATCCTAGCTACTCAGGAGACAGATCTGAAGATCTCAGCCTAGGCAGGAAAAGCCATGAAACTTTTATCTCCAGAAAACTGGAAGTGGTGCTGTGGCTCAAGTGGTAGAGTGCTAGCCTTGAGCTGAAGAGCTGAGGGACAGTGCTCTAGCTCAGAGTTCAAGCCCCATGACTGAAAAAAAAAAAGGACAAGGACAAGAGAAGGTGGGAAGAAAGCTTCTAATTAAGAATGGGAGTGACAATCCTCATTATCTTACTCATGTAACTGTAAGCCCTCTGTATAGTATTTTTACAATAATAAATACAAAAAAATGTGAAAGCTTGGAATCTGAATGTGATTATGGCCTCCTTTCTCTGGATAAATAGAAGCATCCTCTTAGTAGGTAAATGAGAGTGAAGCCACTTATTCCCTTAAGGAGAGGAAAAGCTCATACTAGAAGTTCTTTGCTCCCCAAACCATCCTTTTCCTTAGTAGAAAAACATTTTTATCACACTTTCATTGGCAATATTCTTGTCTCCAGGAAGGGTGGGTCTCAACCTATTCGGGGGTTCCGCCCCTCATCTAGTGCCATGCTCCAGCACCTCGTATCTACTACACTGGCTGTGAGAGGTGGTATCTAGTGACAGGTCCCCCACAAACTTACTCTTCACAAATGTGTCTTTTCTTTCAGCATGCCTTTCACTTCCATTGCATCTCTCGCTGGCTCAAAACACGGCAGGTGTGCCCTTTGGACAACAGAGAGTGGGAATTCCAAAAGTACGTGTCTGCCTGTCTGTGTTGTAAGTCTGGGCTTTGAGGTCAGCACCCTTCTCTGACCTGCCTCTAGCTGAAAAGAAGGTACCCTTGTGGAACGTGCCTTGCTTCTTAAGATGAGTTCTGGTTAATGTACACAGAATCAGCAATTCTAAGTTGACACACAGGTTTTCCAGCCTTCTAGGATTTATGAAAATAGCAAATCCAGGAATCAACAAACTGTTAAATATTTCCAATATCACAATGCTAATAAGGCCCCATGGGCTCGCTGAGGTTAGTGTCTTTGCTTTGGGCTAAACTGATAACCACTTATAACATTTTATTGGTCTATCTCATGTTGATTACTTGTGACAGAGCTTTATGATAGCTGATTTTTTATTTTTTGCCAGTTCTACAGTTTGAACTCACAGCTGGTCGCTGTTCCTGAGCCTTTTTGTACTTAAAGCTAGCGCTCTAACACTTAAGCCACTTTTTTGGCTTTTTCTTTTTCTTTCTTTTTTTCTTTTCTTTTTTCCTGTTGGTCTCAGGGCTTGAACTCTGGGCCTGGGCACTGTCCCTCAGCTCTTCAGCTCAAGGTGAGCGCTCTACCACCTAAGCCAAACTGTGATCCTGAGATCTCAGCCTCCAGAATAGTGAAGGCATGAGCCACTGGCACCCAGCTCCTCGGTTTTTTTTGTTTTGTTTTGTTTTTTGTTTTTTTTTGGGGGGGGGGGATTTGGTCAGTCATGGGCTTCAACTCTGGGGCCTGGGCGCTGTCCCTGCGATCTTCAGCTGAAGGCAAGCACTCTACCGCTTGAGTCACAGCACCCCTTCTGGTTTTCAAGTGGTTTATTGGAGATAAGAGTCTCATGGGGGCGTGGGGAGGGGCGGGGGATAGGGGGGGTGGCTGGGAAGTTGGCTCAGTGGTAGAGTGCTTGCCTTGCATGCACAAAGCCCTAGGTTCGATTCCTCAGCACCACATAAGCAGAAAAAGCTGGAAGTGGCGCTGTAGCTCAAGTAGCTAGAGTGCTAGCCTGGAGCTGAAGAGCTGAGGGACAGCAGGGCCTCAGATTTCAGACACACGACCAGGAAAAAAAAAAAAAAAGTCTTACAGACTCCTGCCCGGGCTGTCTTTGAACCATGATCCTCAGATCTCAGCCTGCTGAGTAGCTAGGATTACAGGTATGAGCCACGAGCGCCCAGCTGCTCCTTGTTTTTTTATTTTCTTGGTTTTTTGTTTTTTTCTTGGATTCAATCTGGTGGTTGTTCCTGGGCTATTTTGCTCAAGGCTAGTGTTCCACCTCTGGAGCCATAGCTCCACTTGTGCTTTTTTTGCTGATTAGTTGGAGATGAATCTCGTGGACTTTCTTACTGGGGCTTGCTTCCAACCACAATCCTCAGAGCCTCAGATCTCAGCCTCCTGAGTCGCTAGGATTACAGGCATAAGCCACTGGAGCTTGGCTCCTAGCAACTTTTATCATCTTGTTAGGACCAACTTTTAGCTCTGAGACAATCAGAGCCCCCTGAACTGTGAGCCTAGTTTTGACAGGTCTCTCTGGAATATGGAATGGAATCAGAGTTACACTTGGATCTGAGGACAGCTTGCTAGATTTTGAAACTGAGAGCTGTTTGTTTGTTGTCCTCAGGATTTTCCTAAACCTTAACCCTAAACCCTCCTGATAACTGAGGGGAGGTGAAAGAAGCCATCGTAGGTCAAAGCTACTCATGGCATCTGGGCTGCTAATTGGAACCAACAGGCAAAGCCCCTTTCCCCAACCCCTAATAACTACTTTCCCTCTCACCTGCTAATCTCAGCCTGAATCTGCCAGGGTGTCAGGTGGTCAGGTGGAGTTTGGTTGGGCACAGGGAGAGCCATGAGGTATAGGGTGTTGGAGAGGGAGGAATCAGCAGTCACCCCCCTTGAAGCACACTTGCACACATGATTATTTACATCTTTCCAAAGTTCTAACTCAAGTGCTCTGTATGTTTAAACATGTGTTTATGGCCTGAAGTAGGAAATTACCATGGAATTAATAAAGTCATTTACTTTGTCTTTCAGGTATGGCCACTAGAAAAAGACTTCTTCCATCAAGCTTAACTGTTTTGTTATTCATTTAGTGACTAGCCCCTCTTTACTTAATTATACATTAGCTAGAACGGTGTCTTTTCTCCTTTGTCTTTTCATTTTGCTGTTCCTGCAATGATACTGCGTTCTGTGTCAAATAAAGTCCAGTTGGATTCTAGAATGGATGTTATCTCTATGTATGGAAAAAAGGAGTGAAAGTGAAGTGACCCCTCTTCCCAGGTTGGAAAGCTAAATGGTAGCCAGACAACAGTGGCCCATGCCTGTAATACTAGCTACTCGGAGCTGAGCCCTGAGATACGGTTCAAAGAAAGTCCCTGAGACTTTTTTTTTAACCAGTGTGATTAGGGCAATGTCCTTCACTTTTTCACTCAAGGCGAGCGCTCTACCACTTTGAGCCACTGCACCCCTTCCAGTTTCCTGGTGGTTTGCTGGAGACAAGAGAGTCTCAGGGACTTTCCTGTCCAGCTGGTTTTGAACCATGATCTTCAGCTCTCAGCCTCCTGTGTAGATGGGATACAGGAATAGGCCACTGGCAGATAGAATACAGGCATAGGCCACTGGCACCCAGCTTCCCTGAGACTTTTTTTTGTGTGGGGGGGGCTGGTCGTGGGACTTGAACTCTGGACCTGGGCACTGTCCCTCAGCTCTTCAGCTCAAGGGTAGCACTCTACCACTTGAGCCACAGCACCACTTCCGGTTTTCTGGTGGTTAATTGGAATAAGAGTCTCAGGGACTTTCCTGCCTGGGCTGGCTTTGAACCCCTATCCTCAGTCTCTAGCCCCCATCCTGTAGCCTCCTGAGTAGCCAGGATTAACAGGCGTGACCCACCGGTTCCCAGCCCCTGAGACTCATTCAGTTAACCAGCAAAAACCCAGATGTGGAGCTATGACTAAAGTGGTAGAGCACCAGCCCTGAGTGAAAAACTAATGGAATCATAAGTGTACATGACAGGCACCCAGGACACTAGTCAGCACTGTGCTCCTGATCTACAGCAGTGCATAGCCTAGTCATCCAACCCATAGCCCATACTAATGGTAGCCTTGGACAGTTCAACTCCGCTCAACTTCCTTTAATGTAGGCTTCCAAGGACTAAGTGGCATCTGGGAACATGCGCTTTATAAGGTGTAACACCACTGTACAGTTGGGCACTGGTGGCTCACACCAGCTACTCAGGAAGCTGAGATTAAGGATCTGAGTTTGAAGCCAGCCCAGACAGGCAAGTCTGAGACATATCCAATTAACCATCAAAAAACCAGTAATGGATCTGTGGCTCAAGTGATAGAGAGCTAACTTGAGCAAAAAAAAGCTCAGGGACAGGCCGGGTGCTAGTGGCTCACGCCTGTAATCCTAGCTACTCAGGAGGCTGAGATCTGAGGATCGCGGTTCAAAGCCAGCCCTGGGAAGGAAAGACCATGAGACTCCTATCTCCAATAGGAGAAAACCGGAAGTGGCGCTGTAGCTCAAGTGGTAGAGCGCTTGCCTTGAGCTGAAGAGCTGAGGGACAGCGCCCAGGCCCAGAGTTCAAACCCCATGACCGACCAAAAAAAAGAAGAAAAAAAAAAAGCTCACGGACAGTGCCCAGGCTGAACTGGATCAAAAAAATAATAAATCCTAAAAAAATTAATAAATCCTAATGCCTATACAATGTAAATTCTACATAAATAGCTGTTATATTATCCTGTATAGGATAATACAGTACAGTAGAGATGCAGCCATCAAAAACCTAATTACATTTTCAGTCTTCAGGTGATTCAAACCATGAATAGAGAACTACTGATGCAGAACTGACGGTACTGCCCACCTACCTTCCCCACCCTCTTTTTTCATAACGTCATCTTACATAGTCCAGTGTGACATTCTGCCTAATCCTCCCTTTGGTGAGAGGTGGGTTTTTTTTTGTTCTTTTGTTGTTTTGTTGTTGTTTTTACTATGTCTGGCCTCTTTTCTATGTATTTACTTACTAATGTATATGCCATTCCTAGAGCTTGAACTCAGAGCCTAGGCACTGTCCCAAAGTTTTCTTGCTCATGAACCACAGTTCCACTTTCTGCTTTTTTGTACTTGCTTACACCTGTAATCCTAGCTACTTAGCAAGCTGAGATCGGAGGGCTGCAGTTCAATTTCACCCTGGATAGGAAAGTCCATAATTCTGGTTATCTCAGATTAACCAACAAAACGCCAGAAATGGCACTGTAGTTCAAAGTGGTAGAGCACTAGCCTTGAGCAAAAGAAGCTTGGGGACAGCATCCAGGCCCTGAGTTCAAGCCCCAAGACTGGAAAAAAAAAAAGCAATTGCTAGAGTTTTGGGATTTGGAGGATAGCTCAGAGGTAGTGTATATTTACCATTCACAAGGCTTGGGGTTCTAGTGTGAATGCAAGAGAAGGGGAAGAGAGGGAGGGAGGAGAGCAAGGAGGGAGGGAGGGAAGGTGCCACTGAAGCCCACTTGCAAAAAATATTCTCATGTGCCTGCCTTGCCTTGTCTAATAATGAACTCTCAAGTCTGCATCTTGAGTCCTTCCAGCTCAGCTTCCTCCTTTGCAGCCTTCCCCTTCCTCTAAATGGTGCCTTATCTGTTTGCTCAAGCAAGAACTGTGGCTGTCTCTGATTTCTTTCCTCTTCCTATTTGACTTTTGCAGGTTACACTGGTTTTAGGTGGGACCCATGATTTCCCTCCATCTTCCCCACTAGCCTAGTCACTTCCCTTCTTTCCACGCCCTTCCTCCCTCCCTCCCTCCCTCTCTGCCTCACACTTGCCCACAGCTTTTCTCCTGCTTTCTCCACAGCTGTACCCCCCCCCATTCAGCTCAGTCTCAGGGATGGCGTTCAGCCACACTGCTAAACAAAAATTTTACTTATGATCACTACTCCAGATTAAAAAAACAAGGGCTGGGAAGGTGGCTCAGTGGTAGAGCGCTTGCCTTAGGCCCTGGGTTCGATTCCTCAGCACCACATAAGCAAAAAGAAAAAGGCTGGAAGTGGCGCTGTGGTTCAAGTGGTAGAATGCTAGCCTTGAGCTGAAGAGCTGAGGGACAGCACCCAGAGTTCAGGACCCACGACCGGACCCAAAAAAAATTAAAAAAAAAAAAACATATCTACTTTCCTTTTACTTTGTTCATGGCTCTAAGTTTGTTCTGGTTTGTTTGAAAATAAGAGGTTGAGATCTGAGGATTGTGGTTTGAGGCCAGCCTGGGTAAAAGGTCTCTAAGATTCTTATTTCCAGTTAACCACCAGAAAACCAAAAGTGGCTCTGTGATTCAAAGTGGTAGAGTGCTAGCCTTGAGCCAAAGAGCTCAGGGACAGCACCCAGGCCCTGAGTTCAAGGCCCACCACCATCACCAGACTTTCCTGCTCAAGTTGACCTTGAACCATGATCCTCAAATCTCAGCTCCTGAGTAGCTAGGACTACAGGCATGAGCCACCGGTGCCCAGCTCTTGAGTGCTCTCCTGAAAGCCACTTCCTTAAAATATATTTTCTTACTCCCTGTGGCCCTTTTTCCAACTCAATTCAGAAATATCCCCCACTAACCAGTGTTCAGCCAAATGAACAAATGAATAGTGATACAGATCTGCCCAAGCCTGCTTCATTCCCCTGGTCAGGGACCACAGAGGCCATGGGGGGGGGGGGGGGGCAGGGAAGCAGAAAGATGGCCTGCGACATCCACATCTGTTACTAACTGGGAAGCAAGACCTGGTACTTGCAAACAAAAACTTCCCTGATGGGCCAGCTCTTCCCCGCAGCTGTTCCCTCCAGCCTAAGAACAGGAGAGCTAGGATTGCTAGAGCAGGAAGGTATCCATTCTGTTTGAGATTTGCAGATTGCCTTCTGGAGGCTCATACAAAATAAAACCACCTTCTCTAGTAGATCTATTTATTAGACTAGGAGGCATCAAATGTCCCCCCTCATGAGCTGGGATCAGTTTGAAGGGTGGGACTCAAGCTGTGAAAAGATGACACTTTGGGTCCTTACAGACTTGGTCCAGTGAAAAGAGGTGCACCCTAAAATGAGCAAGGAAACTTGGGTGTCAGGTGCTGTGGGTTTATGTGAACAAAAACAGAGCAAGTGATAGCCCAGGAGCTGTGTTCAAATTCCAGAACTGCCCCCCACCCACACACACACACTCCTGTAAAAGAAAAAGAAACCAGCAGAGCGTGGCGAGAGAGCCAAGGAGGGGCTGTGAGGTGACCTTGAAGCAGATCTTTGCAGCAAAGGTCAGAGCACTAGTGATCAGGCTTGGTGTCTATGGCTCATGCCTGTAATTCTAGCTACTCAGGAGGCTGAGATGTGAGGATCATGCTTCAAAGCCAACTCAGGCAAGAAAGTCCTTGAAACTCATTTCTAGTTAACCAGCAAAAAGTCAGAAGTAGAGGTGTGGCTCACCTGGTAGAGCACCAGCCTTGAGCCCTGAGTTCAAACAACAAAAGCCCCTTGCAGCTCTGGAGGCCTTGGGCTCCGAAAGGTTAAATATGGAAGCTGAGGCTCTTCCCTTCCTAACCTGGAGTACAGGTTCTCTTCTTAGGACACCCCCCTCACAGATTTTCCTGGGCGGGGCTGATGTCAGCTGTGAACCCCCATCCTTGTCAGACCAGATTTCCTAGTTTGGAGTTTGGGAATCCGGAGTTGCCCTCAACTGACCCAGCAAAGGGGGAGTGAATGAGCGTCTGCTTCCCTGGGGTCCTCTGCCCCCAAGGCTGAGGGAACAGAACACTGGGCCTGTCCCAGCATGACAGGTTCGAGGACACCAGCAGTGGAACTGACAGTGCTGGGGGCTAGGAGCCCACACTGGGGTCTTCATAGAGGGTTTATTTTTTTCCCTGTTCTTATTTCTCTCCCTCTCCCTCTAGGCTGGAGTTGATTTAGGATGTAGCCAAGGCTGCCCCTGAACTCCATATAAGAAATACCAACATGGGGCTGGGAAGGTGGCTCAGTGGTAGAGCGCTTGCCTTGCATGCATGAGGCCCTGGGTTCCATTCCTCAGCACCACATAAACAGGAAAAAAAAAAAAAGCCGGAAATGGCGCTGTGGCTCAAGTGGTAGAGCGCTAGCCTTGAGCTGAAGAGCTGAGGGACAGCGCCCAGGCCGAGTTCAGGCCCACGACCAGACCAAAAAAAAAAAAAAAAGAAATACCAACTTGCCTTCTTTCTTCTTTCCTTCCTTGCTATTTTTGTCCTTGTTTTCTCTCCTTCCCTCTTCCTCTATCTTCCTCTCTATCTTCTTTTTCCCTGGGGATTGAAGCCAAGGTTTTTTTGTTTTTTTTTGGTCAGTTGTGGGGCCTGAACTCGGTCTAGGCATTGTCCCTCAGCTTTTCTGCTCAAGGCTGGCACTCTACCACTTGAGCCACAGCGCCACTTCCAGCTTTTTCTGCTTATGTGGTGCTGAAGAATTGAACCCAGGGCCCCATGCATGCAAGGCAAGCACTCTACCACTGAGCCACCTTCCCAGCCCTATTGTCAGTGTGAATTTTTTGGTCTGATGGCTGTAGTGGAGTCATGTAAAATGATAACCTTAGAAGAAGTTGGGTATGAGCATCTACAGGAAACCTATGTTTTTTCTGCAACTTTTCTGTAAATGTAAAGTTGTTCCAAAATAAAAAGTGAAGGCTGGGAATGTGGCTTAGTAGTAGAATGCTTGCCTAGCATTCATGAAGCCCTGGGTTTCATTCCTTAGTACCACAGAAACAGAAAAAGCTAGAAGTGGTGCTGTGGCTCAAGTGATAGAGCGCTAGCCTTGAGCACAGACAGGCTCAGGGCTAGTGCCCAGGCCCTGAGTTCAAGCGCCAGGACTGGCAAAAAAAAAAAAAAAATCACAGAATAGCAGATTGATTTAATTTTTATATTGCAACTCCCTGTGGACACAGAGATTAAGCAATGAACTTCAATGACTTCTGACAGCATGCAAAAATATATAATCAAGCTATAAGACTCATGGTTGGGGGCTGGGAAGGTGGCTCAGTGGTAGAGTGCATGCCTTGCAAGCATGAGGCCCTGGGTTTGATTCCTCAGTACCACATAAACAGAAAAAGCTGGAAGTGGCGCTGTGGCTCCAGTGGTAGAGCACTAGCCTTGAGCTAAAGAACTGAGGGACAGCACCCAGACCCAGAGTTCAGGCCCCATGACCGGGAAAAAAAAAAAAATCT
>NW_012267295.1:1506459-1507604 GCF_000151885.1 Dipodomys ordii | reverse complement strand
CACCTGAAAACCAGAAGTGGGGCTGTGGTTCAAAGTGGTAGAGTGCAAGCCTTGAGCAAAAGAGCTCAGGCCCAGAGTTTAAGCTCTATGACTGACAAAAAAAATATATATATATACTGTCAACAGAGCTCCATACTGTTCCCAATTTCACTAATTTTTTTCTTTTTTTCTTTTTGGTCAGTCATGGGGCTTGAACGTGAGGCCTGGGCACTGTCTCTGAGCTCTTTCCTCAAAGCTAGCATTCTACCACTTGAGCCACAGTACCACTTCCGGTTTTCTGGTGCTAAATTGAAGTTAAGAGTGTCAAGGACTTTCCTGCCCAATCTGGCTTTGAACCACAATTCTCAGATCTCAGTGCCGTGTGTAGCTAGAATTACAGGTGTGAGAGACCGGCTCCTGGCTCAGCAATTTTCTACTAATGCTCCCTTTTGTTCTAGTTTTAGAGTTCAGGCCACGGTCTCACATTGTGCTTGGTCATGGTGTCCTGTTAGCTTTCCTTATCTCATATGACCTTGGCACTTGTGTTGTATGTGTAATTTGTGCACACCGTCCAAGTGCACTTTCCTTGAGCTTTTTTTTGACAGTCCTAGGCTTGAATTCTGGGCCTGGGTACTCTACCACTTGAGCCACAGTGCTCCTTCGGTGGTTTACTGGAGATAAGAGTCTCAGGGACTTTTCCTTCCTGTGCTTGCTTTGAACTGTAATCCTATATCTCAGCCTCCAGAGTAGCTAGGATTACAGGCTTGAGCCATAGCTCTGGGCCTGTGCCTCTAGACTTGAGCCTTAGACCTCCAGGCCTGTCCTTGACCAGCCCTGAGGTGAGAAAAGGCAGCCAAGGCCACTTGTAGGGTGGGGAGCAGGTTTTGCTGAGGACAAACACATTTGGTTTCTAGCCCCAGGACATGGAGTCTTTGAAATGTTTGTTGACAAGTTTGCGGGTTTGAAGAAAAGATGGAATTTACACAGTGAAGAAGATCCCTTCAGTGCTTTTCTTAGAGACTCCAGCAGAGACTGTCAAAGTCTGCATTCTTTTTTTTTTTTTTGGTCAGTCGTGGGGCTTGAACTCTGGGCTTGGGCGCTGTCCCTCAGCTCTTCAGCTCAAGGCGAGCGCTCTACCACTTGAGCTACAGTGCCACTTCCGGTTT
>NW_012267295.1:1503499-1506409 GCF_000151885.1 Dipodomys ordii | reverse complement strand
GTCCCTCAGCTCTTCAGCTCAAGGCGAGCGCTCTACCACTTGAGCTACAGTGCCACTTCCGGTTTTCTGGTGGTTTATTGGAGTTAGGAGTCTCACAGTCTCTCTTGCCCGGGCTGGCTTTGAACCGCGATCCTCAGATCTCAGCCTCCTGAGTAGCTAGGATTACAGGCGTGAGCCACCAGTGCCCGGCTTAAAGTCTGCATTCTTTTTAATCATCTTTTGCCCTCCAGCATCAAGTCCCGAGTTTCCTAATTCCTGATTACTGAATGACCTTGGCTTAGTTGGAGGCCCCTTACTCTGCCCCCAAAACTCAAAACCCCCGAGCTGGGAAGGTGGCTTAGTGGTAGAGTGTTTGCCTAAACTTGCTTGAGGCCCTTGGGTTCCATTCCTGTACCACATACACTGGAAAAGCCAGAAGTGACTCTGCGGCTCAAGGGTTCGAGTGCTAGCCTTGAGCACCGAGAGGCTCAGGACAGTTCAACTCCCAGAACTGGCAAAACCACAAAACCAACAACAACAAAACTCAAAACCCAGTCTTTGCAGGTCAACTTCCCTCATCCTTCCATGCAGCTCATTTTTATTCTTTGTATTTGTCATAAATCATCATTATATCTTCTTGGGAATTTTCCCTGTTTGGAAAGTGTGTGTGTGTGTGTGTGTGTGTGTGTGTGTGTGTCTGTGCGCGCGTGTGTGTTTGCGTGCCCCCCCTCCAGCAAGTATGCATGCTGACAACTTGGTACTAGGGCTTGAGTGCAGGGCCCCACTCTCACACTCTAGCATCTTTGCTCAAGGCTGGCTCTCTCCCACTTGAGCCACAACTCTTTTTCCAGCCTTTTGCTGGTTAATTGGAGCTGAGTCTCCTGAACTGTTCTGAAATTCTGACTTGAAATTTCAATCAGATCCCAGTCTCCTAAGAACCTAGCCTTGCAGGCGTGAGCCAGCAGTACCTGGCTACCCAGTTGTTTTGGGTTTGTGTGTGTGTATTGGTCATGAGACCTACACATTGGAACTGGGCACTGTCCCTCAGCTCTTCAGCTCAAGGCCAGAGCTCTAACACTTGAGCCACAGCCCTACTTCTGGTTTTCAGAGTGGTTTATTGGAGATAAGAGTCTCACAGGGCTGGGAAGGTGGCTCAGTGGTAGAGCGCTTGCCTTGCATGCTCAAGGCCCTGGGTTTGATTCCTCAGCACCACATAAGCAAAAAGAAAAATAAGCCGGAAGTGGCGCTGTGGCTCAAGTGGTAGAGCTAGCCTTGAGCTGAAGAGCTGAGGGACAGCGCCCAGGCCCAGAGTTCAGGCCCCACGACCTGACCCAAAAAAAAAAAAAAAGAGTCTCACAGACTTTCCAGCCCAGGCTAGCTTTGAAGTAGGATCCTCAGATCTCAGCCTCCTGAGTAGGTAGGATTACAACAGGCATGAACCACCAGTGCCCAGATCCTACCCAGTTGTTTTAAGGCTCTATTTTAAGCTGGGTGCCAGCAACTCAGGAAGCTGAGACTTGAGGATCAGGGTTCAAAGGTAGCCAGGGCAGGGAAGTCCATGAAGCTCTTATCTCCAATAAATTGCAAAAAAAAAAAAAACAAGAAGTGATGCTGTGCCTCAAGTGGTAGAACACTAGCCTTGAGCAAAAGAACCTCAGGGACAGTGTCCAGGCCCTGGGTTCAAGCCCCAAAACCAGCCTCACCCCCCAAAAAATAACAGCGCTATTCAGTTTTTTGTTTGTTTGTTTTTGTGTTGTTGTTTTTTTCCAGTCCTGAGGCTTGAACTCTGGGCCTGAGCACTGTCCCTCAGCTCTTCAGCTCAAGGCTAGTGCTCTATCACTTGAGCCACAGAGCCACTTCCGGTTTTCTGGTAGTTTATTGGAGATAAGAGTTTCACGGACTTTCCTGCCTGGGCTGGCTTTGAACTGTGATCCTCAGATCTCAGCCTCCTGAGTAGCTAGGATAACAGGTGTGAGCCACTGGCACCCGGCTCAGTTTTCTTTCCTACTCCCTGATCGCCACTTCCAAGGCTGGGGTGGAGCATGCGAGGCAAATACTCTGCCATTGGCCAAATCTTCACACTCTCCATTATAATTTTCCACTTATTAACCAAGTTCAAGAGAAGGAAGGGTGGGCTGGGATGTAGCTCAGTGGCAGTGGCAAAGCGCTTGCCTAGCAAGTGCAATGTCCTGGGTTCGATCCCCAGTACCAAAAAAAAAGACAAAAAAAATAGTTAAAAAAGAGAGAGAAGGAAGGGTGAGTCCAGGAAGTACCAGGGAGAAGTGAGGAGGCCTGGTGAAGCCTTTCCCTAGGGAAATTTTCTGTCTTGCGAAGCTGAGCTTTCTCTAACCTTGAAAATTGCTCCAAAAACTCAGTACTCACTTTTTTACAAAAGAGATCAGGGAGGAAGTGAGCTTAGGGGGGTAGCGGGGAGGTTATAGTAGCCCTGTGGTGGAGTGGCCAGGTTAGAACTGGCCCAGGGGCCTTCGCTAACTGCTCCAGCTAATTTATAACTGAGTCCAGGGGTGAAGCTGCTTCCCTCTCCCCCCCCCCCCCCCCCCCCCCCCCCCCCGCGGTCTCCGACCACACCTGTTCCCTCACTCAAGCCCTTCTAGGCATTTCACACATCAGAACTCCCCTGAGTTTACTCTCAGCTTCTGGAATTTTGACAGTGGCTCTTTTATGTGTACTGGGAGGAAGATGTGAAGCCCTGTATGGCCCAGCTCCTAGCAGAGCTGCTGCTTGTTTTGGTTTTTCGTTTTTGTTTGTTTGTTTTGGTTAAAAGAGCTGGACTCCCAGCCTGGGCCCTGTTCTTGAGCTCTTTTTGCTCAAGGCCAGGGCTCTACTTCTTAGAGCCACAGTACCACTTCCAGTTTTCTGGTAGTTACTGGGAGATAAGAGTCTCTCTGAGGACTGGGCGCCGGTGGCTCA
>NW_012267295.1:1499797-1502289 GCF_000151885.1 Dipodomys ordii | reverse complement strand
TCATGGGGCTTGAATTCTGGGCCTGGGCGCTGTCCCTCAGCTCTTCAGCTCAAGGCTAGCGCTATACCACTTGAGCCACAGTGCCACTTCCAGTTTTCTGAGTGGTTTAATGGAGATAAGAGTTGCACAGACTTTACTGCCTGAGCTGGCTTTGAACCATGATCCTCAGATCTCAGCCACCTGAGTAGCTAGAATGACAGGTGTGAGCCACTGTTGTGCGCTCTCCTTGGCTTCCTGTGAGCTATGCTCCAAGGGAAAATCAGAGTTATCTACCTTGGCCCCTGTAAGCTGGCACGCC
Organism: Dipodomys ordii; assembly: GCF_000151885.1. Taxonomy (NCBI): domain Eukaryota; kingdom Metazoa; phylum Chordata; class Mammalia; order Rodentia; family Heteromyidae; genus Dipodomys; species Dipodomys ordii. The sequence goes on along the minus strand of NW_012267295.1, from coordinate 1,501,991 downwards.
CAGAAAATCGTGGCTTTATATATTTTTCAGTCAAGTGATGGCTGCAGGAAACGGCCTCACTCAGTGCAAATCCTCTCACACTTCTCCATGCTTCTGTCTTTAGACGTTCCAAGAAATTCGCTGGAACTTCTGGATTGCCTGGATTTCCCCAGCTACAATGTGCAGACTAGGAATGAGGTTTAGAGGTAGAGTGTTCACCTAGCATGCAAGAAGCTCTGGGTGGGGGGTGGGGGAGGAGATGGAAAGGGGAAACAGAGGAGGAGGCAACAATGCTTGATAAGAAATGTACTCATTATCTTGCCTAAGTAACTGTAACCCCTCGGTACGGTATTTTCACAATTAAAAAAATGTTTTTTTCAAAAAAAAAGCAGCAGCAGCTCTAGGTTTGATTCCACAGTACCACAAACAGAAAAGGCTAGAAGTAGTGCTATGGTTCAAGTGGTAGAGCGGCTAGCCTTGAGTAAAAGCAGCTCAAGGACAGTGCTCAGGCCCTGAGTTCAAGCCCCATGACCAAAGAAAAAAAGGAACGTGCAGATGGCCCTGGCTCATGCTTGTAATCCTAGCTACTCAGGAGGCTGAGATCTGGGAATCCAGTCTGAGTACATAGATCTGAGTTGTTGTTTTTTTTGGTGTGTGTGTGGGGGGGTGTTGTGAGACCTGAACTCTGGGTCTGTCCCTCAGCTCTTCAGCTCAAGGCTAGCGCATCCACACCCTGAGTATTGGTCCACACACCCAAAATTATCAAATCTATTTAGCAGGACTGGGGTTTGGTCTTATGACCCTGAATATGCTATCTAGAACTCTGTCACTGGAGCCATGCATTACATCTGTTTACTTTTTGTCACAGTATCCAGACTGGCCTTGAACTCAAAATCCCAGCCACCCAAATAGTAGGATGATAGGAGTACACCACCTTACCTGGCTACATGGGACCTGTTAAAACCACGTTAGAGGGCAGGAGGCCTACCTCAATAGCAGAATATTTGCTTAGCCCAGATTTTGAGTCCCCAAACACACATACACAAAGTTAGGGAACAAATATGCAAATAAAAAACAGTGCCCAGATACCCTAGTCTCTGACCCAATCAAGGGCTCCGGACAGAACAGGGCCCTGGGTAAGCAAGGCCCACATGCATGGTGAGCCTGCTCAGGAAAATGAGTCATCTCTTTTCTTGGCATCTGGAGGCCAAGCCTACTACATTCAGCTCCATTGCCAGCACCCAGCACAGGGTCTGGTGCCAAAGACATTAGAAATTTGGAAGGAATAAAATCCCATGTGAATCTGGCCACCAGTGGCTCACACCTGTAATCTTAGCTACTCAGGAGGCTCAAATCTGAGGACCATGGTTCAAAGCCAGCCAGGGCAGGAAAATTCTGTAAAATTTATCTCCAATTAAGCAAAAAGCCAGAAATTAAACTATGGCTCAAGTAGTAGAGTACTAGCCTTTAGGGGAAAAGCTAATGGACAGAGCATAGATCCTGAGTTCAAGTCAAAATACAGGCACAAAAAGCAAAACAATATGGAGGAGGAAGAACACAGGAGAAAAACGAGGGAAGAGGTAGTAAGTTTGACAAGAAGTGAACTTATGCTGGGCGCCGGTGGCTCATGCCTGCAATCCTAGCTACTCAGGAGCTGAGATCTGAGGATCACAGCCAGCCCGGGCAGGAAAGTCTGTGACTCTGATCTCCAATAAACCACCAGAAAACCGGAAGTGGTGCTGTGGCTCCTGTGGTGAAGTGCTCTCCATGAGCTGAAGGCTGAAGGGCGCCCAGGCCAGAGTTCAGACCCCACAAACGACAACATATCAAATGCGAGGCAGGGGGTGGGCCCCGCAATCGGAGGCTGAGGTAGGGGGATTCAGGCCGCCAGGCTGAGTCACCCGGGTTAATTCCTGGGGAGCCGGGGCTCCAAACTGAGACTGTCTGCAGCACACCCCGAGGGCCACCCCAGCGGCCGGGCTGGCCCCGCGTCGCGGTGCCTTGCCACACATGCGCAAACAGCCCAGGAAAGCGGGGGGGGGGGGGGTTAGTTCCTGCTGGGCTCTTAGGCTCTGCCACTCCCCTTAGACGCCCGGGAACCCCGGCTCGGGCGACTCGCTGAGATTGGGAAGTGCTGCTGGAGTCGGAGCCACCCAGGCCCCAGCCCGCGTGGGGGGGGAGCCGGCGGAGGGGGGCCGGAGAGGCCCCAAGGCCG
>NW_012267295.1:1476156-1498771 GCF_000151885.1 Dipodomys ordii | reverse complement strand
GCCCCCGACAAAGGCCCCGCCCCTGACTTCCACAAAGGTGGCCTCCTGCAGGCCCCGGCGCGGCGGCGGCGCTTGGAGCCTGCGCACTGTGCGCTCGACAAAACGCCCGGCCCCTGCCCGGGCAGTGCGCAGGAATTTTTTAGCTGTCGCAGTTCGGAACAGTGAGTTCTCATTAAATTGTCACTGTTGCAGACTAGAGAAACGAGGTCTGACCTTAAGATCCCGATACAAAGAGTGCTTGTCCAGGAAAGTAGTTACAGCAGAGGGGTTGTTCATCCAGAGCCTTTCCCCCCTACGTTACTCGGGGTTGGAACTCTGGGCTTTGCCCTGGCGACGCAGGCTCTGTGCACCCCGAGCCATCGTGAACTTTAAACCCGAGGGATGCCACTCCACTGCTCCGTGAGCCCCCAGATCAAACGATGCGCCCCGGGCGATCCGGTTCCGTCCCCCCCCCACCCCCGCCATGGCCACTCCCCGTTCTTGCGAAAGAAGCTTCTGACTTCACGTCGAATTTCTGCTTAGGCCCCTGTGTTTTGATGAAGGCTCTTTGCTTGTTTACGAACTAGGGGAGATAAAAAATGTTCGCGAGTAGAGATACAGATTGGATCTCTGTGGAGCTGGAGATAAAGCACCGAAAATGCAATTAAAGAGTCTCAGAAGGACTTAGCTGATCCCTGCACCCCGTGCAGTGCCTTCTGGGACACAGATGACCAGGTGGAGTGGGGGAGGGGGGAGGCGGGAGTCACAGGAGGTGGGGAGGAGAGGCTGAGCTCTGGGCACTTCCAGGCAGAAGGGACCAGATTGGCTGATGCCCTGGACCAGGGGAGAAAGATTTCTTGAAAGCTGAGAACCTACAGATGCCTTGTGTTCTACACCTGGATAGGAAAACCAGAAAGGAGCAGAGAGAATGGGGTGTTCAGAGTAGCATCTGGCCAGGTTACAACGGAGCTGCCTTTTAAATATCCCAGGGAAGATGTCACAAAGCCTGGAAGGCCCGCAACTGAGGAAAATAACAGGCCACACCCATCAGCCAGCTTCAGCAAACAACACACAGCAATCTCTGCTCACCTTTCTTTTCCTGTGTGGTGATTTTTTCCTATTTCGGGGTGTGTGTGTGTGTGTGTGCGCACACACACACACACACACGCGTGTTTTCTTCTCCTTGGTTATGTGAAGGCAGATTTCATATTTCAGTTTGAGCTGTCATAGACCTCGGTGTGTATCTCCAAGAAAGTAAGATTCAATCTTGAATAGACAAGAACTTATTTCTTTTGGTTCTTTGTTCTTTCACTTAGACCTCACTGGAGATAGCAGGCCAAGAGAACACTGAGTGTATCCAAATTTATGGAACTAGACATGGTAGCCAATGAGGCCAGAGGGAACCTGGGAGAATGTAGTCTCTCAGAAGACCAGGGAAGAAAATGTTCCAAGAAAGAAATAGGACCAACCATGAGAAATGCCTCCACAAGGCCAAGGAACAAGAGGACAAAAAAGTGACCACTGGATTTACAGACATACCAGATGACCTTGGAAAGAACAGTTTTAAAGAAATGACAGCTAGCAGCCAAAGTAGAACATGCTGAGAGAATGGTTGATTTTTTTATTTTTATTTTTTGCCAGTGCTGGTGCTTGAACTCAGATCCTGGGCAGTGTCCCTTGGCTTCTTTTGCTTAAGACTAGCACTGTACCTCTTTTTGAATTTTTTCTTTTTTTGGTTGGTCATGGGGCTTGAACTCTGGGCCTGGGCACTGTCCCTCAACTCTTCAGCTCAAGGTGAGCACTCTACCACTTGAGCCACAGCGCCATTTCCAGCACTGTACCTCTTGAGCCACTGTACCACTTTGGGTGTTTTCTGTTTATGTGGTACTGAACCCTGGGCTTCATGCATGCTAGGCAAGCACTCAAGCACTAAGACACAATTCCAGCCTTGAGAGTGGTTGATTTTTTTAAAGAAAATTTTGACAATATTATTTTACTTAAAAAATTATCTTTAATTAGTTGTACAGATGAGTGTTTGGGTTTTTGAGGCTTGAACTCAAGGCCTGGATACCGTCCCTGAGCTGTTGTTGCTCCAGGTTATTGCTCTACTGTTAAACTTATAGCTCTACTTCCTGGCTTTGTTTTTCTTTCTTCTTCTTCTTCTTCTTTTTTTTTTTTTTTTGCAAGTTGTGGGGCTTGAACTTGGGGTCTGTCCCTGAGCACTTCTGCTTAAGACTAGTGCTCTAAGCAGGGCTCCGATGGCTCACGCCTGTAATCCTAGCTACTCAGGAGTCTGAGATCTGAGGATCCTAGTTCAAAGCCAGCCCAGGCAGTAAAGTCCATGAGACTCTTAAATTAACCACCAAAAAGCTGGAAGTGGTGCTGTGGCTCAAGTGGTTGAGTGCTCCCTTCAGCTGAATTGCTCAGGGAAAGCACCCTGTTCAGAGTTCAAGCCCTACAACTGACAAAAAAAAAAAAGAAAGGAAGAAAGGAAGAAAGGAAGAAAAAAGAAAGGCTAGCACTCTACCACTTTAAGCCACAGTGCCTGATCAGGTTTTTGAGTGCTTAATGGAGAAAAGAGTCTCACAGGGACTTTGCTGCCTAGACTGGCCTGAAACCACATCCTTAGATCTCAGTCTCTGGAGTAGCTAGGATTGAGGTAACTGTACCCGGCATCACTTCCAACTTTTTTTTTTTTTTTTTTTGGTCGTGGGGCTTGAACTCTGGGCCTGGGCAATGTCCCTCAGCTCTTCAGCTCAAGGCAAGCGCTCTACCACTTGAGCTACAGCGCCACTTCCGGTTTTCTGGTGGTTTATTGGAGATAGGAGTCTCACGGTCTCTCCTGCCCGGGCTGGCTTTGAACTGGGATCCTCAGATCTCAGCCTCCTGAGTAGCTAGGATTACAGGCGTGAGCCACCAGCGCCCGGCCACTTCCAACTTTTTAGTGGTTAATTGGAGACAAGAATCTCAGATTTTCCTGCTCATGGCTTTGAGTCATGATTCTCAGATCTCAGCCTTCTGAGCTGCGAGGATTACAGGCCTGAGCCAATAGCACCCATCCTACAAATGAGTTTTAACACATCACATTATGAATAGAAAGCCCCCTGTTCAAGTTCACACTTTCCATTGTTCTTCCCCATCTTTCCCCATTCTCATCCACACCCAGAAGTTTGAAGGAATCTTTTTTTTTCTTTTGTGCAGATACGGGGGCTTCAATTCAGGGCCTGAGAGTTGTCACTTAGCTTTTTCTGTACAAGGCTAGCATACTACCACGACTTGATCCACAGCTCTACTTCTGGTTTTTTGCTAGTGAATTGAAGAGTCTCCAGGAATTTTCTTCATTTCTGTTTTTGCTTTTGTTTTCGAGGACGGGGGAAGAGGAGGTCACGGGCTGGGCCTGGGTCTGGATGCTGCCCCTGAGCTCTTTTGCTCAAGGCTAGCACTCTACCACTTTGAGCTACTGCACAACTTCGGGTTTTTCTGGTGGCTAATTAGAGATAACTTTCCTAATGTAGCTGGCTTTGAACTACAGTCCTCATATCTCAGCTTCCTGAATGGCTAGGATTATAGGTCTGAGCCACTGGCACCCAGCAAGGAATTTTCTTCATGGCCTGGCTTTGAACCTTGGTCATCAGTCTCAGCATCCTGAGTAGTCAGGAGTATAGGCATGAGACAACCTGCATGGTAATAGAAAGCATTTCTTTTGGGCTGGGAAGGTGGCTCAGTGGTAGAGTGCTTGCCTCCAATGTATAAGGCCGTTGGTTCGATTTCTCAGCACCACATAAGCAGGAAAGGCTGGAAGTGGGACTGTGGCTCTAGTAGTAAAGCACCCTCCTTGAGCTGAATTGCTGAGGGACAGCACCCAGGCCCAGAGTTCAGGTCCAATGACCAACAACAACAACAAAAAAGCATTTCTTTCTTTTTTTTTTTTTTTGTCAGTCCTGGGGCTAGACACAGTTGGAGCTTCTTTTGCTCAAGGCTAGCGCTCTACCACTTGAGCCACAGCGCCACTTCCCGCTTTTTCTGTTTATGTGGTACTGAGGAATCGAACCCAGGGCTTCGTGCATGCGAAGCAAGCACTCTACCACTAACTCACGTTCCCAGCCCAATAGAAAGTTCGTTGTTTTTTTTTTTTTTTTGGTTGGTCATGGGACTTGAACTCTGGGCCTGGCCACTGTCCCTCAGCTCTTCAGTTCCCAGAAAGTACTCTACTACTTGAGCCACAGAGCTGCTTCCAGTTTTCTGGTGGTTAATTGGAGATAAGAGTCACACAGAGGGCTGGGAAGGTGGCTCAGTGGTAGAGTGCTTGTCTCACATGCATGAGGCCCTGGGTTTGATTCCTCAGCACCACATAAGCAGAAAAAGCTGGAATGGCTGGAATGGCGCTGTGGCTCAAGTGGTAGAGCGCTAGCCTGGAACTGAAGAGCTGAGGGACAGGAGCCCAGGCCCAGAGTTCAGGCCACACGACCAGCAAAAGAAAAAAGAAAAAAATAGTCACACAGACTTTTCTGCCTGGGCTGACTTTGAACGAAGATCCTCAGATTTTAGCCTCCTGAGTAGTTAGGATTATAGGCGTGAGCCCCTAATGCTCAGCTTGGACATTCTTCAAGTGGTGAAGAAAGAGCTTGCTGTAATGGCTCCGGTGATTCACCCCAGTTACTAACTTGAATTGCTGCTCCACAAGGACCACAACACTGTCTGCAACCCAGAGGATCCTCTGTGACGACTCTTAGAACTGCTGTTCTGGGGCTGGGAAGGTGGCTCAGTGGTAGAGTGCTTGCCTTGCATGCATGAGGCCCCGGGGTTCTATTCCTCAGCACCACATATGCAGAAAGAGCTGGCAGTGGTACTGTGGCGCAAGTGGTACAGCACTAGCCTAGAGCTGAAGAGCTGAGGGACAGCGCCCAGGCCCAGAGTTCAGGCCCCACAACTGGCAAAAAAAAAAAAAAAAAAGAACTGCTGTTCTCACGGGCTGGGAATGTGGCTTTGTAGTAGAGTGCTTCCTTTGTATGCATGAAGCCCTGGGTTCCATTCCTCAGTACCACAAACACACAAAAAAGCCAGAAGTGGCCCTGTAGCTCAAGTGATAGAGTGCTAGCCTTTAGCTGAAGAGCTGAGAAACAGTGCCCAAGCCCAGAGAGCTATCGAACAAAAGAAGCTCAGGGACAGTGACCAGGCCCTGACTAAGTTCAAGACCCAGGTCTGGCAAAAACAAAACACCTTTTCTGCTCAATAATACCAAAAGGCAAAGGAAACAGAAACTGAAAAAGGAATTTATAAATATTAGTTAAAGCTGTATGAGTCAGGTGCTAGTGACTAATGCCTGTAATCCTAGCTACTCAGGAGGTTGAGATCTGAGAATCATAGTTAAAAGCCAGCCTGAGCAGGAACATCCATGAGACTTTTATCTCCAATAAACCACCAGAAAACCAGAAGTAGTGCTATGGCTCAAGTGGTAGAGTGTTATCCTTGAGCTGAAGAGCTGAGGGACAGCACCCAGAGGGACAGGCCCAGAGTTCAAGCCCCACGACCAACCAAAAAATAAATAAATAAATAAAAGCTGTACAAGCAGTTGATGCAGCAGTCCATGGTAGCTATGACCTCCACCTGCTTTTTTTGAGGGTACTGGGGATTGAACTCAGGACTTGGAGGCTGTCCCTAACGTTTTTACTCAAGGTTGGCACTCTATCACTTTGAACCACAGTACCACTACCAGTTTTTTGGTAGTTAATTGCAGATACTAGTCTCATGGAGATTTTTCTGGCCAGGCTGACTTTGAACCAGGATCCTCAAATCTCAGCCTCCTAAGTAGCTAGGATTACAGGTGTGAGCCACCAGCGCCCAACTGGTTTTTTTTTTCTTAAATCTTTTTCTTATTGGTGCTGTGGATCAATCCAGGTTTGTTGTACTTGCTAGATAAGTGCCTGAGATCTGAGGATCATGGTTCAAAGCCAAGCCAAGCAGGAAAGTCTGAGATTCTTAGCTCTAATTAACCATCAGAAAACTGGAGGTGATATTGTGGCTCAAGTGATAGAGCACTTGCCTTGAGCTGAAGAGCTCAGGGACAGTGCCCAAACCCAGAGCTTAAGCCCCACAACTGACATAAAAAGAAAGAGGGCATGCTACTGTCAGGCTGCCAGCTAAGCAAGTGTGCTGAGCCGACAGCCTCCTCAGGTTTTATCCTTATGTGTTATTACCCTTCATTCTGATTGGGTAGGACTTAGGCTCACAATCATAAATGATTGGGAAGTTTGGAAGGGGTTAAATCAATCAAAACCAGGACACCTGGCCAAAGCAGGAACTTGTTGGGGACACAGAGGGTGTGGCTTCACTGAAAAGGTTCTTGTAAAATAGCGGCTACTCTTAACAATGTGCTATTCATGACTTGGACTCAGGGCCTGGTCTCTGTCCTGAGCTTCTTCTGCCCAAGGCTAGTGCTGTACCACTTGAGCCAAGTTCCAATTCTATTTTTTTCTGAGTAGTTTATTGGAGATAAGAGTCTCATGGACTTTCCTGCTGAGGCTGGCTTTGAACAGCGATCCTCAGATCTCAGCCTCTTGAGTAGCTAAGATTACATGTGTGAGCCACCAGCACCCAGCAGATTCTGACTTCTTCAGATCTCTTCTTCTTTTTTTTTTTTTTTGTCGGTCGTGGGGCTTGAACTCTGGGCCTGGGCGCTGTCCCTCAGCTCTTCAGCTCAAGGCAAGCGCTCTACCACTTGAGCTACAGCGCCACTTCCGGTTTTCTGGTGGTTTATTGGAGATAGAAGTCTCACGGTCTCTCCTGCCCAGGCTGGCTTTGAACCTCGATCCTCAGATCTCAGCCTCCTGAGTAGCTAGGATTACAGGCGTGAGCCACCAGCACCCAGCACATTCTGACTTCTTCAGATCTCTTCTTCCACATTATCAAGGCAAGTACCGCATTTTATATTACTGTTAGGGCGTCATTATTTCTAGGCATGAAAAAGCCATTAGCACTGACTCCAGAGATCCTTCTAGATGAATTCTGTGAGACCCTCCATTCCAATCAACTCCCCATTCCCTGCTCCGTCATTCTCAGGCCTCAGACCAAGGTTTGTTTGTTTGTTTGTTTGTTTGGTCATGGGGCTTGAACTCTGGGTCTGGGCACTGTCCCTGAGCTCTTCAGCTCTACCACTTGAACCATAGTACTACTTTCAGCTTTTTCTGCTTATGTGATGCTGAGGAATCAAACCCAGGGCCTCATGCATGCAAGGCAAGCACTCCACCACTGAGCCACCTTCCCAGCCCTGTAGTTAATTTGTTTTGCTGGTCCAACGGCTTGAAATCAGGGCCTGGGCTCTGTCTCTAAGCTTCTCTGTGCTCAGGGCTACTACTCTACTACTTAAATCACAGCACCACTTTCACCTTTTTCTGTTTATATGGTACTGAGGATCTGACCCCAGGGCTTCATGCATGACAGGCAAACACTCTACCACTAAGCCATATTCCCAGCCTTTGTTATTGCTAGTCCTAGAGCTTGAACTCAAGGCCTAGGCATTGGCCCCTGAGCTTTTATGTTCAAAGGTCATATCCTACCATTGAGCAACAGCCTATTTCCAGCTTTTTGTTGGTAACTGGACATAAGAGTCTCTTGGACTTTCCTGCCCAGACTGCCTTTGAACCACTACCTTCAGAACATAGTTTCCTGAGGAGCTAGGATTGCAGGCATGAGCCACGGGCCCCAGCTGTGGTTAATACTTTCTTTGTACAGGTAATGCTTTCTCCTAATGAAGGGGAGGAGCCATTCTGCCATCCCACCTGGCACTGGGTTCTCAGCCCCAAGTTCTCAGTGGCACATGAAGGGCCCACACCGTCACTCTCTGCGCTCTAGAGCAAGATACTTAGTGGAGCCAGGATTCAGCTCCCCCTCCTTCGTAATCCCCCCCCCTCATCAGTCATGGGGCTTGAACTCTGGGGCAGGGCGCTGTCCCTCAGCTCTTTAGCTCAAGGCTAAATTCTACCACTGAGCCACCTTCCCAGCCCTTTTTTTTTTTATGACAGTACTGGGACTTGACTTCATGGCCCATTGCTCTTGCTTTGATTTTACTTTCCCCTCAAGTCTGGCACTCTACCACTTGAGCCATTCCTCCACTAAGGTTTTTGCAGATAAACTGGAGATAAGAGTCGCAAAGACTTTTCTGACTGGACTGGCTTCAAAACTTGATCCTCAGGTCTCAGCCTCGTAAGTAATTAGGATCACAGGCATGAACCACCAAGAATGTGTCTTTCCTTGTCTTCTTCTTTTCTTCCTTCTTCTTCCTTCTTCTTTTGTTAGTTGTGGGGCCTGAACTCTGGGCCTGGGCGCTGTCCCTCAGCTCTTCAGCTCAAGGCTAGTGCTCTGCCACTTGAGCCACTTCCGTTTTTTTGTTTGTTTTCTGCTTATGTGGTGCTGAGGAATGGAACCCAGGGCCTCATGCATGCAAGGCAAGCACTCTACCACTGAGCCACCTTCCCAGCCCTCCTTACCTTCTTTTGAGGCCTCATTCATCCCTGCATCTTCATTCATTCATTCATTCACTTAGCTAACAACTCTTTGAGTGCATCCTGCCTGTTCCAGGCGTGGGAGCAGCTCAGTCAATGCCCGTTGGAGTATGAATGGAGTGGTGAGAGGTTGTTACCCCATGAGTGCTGGGTTGCTAGGTTACAAACTCTAGTGATAATTTGAGAGGAGGAGGTCTGACTGCTGGCATGTGAGAAGAAAGGAAGTGTCTACACATTTGCATTCTGGATTGGGGGAACTTTGTGGGTTGAAATCCCACACTTCAATATGGGGGATGCAGCTGGGGGGGTTGTCTGGGGGACAAAGGGGAGGAAGGACTGTAGGAAGACGCTGGGTTAGAATCCTTCCAGTTTTCAGGAGTGATTCTGAGAAATCCCTACAAGAATATTTCCTTCCTTCCTTCAATTTGACAATGACTGAATTAGAAGCTTTTCAATTGGAAATAACTACTGATCTCATGGGCTTTTTTTTTGCTTTGTGGGGCTTAAACTCTGGGCCTGGGCGCTGACCCTGAGCCCTTCAGCTCGAGGCTCATGCTCTACCACTTGAGTCACAGCGCCACTTCCAGCTTTTTCTGCTTATGTGGTACTGAGGAATTGAACCTAGGGCTTCATGCATGTAGGTAAACACTCTACCATAAGCCACATGGTTAGTAATGAGCATCTTTAATACTTATTTAAAAAATAAGTAAATAAACAGCAGGGTGCCAGTGGCTCCTGCCTGTAATCCTAGCTACTCAGGAGGCTGAGATCTGAGGATCACAGTTCAAAGCCAACTTGTAGAGGAAAGTCTGTGAGACTCTTATCTCCAATAAACCACTCAGAAAAGCGGAAGTGGTGCTGTGGCTCACGTGGTAGAGCACTAGCCTTAAGCTAAAGAGCTGAGGCACAGTGCCCAGGCCCAGAGTTCAAGCCCCACAACCAACAAAAAAAAAGAGAAAAAGCCCAAGACGTGGTGATTCCCTATGTTTAAGCCCCACTGCTAGCAAAAAGGAACAAAATGTAAATGGGAGATACTAATTGGACAGGAATATAGTTCCTGGGGCTGGGAAGGTGGCTCAGTGGTAGAGCGCTTGCCTTGCATGCTCAAGGCCCTGGGTTCGATTCCTCAGCACCACATAAGCAAAAAAGAAAAAAGCCGGAAGTGATGCTGTGGCTCAAGTGGTGGAAGTGGTGGAGTGCTAGCCTTGAGCTGAGGGACAGCGCCCATGAGCTGAGGGACAGCGCCCATGAGCTGAGGGACAGCGCCCATGAGCTGAGGGACAGCGCCCATGAGATGAGGGACAGCGCCCATGAGATGAGGGACAGCACCCATGAGCTGAGGGACAGCACCCATGAGATGAGGGACAGCACCCATGAGATGAGGGACAGCACCCATGAGATGAGGGATAGCGCCCAGGCCCAGAGTTCCCCACAACCGGACCCCCCCCAAAAAAAAAGAAAGAAAAAAGAATATAGTTCCTATATTTAGGGAACTACTATTACTCACACACACACACAAAATATTACCTGGAAAGGCTGTGAGCTGAGTATTGCAAGACATATATATATGTGTGTTTTGTTTTTTTGCCAGTTCTGAGGCTTGAACTTAGGTCCTGAGCACTGTCCCTGAGTTTCTTTTGCTCAAGGCCAGCACTCTAACACTTGAGCCATAGCACCACTTCTGGTTTTCTGAGTGATTTATTAGAGACAAAAGAGTCTCACGGACTTTTCTTCCTGGGCTGGCTTTGAACCGGGATCCTCAGATCTCAGCCTTCTGAGTAGCTAGGATGACAGGCGTGAGCCACAGGTGCCCGGCTTCCTTTTTTTTTTTTTTTGTTCCCGTGCTGCAGGGCTTGAGCATGGATCTGGGCAATGTCCTGGCCGTCCTTTAGCATTGCTGTCAAGCTAGTAGCCTAGAGCCACAGCTCCACTTCTAGCTTTTTGGTGGTTAATTGGAAGCCTGAACTGGCTTTAAACTAACTCAGATTTCAGTCTTTTGATTGGCTGGGATTACAGACATGAGCCACCATGGAATGTCCCAATTTTTCAATGTTGAAAATCAACGTTTTTTTTGCTTTGTTTTGGGTTTTTTTTGTTGTTGTTTTTGTCAGTCATGGGGTTTGAACTCTGGGCCCGGGTGCTGTTCCTGAGCTCTTCAGTTCAAGGCTGGGGCTCTACCACTTGAGCCACAGCGCCACTTCCGGCTTTTTTCTTTTTGCTTATATGATGCTGAGGAATCGAACCCAGGGCCTCATGCATGCAAGGCAAGCGCTCTACTACTGAGCCACTTTCCCAGCCCCCTGAGGGTTTTGCTTGTTTGTTTGTTTCTTTTTAATTTGTTTCTTGGCCTTTTGTTAGTACTAGTACTTGAACTCAGGGCCTGGGCACATTCCGTTCCCTGAGCTTATGTTGCTCAAAACTAGCACTCTACCACTTAAACCACAGCATCACTTCTGCTTTTTTTATTTATGTATGTATTTATGTATTTATGAGGAATCAAACCCAAGACTTCATGCATGTTAGGCAAGCACTCTACCACTAAGCCACATTTCCAACCCTGTGATCAAGGCTGGTGCTCTATCACTTGAGCCACAGCTCAACTTCTAGGTTTTTTGGTGTTTAATTGAAGATAATAGTCTCACAGCCAGGGCTGGGAAGTTGGCTCAGTGGTAGAGCGCTTGCCTTGAGCTGAAGAGCACAGGGACAGCGCCCAAGCCCAGAGTTCAAGCCCCACAACTGACAAAAAGAAAGAAAGAAAGAGTCTCACAGACTTTCCTGTCAGTCTGGCTTCAAGCTGAAATCCTCATATCTCAGCCTCCTAATTAGCTAGGATAACAGGAATGAGACACCAACCACCTGCTTTCTTTCTTTTTTTCTTTTCTTTTCTTTTTTTTTTTTTTTTGCCATGGAGCCTAAACTCTGGGCCTTGGCACTATCTCTCAGCTTTTCAGCTCAAGGATAGTGCTCTACCACTTGAGCCATAGCACCACTTCCAGATTTTTTTTAAATTTTATTTTATTTTATTTGTGAACATACTGTACAGAGGGGTTACAATTACATGGGCAGGATAATGCGTACATTTCTTACCAAGCATTTCCTCCTCCTTTGTTTACCCTTCACATCCCTTCCCAGCCTCCCCCCTCCCCCCCAATCCCAATCCTTCTCCTTCCCCCCCTCCCCCCCTCCCCCCCGCACCGACGTTGTAAAGCTCATTTTGGACATGACAACTTTGTACTTCTCATTGTTGCAACAGGTCCACCTGTATCCTTAAACAACTGGTTTTTCCCCATCTCCTCCACAAGTTATACTGACATCAAATATAGTGAAAGCAGGGGTTATACTGTGGGGGAGGGACATACAAAGCAACAAAGAGATAATCTTATAAATGCGTTAGAAACACATGCTTGAAAGAAAAAAACATTAAGATACATATCTAAGGGTTCATTTTCCTGACATCACATTATCTGACCTTTTCCGCTTGACTCATACATATACTAGATATTGCATATAAGGGAAACCATGGGACCTAAGTTTCTTTGGGCCTGGCTTACTTCACTTAATATAATTTTTTCCAAGTTTTTCCATTTCCTAACAAATGGGGCAATGTCATTCTTTCTGATGGAGGCATAGAATTCCATTGTGTATATATACCACATTTTCTTGATCCATTCATCTACTGAGGGGCATCTGGGTTGGTTCCATATCTTAGCTATGGTAAATAATGCTGCAATAATGTGGTCTTGTTTGTGATTATTTGGGTAAATGCCCAAAAGTGGGATTGCTGGGTCATAGGGGAGTTCTATGTGGAGTCTTCTGAGGAACCTCCATACTGCTTTCCAAAGTGGTTGAACAAGTTTACATTCCCACCAACAATGAAGTAAGGTTCCTTTCTGTCCACATCCCCTCCAGCATCTGTTGTTGTTAGAGTTCTTGATTTTTGCCTTTCTAACTGGGGTGAGGTGATATCTCAATGTTGTTTTGATTTGCGTTTCTTTTATGGCTAGGGATGTTGAACATTTCTTCATGTGTCTATTGGCCATCCTTCTTTCTTCTTCAGAGAAGTTTCTCTTTAAGTCTTTCGCCCACTTATTTATTCACTTCCAGATTTTTCTGCTTGTGTGATGCTGAGGAATCTAACCCAGGGCCTCATGCATGCAAGGCAAGTGCTGTACCACTGGGCCACCTTCCCAGCCCCCAACCAACTGTTTTCTGCTGCTATGCTTCTTTTTTTTTTGGGTGGGGGGTTGTGGGGCTTGAACTCTGGCTTGAACTAGTGCTGTACCATTTGAGCCACAGTGCCAATTCCAATTTTCTGAGTGGTTTATTGGAGATAAGAGTCTCATGGACTTTCCTGCCCAGGTTGAGTTTGAACACTGATCCTCAGCTCTTAGCCTCCTGAGTAGGATTACAGGTGTGAGACACTGCTTCCCAGCTTTGTAAGAAAGAAGGCCCTTTTTCTTGGCTATCTTCCAAGCACCATACAGCTTGTTCTGGCACACAGCCATTGGAGGAAGTCTCCTCTCCTTCCAGTGTCCACTGTGTGCACACAGGTTGCAGTGCTGCCTTGGCTTGGAGCTTCCCTCATTCATTTCAGTCTCTATGTACATATTTGCTACTTGACCCCCTTTCTAGTCTGTGTGCATCTTCAGGAAAGTCTTAGGCTATCCTTGAGGGACGGAGCAGATTGGAAATGCACAGATATCTGAGAGGAGACTTCAAAGGGGAACTGACAATTATAGAAGCTGAAAGTACCAAAAAAGAAAGAAAAGAAAAAATTGTCCTCAGGGATTTCTTTCTTTCTTCGTTTTTCTTTTGCTCAAGGCTAGCACTCTTTTACTTGAGCCACAAGGCCACTTCTGGCTTTTTCTGAGTAGTTGATTGGAGATAAGAGTCTCACTAACCTTTCCTCCCAGGCTGGCTGCCAACTTCAATCCTCAGATCTCAGCCTCTTGGGTAGCTAGGATTACAGGTGTGAGCCAGCAGCACTGGGCTTCCACCTGGCTCTTATCTCTAGTTATCTTGCCAAAAAACTGGCAGGGCTAGGAGCTGGTGGCTTAGGCCTGTAATCCCTAGGTATCTTGGAGGGTGAGATCTGAGGATCCAGGTTTGAAGATAGTCTGGGCAAGAAAGTTTTTGAAGCTCTAATCTCCAATTAAGGTCTTAAAAACTGTAAGTGGAGCAGTGGCTCCAAGTGATAGAGCACTAGCCTTGAGCAAAAAAGCTCCTGGACTAGGCGGAGGCCCTAAGTTCAAAGACCAAGACTGGAGGGAAAACAGAACAACAACAACAACAACAAAAAATGGATCTCCAGTGGCAGAATGCTAGACTTGAGCAAAAAAAGGTCAAGGATAACACCTAAGCCTTTAGTTCAATTCTCATAAGTCTCACAACAAAGACATAGATAGATAGATAGATAGATAGATAGATAGATAGATAGATAGATAGAAATAAAGACTTGGGATGTTTCAGTCCAAGTCCAAAGGCCTCTGATAGAACCCGGAGAGCTGATGGTGCAATTCTCTTTCTGAAGCTGAAGGCCTAAACCCCCAGGGGCCATTGCTGCAAGTCCCAGAGTCCTAAGGGCAGAAAGCCTTCAGTGCTCGAGTCTCAGGCTGGAAAGCCAACTTGCTCCCACTGCAGGAGAGAGTAAAAGGGGATTTTGTTGTTTGTTAAGATGAGGGCTGATTGTATAGAAAAGGCTGTCATCAAACTTGTGATCCTACCACCTCCTCTTTCTCTTTTTTTTTTTGGTTGGTCCTGATGGAGCCTGAACTCTGGGCCTGGGCGCTGTCCCTCAGCTCTTCAGCTCAAGGCTAGTGCTCTACCACTTGAGCCACAGCACCACTTCCGGCCTTTTTTATGTGGTACTGAGGAATTGAACCCAGGGCCTCATGCATGCGAGGCAAGCACTCTACCACTGAGCCACCTTCCCAGCCCCATGTCCTCTTTCTTGAGTGCTGGGATTATAGGTGTGCACCATATTTGGCTGGAAAGAGGATATTCACCTTCTGCCATTTTTGTTCCCCAGCTGATTAGATGGCGGGGATTGTTGTCCACTCAGTTTAACTCACATCTGAAAACAGAAATGCCAGAAATGATGTTTTATCATTTCCGTAGACAACTCTGAATCCAGTCAGCTGCTATTTGACCCTATCTAAAGGATAAATATTCCAGTGAGGCCTGGGGGAACACAGGCCTGGGAAGTAAAACTTCAAGGGCCTCAGTGGCTAGTGCTTTTTTTGTTTGTTTGTTTTTGTTCGTCCTGGGGCCTGAACTCTGGGCCTGGGCACTGTCTCTCAGCTCTTCAGCTCAAGGCTAGCACTCTACCACTTGAGCCACAGTGCCACTTCCGCCTTTTTCTGTTTATGTGGTGCTGAGGAATTGAACTCAGAGCCTCATGCATGCGAGGCAAGCACTCTACCACTGAGCCACCTTCCTAGCCCTCATAACTTTTTTTTTTTTTTTCAGTCATGGGGCTTGAGCTCTGGGCCTGAACGATGTCCCTCAGCTCTTCAGCTCAAGGTGAGCACTCTACCACTTGAGCCACAGCACCACTTCCAACCGTGTTTCTGGAGATAAGAGCCTCATGGACTTTCCTGCCCAGCTGGCTTTGAACCATGATTTCAGATCTCCGCCTCCTGAGTAACTAGTATTATAGGCATGAGCCACCTAGCTACTCACGAGGCAGAGATCTGAGGATCATGGTTCAAAGCCAGCCTGGGAAGTAAAGTCTGTGAGACTATTTTTTTTTTTTTTGGTCGGTTGTAGGGCTTGAACTCTGGGCTTGGGTGCTGTCCCTGTGCTCTTCAGCTCAAGGAGAGTGCTCTACCGCTTAAGCCACAGCACCATTTCCAGTTTTCCAGTGGTTTATTGGAGATAAGAGTCTCACGGACTTTTCTGCCCGGGCTGGCTTTGAACCGTGATCCTCAGATCTCAGCCTCCTGAGTAGCTAGGATTACAAGTGTGAGCCACTGGCTCCCAGCCTGTGAGAGTTTTCTTCTTCTTTTTTTTTTTTTTGTGGGGGGTCTGGTCGTGGGGCCTGAACTCTGAGCCTGGGTGCTGTCCCTCAGCTCTTCAGCTCAAGGCTAGCACTCTACCACTTGAGCCACAGCGCCACTTCCGGCTATTTTCTTTTTGCTTATGTGGTGCTGAGGAATCGAACCCAGGGCCTCATGCATGTAAGGCAAGTGCTTTACCACTGAGCCACCTTCCCAGCTACCCCCAGCCTGTGAGACTTTTATCTCCCATAAACTACCCCCAAAAAATCTGAAAGTAGAACTGTGGTTCAACCAATCTAGCTCCAGCCTTGAGCAAAAAAGTTCAGGGACAGTTCGTTCCCAAGCCCTGAGTTGAAAGCTCGGGACTGGCCTGCACATGCACGAAAGCATACACACACACACACACACACACAATCTTATGGCTCAAAGGAACACACACACACACACACACACACACACACACACACAGTCTTATGGTCTTATAGCTCAGAGAAAGGGAATGAACTTGCTATCCCAAAAAGTGACTACCACCAGTGAGAGGCTGGGTAAAGCTGTGCTGGGTAACACCTGTTACCTCCAGGCAATACTACTGGTGTCTGGCTTTTTGTTATTGTTGTTGTTAGTGGTGGTGATCATGGGGCTTGAACTCAAGCCCTGGGCATCCTCTCTTAGTTTTTTGTTCAAGGGTAGTACTCTACCACTTAATCCATAGCCCCATTTCTGCTTTTTGATGGTGAAGTGGAGATGCCACTTTCTTGCATGGGCTATCTTTGAACCATGACCCTCAGATCTCAGTCTCCTGATTAGCTAAAGTTACATGCATGCACCAGGCTCTGTGTGTGTGTTGGTTCCCAATGCTGGGGATCAAACCTAGGACCTTGAAGGTTCCAGGCACCTGCTTTACTCCTGAGCTATGTGGGGTACTTTTTCTTTCTTTGGGAAGGGAACTCAATAGCACAGAATTTACAAAAAACAAAAACAAAAACCCACCAAACTCCTGCCACTGGATAGGAGTTAGGAGACTTTTAACTGTTGCAGGGTTGCTATGGCAACCAAATTTGTTAGTGATCAGACCTCAGAACTGGGGGGAGGGGGGGAGCCAAGCCAGGCACCTGTGGCTCAGGCCTGTAATCCTAGCTACTCAGGAGGCTGAGATCTAAGGATCATGGTTCAAAGCTAACCCTAGAAGGAAAATCCGTTAGACTCTGATCTCCAATTAACCACCAGAAAAGAGGAAGTGGCCCTGTGGCTCCAGTGATAGAGTGCTAGCCTTGAGCTGAAGAGCTGAGGGACAGCGCCCAGGCCCAGAGTTCAAGCCCCACAACCAACCAAAGAGAGAGAGAGAGAGGGAGAGAGAGAGAGAGAGAGAGAGTTGAAACCCATAACCTGTTGCTGGGTTTATCTAGTTAAGCAAAGCCCCGGGTGTGTGAGGAAGGATTCTCAGGAGGAAGCTAAGTGACTCTTTAATCCAGGGGCCTCAAGATCTTGAGCATTGCCTGGTAAGGACAGCAAAGGCATCGCCTCGTGACTGAGGGCCCCGCTCAGAGGTGCATGCGCGGTCACCTCAAGGTGTCCTGACCTACAGGGTTTTGCCGGTCCTCGGCTGGCTCCTGCAGGTGTGAGGGAAGGAGCTGGGGCCTCATTCACTAAAGCCCAGTGCGCCGTCCCTGGAGGGCTGGCTATGTCATAATGACCAGAAGAATCACTCCTGTTTGGTGGCTTGTTTGTATTTTTCCTAGTTTTGTCCTCAGAATTCTTTCTTCTGTTTCATACCCTGGGCTATTTTTTTTCTCCCCCACAGCTCTCCTCATCTGCTTACTCTACAAAAACCTATCACAGACAAGCAGGGCTCATCATCATCACCCTGATCTATGGCGACCCTATAATTATAATTTTAAGGCCAGTCTATGGATCGAATGAGACCTAACCTCTCTGACCGAGTAAGGTGTTTTTTGTTTTGTTTTTAGTTGTGGGGTTTGAATTCAGGGCTTGGGCACTGTCCTGAGCTCTTTCACTCAGGGCCAGTGCTCTACTGCTTTGAGCCACAGCTCCACTTCTCGACTTGGAGTGATTAATGGGAGACAAGAGTCTCCTGGGGACTTTCCTTCCTGGAGTTGGCTTTGAACTGCCGTCCTCAGATCTCAGTCTCCTGAGTAGCTAGGATACAGGTGTGAGCCACCTGGGCCCCACCTGTTCTGTTTTATTGCAGGTAAAAGGATATTGTCTGCACTGAGTTCTGATGTTGGCTGTTCAGAGGTGACATTGATCAACTGCTGATTATTCCCAAAGAGATGAAGTTTAGAGGTCGTTATTATGAATATGTGAATGTATGTGTGTATATGCAAATATCAGATCCCAGAAATTCTTCTCAAAACATTCAAGCTCCGCCGGGTGCCCGTAGCTCACGCCTGTAATCCTAGCTACTCAGGAGGCTGAGATCTGAGGATGGAGGTTGAAAGCCAGCCTGAGTAGGAACACCTGTGAGACTCCTACCTCCAATTAACCACTAGAAAACTGGAAGTGGCACTGTGGCTCAAATGGTAGAGCACTAGCCTTGAGCTGAAGAGTATTGGGGACAGCTCCTAGGCCCAGAGTTCAAGCACCACAACTGACCAAAAAAAAACAAAACAGCTAATTACATGATAGCATATATGCTATCTTTATAGAATGCTGAGCAGCCAGTGGGAACAGAGAATCATCAAAACAGGTTTCCCAACAAGAAACCCCACTATGACAGGGTGTAAGAGCAGAACTAGAAGTTTCATGAGCCCTGGGCACTGTCCCATTTACTTTACTGTCCAGGCTGGCTTTGAACCACAGTTCTCAGATCTCAGCTGCATGAGTAGCTAGGATTACAGGGGTGAGCCACCGGTGCCTAATAGCTTACTGATTTTTTGTTTATGACTCTAATGGCAAAATAGTAGTTAATACTCTTTTGGTTACATATTATATTAAAGGTTAAACGCTATTATAGACATTTTCTGGGTGAATCACATAGAAGCACAGCAAACACATGGCTGTACAGTGTGGAATCCCCTCTGATCAGATAAGAGAAAATTCCAGTATTTTTCTGTCCTGTAGGGAATGTACCCTCTGGCAGCGTTTCCAACTCCTCTTGGCTCAGATTTCCCTGGCTTTGGCCCTGTGGCTAAAGACTGCTGGATGTGGCCGGCCAGTGGGCGGGCCTGTGCTGGGAGCATGCGCCCTGAGCTTTAGTCCTGGCCTGTTCACTCTGTTTTCCTAGTGAGGATGAGATGAGGGAGGGAGACAGGGAGAGACCTGGGCTTGTCAGTTCCCCCATAAGCCAGGGGTTTTATTTCACACCATCCCTCACCCCTGGTTTCTAGCATGGCCTCTGCATTTCGCCTCCACTTGTAAGTCCTCAGTGCTGTCATCCACAGAGTACCTGTTAGATTTAGAATAATAAACAGCCTGGTGCTGTGGCTCACACCTGTAATCCTAACTACTCAGGATGCTGAGATCTAAGGATCCAAGTTCAAAGCCAGCCAGGTCAGGAATTTCCATGAGACTCTTGCTTCCAATTAACCACCAGAAGCTGGAAGTGGTGAGGTGGCTCAAAGTGGTAGAGCATTAGCTTTGAGCAAAAGAGCTCAGGGACAGTGCCCAGGCCCTGAGTTCAAACGCCACAATCGGTAAAAGAGGGGAGAGAAGGCAGGGAGGGTGGGAGGAAGAGAGAATATCCTTACTTGGTGGGTGGCTCACCTCTGTAATCTAGCTACTCAGAAGGCTGAGTTCTAAGGATCACATTTGAAGCCATCCCAGACAGAAAAGTCTGTGACATACTTATCTCCAATTAACCAGCAAAAAACAAGAAGAAAAGGGTTGACATTGTCCAAAAAGAAATGTACCCATTACCTGACTTCTGTAATTGTAATCTCTCTCTGTATATCACTTTTTTGTTGTTGTTGTTGGTCATGAAGCTTGAACGCTGGACCTGGGCACTGTCCCTCAGCTCTTCAGCTCAAGGCTAGTGCTCTACCACTTGAGCCACAGTGCCGCTTCCAGCCTATTCTGCTTATGTGGTGCTGAAGAATTGAACCCAGGGCCTCATGCATGCAAGACAAGTACTCTACCACTGAGCCGCCTTCCCAGCCCCTCACTTTTTCTTTTTTCTTTTTGCCAATCCTGGAGCTTGAACTCAGGGCATGGGCATTGTGCCTGAGCCTCTCTATGCTCAAGGCTAGTGATCTACAACTTGAGCCACAGTGCCACTTTCAGCTTTTTCTTTGCTTTTCTTTTTTTCTTTTATTTTTTGTTGGTCGTGGGGCTTGAATTCTGGGCGTAGGCGCTGTCCCTGCACTCTTGAGCTCAAGGAGAGTGCTCTACTATTTGAGCCACACTACCACTTCCGTTTTCTACTAGTTTATTGGAGATGAGTCCTGCCCTGGCTGGCTTTGAACTGCAATCCTCAGATCTCAGCCTCCTGAGTAGCTAGGACTACAGGCCTGAGCCCCGTTCTTTTATTTTTATTTTTGGTGCCATCATTATGTGAGTGTGTGTATGTGTGTGTGTGTATGTGTGTGTGTGTGTGTCTCACACACACACGTGGACACACGCCCACCAGTCCTTGGGCTTGAACTCAGAGCCTGGCTGCTGTCCCTGAGGTTTTTTGCTCAAGGTTAACACTCTACCACTTTGAGCCATAGCTCCTCTTCCAGTTTTCTGGTGGTTCATTGAAGATAAAGAATCTGATAGACTTTCCTGCCCAGGGTTGGCTTTGAACAGAAATCCTCAGATCTCAGCCTCCTGAATAATTAGGATTACAGGCGTGAGCCACCAGCGCCTGAGCACAGTTTAAATTCAGTTTAAATTCAGGGCCTCATGTTTATTTGGCTGGCTTGCTCAGCTAGTGCTCAACCACTTGAGCCAGAGCTATGTTTCCAGTCCATGCACCACAAACTTGGTTACTTAGATCTCATTGTATACCCTAGGTTAGCCTCGAACTGCTTTTTTTTTTTTTTTTGTCAGTCGTGGGGCTTGAACTCTGGGCCTCAGCTCTTCAGCTCAAGGCGAGCGCTCTACCACTTGAGTTACAGCGCCACTTCCGGTTTTCTGGTGGTTTTATTGGAGATAGGAGTCTCACGGTCTCTCCTGCCCAGGCTGGCTTTGAACCTCGATCCTCAGATCTCAGCCTCCTGAGTAGCTAGGATTACAGGCGTGAGCCACCAGCGCCCGGCTCGAACTGCTTTTTTTTTTTTTTATTGTTTTGTGGGATTTTTAAATTGTTATAAATGCGGTGTACAGTGGGGTGACAGCTACGTAAGTTAGATAATAAGAGCATTTCTTTTTGGACAAAGTACATTTCTTTTTGGACACTCTTTCCAAAAAGAAATGCTCTCTCTGCTTTTCCCTCCTGTCCTCATCCACAAGTTGTATAGTTCATTTTCCACATAATGTCTAGTGAGTACCACTGTTGCATTTGTTCACCCTTTGTCCCTCCATTTCTGTGCCCCCTTTCCCCTCCCAAAGACAGATCATTTTGTTTATTGCGCTAGACTAGGGTTTTAAGTCAGGGCCTGGGTACTCTCCCTGAGCTTTTATGTGCTCAAGGCTGATGCTCTGCTACTTGAGCAACAGCTCCACTTCTGGCATTGTGGTGGTTAATTGGAGATTAACCTGCCTACACTGACTTTGAACATCAATCCTCAAATCTCAGCCTCCTGAGTAGATAGGATTACAGACATGAGCCCTGGTTCCCAGTTCCTTTTCTAATTTTTGCAGCCGTGGCCTGGGAATGTGGCTTAGTGGTAGTGTGCTTGCCTAGCATGCATGAAGCCCTGGGTTTGATTCCTCAGTGACAAATAAACAGAAAAAGCTGAAAGTGGCACTGTGGCTCAAGTGGTAGAGTGCTATCCTTGAGGAAAAGAAGTTCAGGGACAGTACCCAGGCCCTGAGTTCAAGCTCCATGACTGGCAAAAAAAAAAGAAAAAGCCAGCTAGCTCCTTTCTTAGGTTTTCTGTTTCCTTCTTCCTATGGCCTACAGCCAAGTCTTCCTGCCCACTTAGAGGACCTGGTAATTGCAGCAGGCCCACCCACATAATCCAGGATAATCTTCCCATCTTGATGTTCTTAACTTAATCACATTTGCAAAATCCCTTTGCCAGGGTTCATTTGAACACTGATCAGTTCGGTGGATTAGGATATGGATCCTTTTTGGTTTGTATTTTTTGGTTTTGGTTGTGAAATTATTATCATTAAGGAGTTATAGGAAGAAGTGATACTTCCGTAAATCTTGAACAATGTCCCCCTCCTTCATTCCCCCTCCCATCCCTGCCCACAAGTTGCTTAGTTCATTTTTTACATGTTGGGAAGTGAATGCCATGACTGCATTTGCTCGTCCTTCCTCCCTCCATTCCTGTGTCCCTCTAGTTTGTTTGTTTGTTTTTTGAGACATGGGTCAGTTATATAACTCAAGCTGATTTGGAATTTCTGTACAACTTCTGCTTCAGCCTTGTGAGTACTGAGAATACAGGTGTGCATTACTATTCCCAACAAGACAGATTTTTTTTTTTGCAGGGAGGGGTTGGTGGAGCTCGAACTCAGTACCTAGGTACTGTCCCTGAGCTTTCTTCTCAAGGCTAGAGCTCTACCACTCTGAGCTACAGCTCCACTTCTGATTTTCTAGTGATTAACTGGAAATAAGAGACTTTCCTGCCCAGGCTGGCTTTGAAACGGTATTCTCAGATCTCAGCCTTCTGAGTAGCTAGGATTCTGGGGTTTTTGGTAGGTTTTAGTGGAGATCTGCATCCCAGGGTCTTTCTTGCCCTGGCTGGCTTCAAACTTCAATCCTCAGATTTCAACCTCCTGAGTAGCTAGTATTACAGGCATGAGCCCCTGGCACCTGGCTAAGACAAGAATATCTTTAGGGAGTTATGACAACATACCATGGCTAGTATTGATTCTTTGAATGACTGGTTAAATTTGACAGTCAGGCTGGGTTTGGACCCTGTGTGAAGTTTGTAAATGAGTAATTTCTTGTTATTACTTACAAGAAGCTTGTTTAGATTTTCAATATTTTTTATCAGTTTTAGTAGTATCTTTTTAGAATTTATCTATTTCATCGAAATAACAGTATAATTATAGTATTCCCTTTTGAAGTTTTTTTTTTTTTTTTTT
>NW_012267295.1:1454544-1474061 GCF_000151885.1 Dipodomys ordii | reverse complement strand
TTCCTTCCTTCCTTCCTTCCTTCCTTCCTTCCTTCCTTCCTTCCTTCCTTCCTTCCTTCCTATTCTTGGGGTTTGAACCTTGAATTTTTTTGCTCAAGGCTATCCCTCTGCTACTCAAACCACAGTTCCACGTTGAGCTTTTTGCTGGCTACTTGGAGACAAGAATCTCTTGGACTTTCCTGCCTAGGCTGGCTTTGAACCTTGATCCTCAGATATCTGCCTCTTGAGTAGCTTGGATTACAGCCTGTGGCACTAAGCCTGAACAACTTTCTTATGGCACGTAGTGATTTGCCTCTCTATTAACATCCTTGTCTAGCCTGGCTGAATTTACTGATTCACTTCCCAGAAACAGAAAGCAGAACAATGATAGGACGTTACCTCCAAGTAGATTATAGCCAGGTGACCATACCTGTAATCCCAGCAACTCTGGCGGCTGAGATCTGAGGATCATGGTTCAAAGCCAAGCTGAGCAGGAAAATCTGAGAGATTCTTATGTCTAATTATCCACCAAAAAGATGGAAATGGCTCAAGTGGTAGAGTCTTAGCTTTGAGCAGAAAAGCTCAGGGATAGATAGCATCCATGGGCCTGAGTGCAAGCCTTGTAAGTAGCTCCCCCCTCCCCCCCAAACCCCACCCCCCCAAAAAAAAGGAGTAGGTTATAAATGATGATGGCTTTGGTCTTTGGGCGTGGGGACAGCCTCCCATTTTCTCCTGAATCTCACACAATGGTGTCATCCAGCTGCTGCGACATTAGACATAGTTCAAGCCTTTCTGTCAGCACAAGTTGTAGCTGTTTCACTTCTGAGTTACCAAAGGGCAAACTCACCTTATCACCAAAGAATTCATTTTCCTGCAACTCTACAGTCATAAAATATATATATAATTTCCTTTCACTGATAGGAAATTTCTCTTTTCTCTGAGAAATGACAAAGATTACCTGGACTTTAGGTCCCAAAAGACATTTGTTTTCTTACTGGTTATTTTTTTTTCTTTGTAAACACAATTAAATGAAAACATTTGACTGCTTCCCTCTGGGTTACCGGGAAAGGGTGGCTGTCTGAGTTGCTATAACAAATACCATAGATTATGCAGGTACATTTAAAAAAGAAAAAGAGTTGGTTTTTTTTTTGTGCTTACTCTTCTAGAGGCTGGGAGTTCAACATAAAGGGGTTACATTTATATCTTTTTTTTTTTTCAGTTTTTTTTTTTAAACTCTGGGCCCAGGCACTGTTCCTGGGCTCTTCAGCGCAAGGTGAGCACCACTTCCGGTTTTCTGGTGGTTAATTGGAAATCAGTCTCAAGGACTTTCTTGCCTGGGCTGGCTTTGAACTGTGATCCTCAGGTCTTTTTTTTTTTTTTTTTGCCAGTCATGGGGCCTGAACTCTGGGCCTGGGCGCTGTCCCTCAGCTCTTCAGCTCAAGGCGAGCGCTCTACCACTGGAGCCTCAGCG
The DNA here is from genome assembly GCF_000151885.1 of Dipodomys ordii. Classification (NCBI taxonomy): domain Eukaryota; kingdom Metazoa; phylum Chordata; class Mammalia; order Rodentia; family Heteromyidae; genus Dipodomys; species Dipodomys ordii. The sequence continues at coordinate 1,472,611 of NW_012267295.1, read as the reverse complement.
CCACTTCCGGCTTTTTCTGTTTATGTGGTGCTGAGGAATCGAACCCAGGGCCTCATGCTTGCAAGGCATGCACTCTACCGCTGAGCCACCTTCCCAGCCCCTCCTCAGGTCTCTTGAGTAGCTAGGATTACAGATGTGAGCCACTGGCCCTGGCTACATTTAGAAATCTAATTTCTTTTTTTTTTTTTTGTATGCCAGTCCTGGGGCTTGACCTCAGGACCTGAGTTCTGGCCCTGTGCTTTTTCCACTCAAGACTGTTGTTCCACCACTTGAGCCACAACTCTACTTCTAGCTAATTAGAGATAAGTGTCTCATAGACTTCCTGACCTCTCTAGCTTTGAGACTACAGTCTTAAGCCACCAGCCCTCTTCTCAGGCTGGCTTTGAATTGCAATCCTCAAATCTCAGCCTCTTGAGTGACTAGGATTACAGGTGTGAGCCACTCGAGCTAGCTAAATCCAAGAACTCTTATCTCTGTTTAACCTACACAAAGTTAAACTACAGGTATGGCTCAAGTGCTAGAGTAATGGTTCAAGTAGTAGAGTACCCCCTGGGAGTGGAAAAAGCAGGTAGAGCAAGAGTGTGAGGTCTACAGTTCAATCCCAAATAGCAGCATACAGGACAAAAAAAAAAAGTGCCACTTTCTTTTTCCTTTTTTTTTTTTTTGCCAGTCATGGGGCCTGAACTCTGGGCCTGGGCGCTGTCCCTCAGCTCTTCAGCTCAAGGCTAGCACTCTACCACTTGAGCCACAGAGCCACTGCTGGCTTTTTCTGCTTATGTGATGCTGAGGACTCGAACCTAGGGCCTCATGCATGCAAGGCAAGCATTCTACCACTGAGCCACCTCCCCAGTCCCAGAAAGTGCCACTTTCAACACTTGTATTGAGGATTACATTTCCAGTACATGAGGTACACATTTAAACCATAGCATGGGCCTTATTCTGAACTAAATCTTCTGATTTTCTCCAGATGCCCTGTAAAATCTGGGGAAAGTTTAGTTCCTTCTGTCAGATATTGAAACTGGAGAAAGGAATGAATGCTAGAGGAAGCGGGGTGCATCTGGTGTCTTAGAGGTGGAGGAGCTGATGCCCTGTCTTAACTCTGTGGGGTCGGGTGAGAAAGGAAGGGATGCAGGACTCAATACAGAGGAGCGAGAAGGCAGATGATTGATCATGGAGCACTGGAGGACAAACCATCTCGATAGCCCTTTCTGCATTGCTGAACTCCTAGAGAGACGTGTGCTTGCTCTTGATCCACTATCCCTTTTTTATTGTGAGCCAACAAAGTTTGTCTTCAAAAATGTTTCTCCTTTGGCCTCTCTTTCTCTCTTTCTCTCTCTCCCTCTCTCTCATTAGTTGTGGGGCCTGAACTCTGGGCCTGGCCACTGTCCCTCAGCTCTTCAACTCAAAGCTAGTGCTCTACCACTTGAGCCAGAGTGCCACCTCCGGCTTTTTTCTGCTTATGTGGGGCTGAGGAATTGAACTCAGGGCCTCATGCATGCAAGGCAAGCACTCTACCAGAGCCACCTCTCCAGCCCCTCTTTCTTTTTCTTTTCCCTTTCTTTCTTTTTTTTTCCCCTCCAATACTGGGGTTTGAACTCAGGGCCACTTGAGCCACATCACTAATTCTGGCCTTTTCTGTGTATGTGGTTCTGAGGAATGGAATCCAGGACTTCATGCATGTTAGGGAAGCACTCTACCACTGAGCCACCTTCCCAGCCCCTCCTGTGGCCTTTCTATCCATTTCTATGTTTACTTGATTATTTTACTCTTGCAATCTCTGGCTTGGACTATTCTCACCTTGAAAATACTATTTCTCTTTTTTCCTCAGCCTTCCCGATGCTCTGACTTTCTGCCTCCTGGGCTTCACCACCAAAGGCTGGATCCCAGGTCAGGAAGCTGTCCTGGGAACTGGCCTTCCTCTTCCCACTGGCCTCTGCTAACGCCATCTCTGCATTCCTAAATCCTGCTTCCTTTCCTCCTGCCACATCCACAGGATTTCTCATTCAAGCCAGCAAATTAAAGTATCTGAATTTGAACCCATTGGTTGTGAGTGATCAGATATGTCAAGAGTACTAACTCAGATGAATCATTGTGTTCAAGAGTACAGAGTGAGGGGGCTGGCAAGGTGGCTCAGCGGTAGAGTGCATGCCTTGCAAGCATGAGGCCCTGGGTTTGATTTCTCAGCACCACATAAACAGAAAAAGCCGGAAGTGGTGCTGTGGCTTCAGTGGTAGAGCGCTCGCCTTGAGCTGAAGAGCTGAGGGACAGCGCCCAGGCCCAGAGTTCAGGCCCCATGACTGGCAAAAAAAAAAAAGAGTACAGAGTGAGCTGGGTGTGGTTGGTTCAAGCCTATAATCCTAGCTACTCTGGAGGCTGAGGTGTGAAGCTCTGGTCAGCCTGGATAGGAAAGGCCCTGATACTCTTATCTCCAATTAATAATCCAAAGCCAGAAATAGAGCTGTGGCGCAAGTGATAGAATTCTAGGTGTTTTTTGGTTTGTTTGTCTTTTGTGGGACGTGGGGCTTGAAATCTGGGCTGGGGTGCTGCCCTTGCTGGGCCTAGGTGCTGTCCTTGCACTCTTTAGCTCAAGGCAAGTGCTCTACCACTAGAGTCATCTGGCCACTTCTGGTTTTCTGAGTGGTTTATTGGAGATAAGAGTCTCAAGGACTTTCCTGCCCACACTGGCTTTGAACTGTGATCCTCAGATCTCAGCCTCCTGAGTAGCTAGGATTACAGGTGTGATCCACTAATGCCTGGCCAGATTTTTTTCTTTCTTTCTTTCTTTCTTTTTTTTTTTGGTCAGTTGTGGGGCCTGAACTCTGGGCCTGGGTGCTGTCCTTGAGCTGCTTTTGCTCAAGGCTAGCACTCTACCATTTGAGCCACAGTGCCACTTTTTCTGTTTATGTGGTGCTGAGGAACCGAACCCAGGGCCTCATGCATGCAAGGCAAACATTCTACCACAAATGTTCCACCTTTTGTGTAAGGTGTGGAAGAAGTTTTACCCAGGCCTAGTACCAGTTTTAATACTGGCTTCTCAGGAGGCAGAAGTAGGAAGATCATGGTCTAAGGTTAGTCCAGACAAAAGCTCAAGACCCTATCTGGAAAAAAATAAAAATAAAAAGCTAGGCGTCAGTGGCTCACATCTGCAATCTTAGTTCCTTAGGAGGCTGAGATGTGAGTATCACAGTTCAAAGCCAACTTGGGCAGGAAAAATCATGAGAATTTTATCTCCAATTAACCATCAAAAAGCTAAAGTAGAGCTATGGTTCAAGTGATAGAGCACTGCACTAAAGCTCAGTGACAGTGCCAAGGTCCTGAGTTCAAGTTCCAGTGTCAGCATGAGAGAGAGGGGGAAGGGAGAAAGGGAAAGGGAGAGGGAGAGAGGGACATGGGAGGGAGAGGGGTAGAAGGAGAGGAAGAGGGGAAGAAGGAGAGGGAGAAGAACAGGGAGAGGGGGAGGGGAAGGGGAGCAGGGAGGTAGAGGGAAAGAGACATATTTAACAGATGAGATTCATCTCCTTCAACTTGGACTCCTAGCCTCTAGAACTTTCTACTGTTTGGATATCTCTTGGGCAATGGCTACACTTGAGCTTGGGTTTCAGAATGAAAGAGAGAAGTGCAGGGGGGAGGGGGAGGGGGGGAGTGATGGTGTGTGCTGAGTCAGCAGAGCTGTTCCATAAGCAAAGCATGGGTCTTTGGGAAGTGTTAGGTGTTTGTTCTATCTCAGAAGGTAAAGGAAGCTGAGTCAGCCACACACTTCAGTTCAGGTCCTTATCATTTCTTCCGCTGGGCTGCTATAATCTCATCCTCCCTGGTTTTCTCTGGCCCACTCTCCAGTGCCAGACATGGGCATCCTTGCCAAGGGCAAATCTGATCCTATTCTTCCTCTGATGAAAGCCAGAATCTTACTATTTTCAGAAGAAAATGCAAATTCATTGTCTAAGCATGCCTGGTTTTCTGGATCTCACCCGAACCCTCTGTGACTCCCCCTTGTTCTCTGTCTACTAAGGAAATCTGCACCCCATATTGGATGAGATCTCTTCTCTGTGCTCACCCTGTGTCCAGCCAACTTCCCCCTCGTTTTTTTTGTCAGTCATGGAGCTTGAACTCAGGGCTGAGACACTGCTCCTGAGCTTCTTCTTTTGCTCAAGGCTAGCACTTTACCACTTGAGCCACAGCACCACTTCTGGTTCTCTGGGGTTAATTGGAGAGAAGAGTCTCATGGACTTTCCTGCCTGGGCTGGATTTGAACCACTTCCTTCTTTTCTTTTCTTTTTTAAGTATCTATTCTGAGGCTTAAACTCTGAGCCTCGAGGCATTTTTTTAATGCTTTTTTCTTTTAATTTCATTAATTTTATTTATTATGTGGTACCAAGGAATGGAACACAGGGCCTTAAGCATGGTAGGCAAATACTCTACCAGTAAGCCACATTCCCAGACCTGGACTCAAACTCTTCATTGGATTTTTCCACTCAAATATGGTATTCTACCACTTTAAGCCATAGCTCCATTTCTGTTTTTCTGATGATTAATTGGAGGTAAGATTCTCTTCTTTCTTTCTTTTTTCTTTTCTTTTCTTTTTTTTTTTTTGGGTCCAGTCGTGGGGCCTGAACTCTGGGCCTGGGCGCTGTCCCTCAGCTCTTCAGCTCAAGGCTAGCGCTCTACCACTTGAGCCACAGCGCCACTTCTGGCTTTTTTTTTTTTTTTTGCTTATGTGGTGCTGGGGAATCAAACCTAAGGCCTCATGCATGCAAGGCAAGCGCTCTACCACTGAGCCACTTTCCCAGCCCTGGAGGTAAGATTCTCATAGACTCTCTACCTTGATCCTTGGATGTCAGCCTCCTGATTACCTAGGATTACAGGCATTGGCCACCAATCTCTGAGGAGTGAGGATGATGATAATGGTATGCTTTCTCTACCAGTTGAGTCACACCCCCCAGTCTAGTATCTCATCTTTGCAAATTCAGTTTTGTCCCTTCTGTCTTGAACTCAGGGGCCTGGGCATTCTAAACCTCTCTGTGCTCAAGGCTAGAGCTCTACTACTTGAGCCACAGTGCCACTTCCAACTTTTTCTTTTTTTTTTCTTCTTTTGGGTCCGGTCATGGGGCCTGAACTCTGGGCCTGGGCGCTGTCCCTCAGCTCTTCAGCTCAAGGCTAGCGCTCTACCACTTGAGCCACAGCACCACTTCCTGGTCATGGGGCCTGAACTCTGGGCCTGGGCGCTGTCCCTCAGCTCTTCAGCTCAAGGCTAGCGCTCTACCACTTGAGCCACAGCGCCACTTCTGGCTTTTATTCTTTTTGCTTATGTGGTGCTGGGGAATCAAACCTAAGGCCTCATGCATGCAAGGCAAGCGCACTACCACTGAGCCACTTTCCCAGCCCTCACTTTCAACTTTTTCTGTTTATGTGGTGCTAAGGAATCGAACCCAGGGCTTCATGCATGCTAGGCAAGCACTCTACCACTAAGCCACATTCCCAGCCGCTTTTTTCCACATTTCTATCATGGCTTCTTCTGGAAATCAGCTTGATTCATGTCAGCTTCTGGCTGAGCTTAATTTCTTCCAGTTCCTCAAAGGGTCAGAGCTCTGCACGCCTCCATCTATGCTGCTTCCTCTGTTGGGGACTCTAGCCCTGAAGCCACTCCCAACACTGCTTCACTGCCCTCTTTTTTTCTCTCTCTCACTCCTTCTCTCCCCTCCCTTCCCAACCCTCTCCCTTCCCAACCCCCTTCCCTTCTTTCTGGTAGTACTGGGATTTGCACTGAAAGCTTTGTGCATACTAGGTAGGAATAACTTCCTCTTTTTTCCTGCTCCCCAAATATGCCTCAAGCTGCCTCTCAGCCTCCAAGACTGTTAGATGCAGCCAGGCACTGGTGGCTCACGCCTGTAATCCTAGCTACTCAGGAGGCTGAGATCTGAGGATCGCGGTTCAAAGCCAGCCCGGGCAGGAGAGACCTTGAGACTCCTATCTCCAATAAACCACCAGAAAACCGGAAGTGGCGCTGTAGCTCAAGTGGTAGAGCGCTTGCCTTGAGCTGAAGAGCTGAGGGACAGCGCTCAGGCCCAGAGTTCAAGCCCCACGACCAACAAAAAAAAAAAAAGAAGCTGAGATCAAAGGTTTGAGACTATTCATCCCAGGCAGGAAAGTCCAGAAGACTCTTCTCTCCAATTAACCACCAGAAACCCAGAAGTAGCACTGTGGCTTAAAGTAGTAGAGCACTTGCCTTATGCAAAAGAGCTCAGGGATAGTACCCAGGCCTTGAGTTCAAGCCCCACGACCAGTTAAAAAAAAAAAGAGGGGGATTTGAATTGTTTCTTCCCCTGCTTCCTGGCTACCATGAAGTGAACAGCCTGCTCCACTGCATGCTCCATCAGGACCTTTCCTTAGGACAGACCCAGAGACACAGAACCAACGGGCCACACGCTGAAACCCCTCAAAACGAGCCAAAGTGAACCTTTCTTCCTTCAGTGTTTTCCCCAAGGTATTTTGCTATAGCAACAAATAGCTATCTTTTTTTTTTGGTCGGTGGTGGGACTTGAACTCTGGGCCTAGGTGCTGTCCCTCAGCTCTTCAGCTCAAGGCAAGCACTCTATCACTTGAACTGCAGCACCACTTCCAGTTTTCTGGTGGTTAATTGAAGAGTCTCACGCATTTTCCTGCCCGGGTTGGCTTTGAACTGCGATCCTCAGATCTCAGCCACCTGAGTAGCTAGGATTCCAAGCATGATCCACCAGTGCCCAGCCTATTTTGTGCTTTTGGACAGTTGGAGATAAGAGTCTTACAGACTTTGCTGCCTGAGCTGGCTTTAAACCACAATCCTTACAGCTTCTCTCTCTCTTTTTTCAGTTTTGGTCAGTTCTGGGGTTCGCACTCAGGGCCTGGGCACTGTCCTTGAGCTCTTCAGCTCAAGGCTAGCGCTCTACCACTTGAGCCACAGTGCCACTTCCAGCTTTTTTCTTTTAGCTTATGTGGTGCTGAGGATTCGAACCCAGGGCCTCATGCATGCAAGGCAAGCACTCTACCGCTGAGCCACCTTCCCAGCCCTCTTCTTGGTTTTTGTATGTCTGTTTTCGTTTTGTTTTTGTTTTGTGGGTCATGGGGCCTGAACTCTGGGCCTGGGCACTGTCCCTCAGCTCTTCAGCTTAAGGCTAGCGCTCTACCACTTGAGCCACAGCGCCACTTCCAGCTTTTTTTCTTTTTGCTTATGTGGTGCTAAGGAATCGAACCCAGGGCCTTTGGTATGCAAGGCAAGCGCTCTACCACTGAGCCACCTTCCCAGCCCCTCTAGCACTTTGAGTTGCAGCTGGTGGTTAAGTGGTGTCAGCCACCAGTGCCCGGATAACTTTTTCCTTTCTACCAAGATAACCAGTCTAAATTATTCCAGACTCAACCCCTTTGCTGTCATCTGAAGGAATGTCAGAGTCTCCAGGCCAGTTCATGGTCATCATCCCATCATCCATAATGGCAGTAAGGGGGGAAATAAGAGAAAGAAAGGGGAACTGTTAGATAAGTGGCAGACAGCTGGGCACTGGTGGCTCAGACCTGCAATCCTGCTATTCAGGAGGTTGAGATCTGATGATAGTGGTTCAAAGCCAGCCTAGGTAGGGAAGTCTGTGAGATTCTTATTTCCAGTTGACCACCAAAAAGCCAAAGATAGAGCTGTGGCTCAAGTGATAGACTGCTGGCTTTGATTTAAAAAGGAAAGCTCACGCTGGGAAGGTGGCTCAGTGGTAGAGTGCTTGCCTGCCTCACAGGCTTTAGGCCCTGGGTTTGATTCCTCAGCACCACATAAGCAGAAAAAGCAGGAAGTGGCGTTGTGGCTCAAGTGGTAGAGTGCTAGCCTTGAGCTGAAGAGCTGAAGGACAGTGCCCAGGCCCAGAGTTCAAGTGCCATAACAGCCAAAAAAAAAAAAAAAGAAAAGAAAAAAGAAAAAGCTCTGGGACAGGTGCCTAGGCTCTGTGTTTCAAGTATGTGCACACGCCTCCAGACACACAGACACACACATGCACACAAAGTGGCAGACATAACATGTGGCACATAATACATAGACCATCATGGTGCTTCTTGTTCCCATAGTGCCACAGGAGTAGTGCCACTAAATTGCCAAAAAATCAGAAGGGAGGGCGGGGGGCAGGGGCGGTGCTGTGGCAGCACCCAGATGCTGAGTTCAAGCCCTAGGACAGACAACAAACAAACTCCAGGGTAATGCCCACATCGTTTTCAGGAGAGTTGCTCTGTTATCATCTTGAATGTTGCAGTTGATCTGCTGTATGTGGACTTCTCTTTCACGACATAGAAAGACCCATAGGGAAACACAGACTGTGAATCAATACTTGGGAAATCAGCCATCAATGGATGATCTCAATGAGAGTGTCATACCACACCAAAAGCTGAACTCACCTGAAAGACCCAAACCAAGGGCTGATATTGTACTCTATTGATTGATTGATTGATTGCTGGTCCAGAGGCTTAAACTCTGGGCTTTCCCACATCCTTAAGTTTCTTTTGCTCAAGGCTAGCACTCTACCATTTTGAGCCATAGTGCCTTCTAGCTTTATCTGAGTAGCTTATGGGAGATAAGAGTCTCCCGGGCTTTTCTTTTTCTTTCTTTTTTTTTTTTTTGGTCGGTCGTGGTGCTTGACCTCTGGGCCTGGGCGCTGTCCCTCAGCTCTTCAGCTCAAGGCTCTACCACTTGAGCTACAGCGCCACTTCCGGTTTTCTGGTGGTTTATTGGAGATAGGAGTCTCACGGTCTTTCATGCCCGGGCTGGCTTTGAACCTCGATCCTCAGATCTCAGCCTCCTGAGAAGCTAGGATTACAGGCGTGAACCACCAGCGCCCGGCTTCTCCTGGACTTTTCTGTCCCAGCTGACTTTGAACCATGATTCTCAGATCTCAGCCTCCTGAGTAGCTAGGATTATAGACATAAGCCACCAGCACCTGGCTCCAAACTTATTACTGCTTCCCCTACCTAACATTTTCACTTTCTATTTCTTTTGGGGACTAGGGGATGATACTGGGGGCTGATGCTATCACTGGGCTTTTTCAGTCAAGGCTGACAACTCTTCTACTTGAGGGACAAAACCATTTCTGGGTTTTTACTGGTTAACTGGAGTTAAGAGTCTTGTGGACTTTCCTGTACAACTTGGATTCAAACCCTGATCCTCAAATCTCAGCCTCTGGAGTAGCTAGGGTTACAGTCATGACCCACTGGCACCCAGCTGCACTGGTTATTTTCATCTCAAAACATGCTGCAACTGACTTGTTACATGGGTTTTAGGAAAGAAACTCTCCATGCTGGGCACCAATGTCTCACACCTGTACAGCAATCCTAACTACTCAGGAGGCTGAGATCTGAGGACCACGGTTCAAAGTCAGTAGAAAAATCCCCATGAGATTCTTAATTCCAATTAACCACTCAAAAACTGGAAGTGGAGCTGTAGCTCTAAGTCGGTAGAGGGACAACCTTAAGCAAGAGGTTGGGGAGGGGCTGGGAAGGTGGCTCAGTGGTAAAGCACTTGCTTTGCATGCATGAGGCCCTGGGTTCGATTCCTCAGCACCACATAAGCAGAAAAAGCCAGAAATGGCACTATGGTTCCAGTAGTAGAGTACTAGCCTTGAGCTGAAGAAGTGAGGAACAGTGCCCAGGCCCCAGAGTTAGGCCCCATGACCAGCGCCCCCCTCCGAAAAAAAAAAGAGGTTGGGGAAAGCACCAGGCCCTGAGTTCAAACCCCACCATCAACAACAACTGAAAGAAAGAAAAGGAAAAGAACCTCTTTGCCCTTTGCCTAGCCTTCCTCTCAGGCAGTCCCAGATAAAAACTGTAGTTTGTCGGGGCTGGGAAGGTGGCTCAGTGGTAGAGCGCTTGCCTTGCAAGCCTGAGGCCCTGGGTTCGATTCCTCAGCACTACATAAGCAAAAAGAAAAAAGCCGGAAGTGACGCTGTGGCTCAAGTGGTAGAGCTCTAGCCTTGAGCTGAAGAGCTGAGGGACAGCGCCCAGGCCCAGGCAGGGTTCAGGCCCCACGACTGACAAACCAAAACCAAAAAACAAAACAAAAAAAAAAATTCACCGTTCCAAACTGTAGTTTGTCACAGAGCAACAATATTAGACCGTGCTAGTGCTGAAAAGAGAAATGCGTGCTGGCTGCAGAGAGCGGAACAGCTATTTTGAGGTGCTTTAGGTAAATTCCCAGTTCTTTGGTCCAGACAGTAGGTACCAACAGTGGCCTCAGCCCAAGGCCATAAGGCTAAGATTAAACAACTTATTTGCATATCAATCCTTTTACAATTCCTTTGAGCAACCTTTTTGAATACAATGGAACAATTTTAGGCCACTTTTCTTTCCTTCTTTCTCCCCTCCCTCCCTCCCTTTTTTTTTTTTTTTTTGTGCTAGTACTGGGGCTTGAACTCTAGGCCTCTAGTTCTTGCTTGCCTTTTTTGCTCAAGGCCAGTGTTCTCTCATTTGAAGGATACTTCAATTCACTTTTTTCTTTTTTTTTTGCCAGTCCTGGGGCTTGAACTCAGGGCCTGGGCTCTGTCCTTGAGCCTCTCTGTGCTCTACCACTTGAGCCACAGCACCACTTCCTGCTCTTTCTTATGTAGTACTGAGGAATGGAACTCAGAGCTTCACCGTACACTAGGCAAGCACTCTACTACTAAGTCACATTCCCAGCCCAACTTCACACTTATTGCTGATTAATTAGAAACAGTTCTCCTGGACTTTTCTGCCCCAATGGTTTTCAATCTTGAGCCTCAGATCTCTGCTTCCTGAGTAGCTAGAATAAGAACTAACCATAATGGTTATTAGCATATATCAGTTGTATAAGAGGGTATTTCATTGTAACATTTCCACCTAAGTAAATAATGTTTCCTTCTCAACCACTTTTCCGCTGTCACTTTATTTCACTCTCCCTGTGTGTTTTTGTGTGTTTCAGTCTTGGGGCTTGAACCCAGTGCCTGGTGTCCCAGAGCTTTTGTGCTCAAGGCTAGCCCTCTACCACTGGAGTTACAGCTCTACTTCTGGTTTTCTAGTGAGTAATTATAGATAAGAACCTCACACTTTCCAGTCCAGGCTGGTTTTGAATTGTGATCCTTAATCTTACCCCCCTGAGTAGCTAGTATTACAGGTGTGTGCCACTGGTGCCTGGAATCTTTCTCTTTTTTTGGTCTGGTAGTGGGGCCTGAACTCTGGGCCTGGGCGCTGTCCCTCAGCTCTTCAGTTCAAGGCTGGCACTCTACCACTTGAGCCACAGCGCCACTTCCATTTTTTTTCTTTTTTTTTGCTTATGTGGTACTGAGGAATTGAACCTAGGGCCTCTTGCATGCAAGGCAAGCGCTCTACCACTGAGCCACCTTCCCAGCCCCTGAAATCTTTTTTGTTCTAGACTCAAGTATTCGATCACTTGAGCCACAGCTCCACTTTAGGCCTTTTGGTGATATGAGTCTCCTGAACTTTCCTGCTTGGGCTGGCTTCAAACCCTCATCCTTAGATCTCAGCCTCCCGAGTAACTAGGATTACAGGTGTGAGCCATTGGTGCCCAGTTTACTCTCCCTTGTAGAAAAACAATTTCAGCTAGGCACAAGAATATATTGGTGTTCACAGTGACATCATTTTGCAAGGCATGCACTCTACCGCTGAGCTACCTTCCCAGCCCGACATCATTTTGGAAGAGTATAGAAATCTAAGTTCTGGGGGCTGGGAAGGTAGCTCAGCAGTAGAGTGCATGTCTTGCAAGCATGAGGCCCTGGGTTCGATTCCTCAGCACCACATAAACAGAAAAAGCCGGAAGTGGCGCTGTGGCTCCAGTGGTAGAGCACTAGCCTTGAGCTGAAGAGCTGAGGGACAGAGCCCAGGCCCAGAGTTCAGGCCCCATGACCGGCAAAAAAAAAAAGTAAAAAAAAAAAAAAGAAATCTAAGTTCTGGTAAGTGACTTATAGCTAGCTACTTTTACAACTCTGTCTGCATTTACATTTCATCACTCAGTCATGAGCATTACATTCATCAGGTTTCAAGGTGAACAGCAAATGTCTTAGAGCAAGCTAGATCTTTCCTTGATTCTTCCTTTGAACTACAGAGAGGTCAACAGTAGCCCAAGAGTGATCAGTTGCCAAGTGCAAGGCTTTGTTAAACACCTTACATTTAACCCTATGTTTTCTCTCTCTCTTTTGTGTCCATACAGGGAGGCCTGAAATCAGGTCATCCTTCTGAAAAGATCCATCACATCTACCCCAGGGGACCACGTGGAGGCAGACAAGCACAGGAGAAAATGATTACACGGTTTATTAGAGGAGCCATATTTGCCCCAAAGAGAGCATGTGGCAGCCTTAACTATCTAGGTAGGGGAGCAGGGTCGGAGGCCAGGAAGTGAGGTAGAAGGGATCTGGAGGGGGGGGGGGTCTGGGTGGAGTGAGGGAGGGGCCAGCTGTGTGGCGGGAACTCTAGGGCTGGGAGGAGCTCAGGTCTGGGTGGAGCTGAGGACCGAAGGTGGGCTTAATGCTTACACCTTCTCCAGCCAGTTTGTTTTTTTTGGGTCCGTTTGTGGGGCCTGAACTCTGGGCCTGGGCACTGTCCCTCAGCTCTTCAGCTCAAGGCTAGCGCTCTACCACTTGAGCCACAGCGCCATTTCCGGCTTTTTTTTTCTTATGTGGTGCTGAGGAATCGAACCCAGGGCCTCAGGCATGCAAAGCAAGTGCTCTACCACTGAGCCACCTTCCCAGCCCCTCTCACCAGTTTTTTCCACTTTTCCACTCACAGCAGATACTCTACCACTTGAGCCATAACTCCCTGTCCAGCTTTTTTTTACATTTTTTTTCTTTTTTGTCAGTTGTGGGGTTGAACTCTGGGCTTGAGTGCTGTCCCTGAGTTCTTCAGCTCAAGGTGAGTGCTGTACCACTTGAGCCACAGCACCACTTCTGTCCAGCTCTTTTGTTGTTGTTGTTGTTGGCTGTGGAGCTTGAACCCTGGGCCTGGGCACTATCCCTCAACTCTTCAGCTCTATTCTAACACTCTAGTGCTTGAGCCACAGGCACTACTTCCAGTTTTCTGTGTGATTTACTGGAGATAAGAGTCTCATGGACTTTCCTGCCAGGGCTGGCTTTGAACCCAATCCTCAGATCTCAGCCTCCTGAGTAGCTAGGGTTACAGGCATGAGCCACTGGCACCTGGCCCTGTTTGCCTTTTTTGATGGTTAATTGGAGCGAAGTCTTTTGGCTTTGTCTGATTTGGGCTGGCTTCAAACAAGGATCTACAGTTCTCACAATAGTTAGAATTGTAGGTGTGAGCCTTCAGTATCTTACTACTAACACAATTTTTATTTTTCTGGTGATTTTTTTTTTCAGTCCTGGGGCTTGAACTTGGGGTATGGAACAGTCTCTGAGGTTTTTTTTCCACTCAACGCTACTGTTCTACCACTTTGAGCCTGTTAGAGTATGGGCTAACAGAGCCACAGTGCCACTTTCTGGTAGATAATTGGAGATAAGAGTCTCATGGAGGGCTGGGAAGGTGGCTCAGTGGTAGAATGCTTGCCTTGCATGCATGAGGCCCTGGGTTCCATTCCTCAGCACCACATAAGCCAAAAAAAAAAAGCTGGAAGTGGCACTGTGGCTCAAGTGGTAGAGCACTAGCCTTGAGCTGAAGAGCTGAGGGACAGCGCCCAGGCCCAGAATTCAGGCCCCATGACTGGACCCAAAAAAAAAGTCTCATGGAGGGCTGGGAATGTGGCTTAGTGATAGAGTGCTAGCCTAGCATTCATGAAGCCCTGGGTTGGATTCCTCAGTACGATATAAACAGAAAAACCTGGATGTGGTGCTATAGCTCAAGTGCTAGTGTGCTAGCCTTGAGCATAAAAAACTTATGGATGTGCCCAGGCCCTGAGTTCAAACCCCAGGACTGGCAAAAAAAAAAAAAAAAGGTTATGGGTTTTCCTGCTGGCTTGGAACCATGATCCTCAGATCTCAGCCTCCTGAATAGTTAGGATTATAGGCATGAGCCATGGGTGCATGGCTGCACTTCTTTGCTTTTTTTGTTAGTCATTGGGCTTGAACTCTGGGCCTGGGCCCTGTCCCTTAGCTCTTTAGCTGAAGGCTAGCGCTCTACCACTTGAGCCACAGCACCACTTCTGGTTTTCTGGTGGTTAACTAGAGTCCCATAGACTTTCTTGCCTGGGCTGGCTTTGAACCTTGATCCTCAGATCTCAGCCTCTGGAGTAGCTAGATGACAGGCACTGGGCTTTCACTTATTTCTTGAGACAGGGTTTTTTTTTTTTTTAATGTTGATCAGGCTGGCCCAGAACACATAATCTTCTTACCTTAACATCCTGAGTTCCATTTTAGAACCAATGATTTGAAATAGCTAAGGCATATTGGTTAACAATGTACCAGATACTTTAGTTAGTTAGTACTGATATTATTGCTATTATCACTAATTTTTTTTTTGCATTATTGAGAATTGACCTCAGTACTTTGCAGCAAGCACTGTACCAGTTGAGGTACATGATTTTGAGGTAGGGTTACCCTAATTTTATCTATGCTGGTCTTAAATGTGTGATTTTGTCTCTCTTGTCCCTGTCTCGAGTGGGTGTGATTACAGGCATTACCAAGCCTGGCTCATATTTAATCATTTTTCTTCCTGATGTGCTGTGGATCAAGTCCAAAGACCTTATGCATGCTAGGCACAAGCTAGATGAGCTATAAGCACAAGTGTATAACAAAGTAGGTCGAATCACAAAACCTACTTAATAGATGTTGACCCTGACCAAGTCACATGGCTGCCAAATGATAGAATTTAAATCTTTCGTTGAGTCCTTAGGCTTACCTGCCAGTCTCTGCTGTCTCCTAGGTTCCTCGAACTTAGAACCTTCTGCTTCAGCTCTATGAGTGCTGGGATTACAAACCTATGCTACCCATACCAGGCTCTCATCATGGAAAAAAAAATCATATTCAGCAGGGTGTCAGTGATTTATGCTTGTAATCCTAGTCACTCAAGAGGCTGAGATATGAGTATCTCAGTTCAAAGCCAGCCTGGGAAGAAAAGTCTTTGAGACTCTTGTTTCCAATAAATCACCAAAAAGACCAGAAATAGAGCGTGGCTCAAGTGGTAGAATGTTAGCCTGGCACAAAATAGCTCAAGGACAGTGCCCTAAGTTCAAGCCTCAAGCTGACCTGGAGCCAAAAAAGAAAGAAAAAGAAAAAGAAAGAAAAGAAGGAAGGAAGGAAGGAAGGAAGGAAGGAAGGAAGGAAGGGAGAGAGGGAGGGATGGAAAGTGAGAGGGAGGGAGGGAGGAAGGAAGGAAGGAAGGAAGGAAAAAAGGAAAGGAGGGAGGGAGGGAGGGAGTGAGGGAGCGAGGGAGGAAGGGAGGAAGGGAGGAAGGAAGGAAGGAAGGAACAGAAGATCAAATGCTAGGAAGAAGTGCCAAGTAACTGGGCTTCCATTACAGCAGATTCTTCCTTCCTGAGGAGGTCCATCTGCCGCTCGGCTCATAGGATCTCCCCCAAGTTAGCTTCTATGCACTGCTTAAACCTCATCTCATGAGTTCAGTCTTTCCTTTTTACTCATTTGGGGCTCATAAAGGATATCTTGTTTGGTTTGGAGATCCAAGTTTGTAGATTAGTAGTAAGTGCAAACACACTGTGTGTGTGCTTGTGTGTGTGTGTGCACATACATGTGCATGTGTGACCACTACTGGAGTTTGAACTCATAGTCTGGGCATTATTCCTCAGCTTTTTTGTTCAAAGCAAAACCAGCTTTTTGCTGCATACTTGGAGATAAGAGTCTCAGGGACTTTCCTGCCTGGGTGGCTGACTTTAATTGGCCATCCTCCCATCTCAGCCTTCTGAATACAGGAGTGAGCCACTGGTACTTGTCTCAGGTATTTTATTTTATTTTTGCCACAGGAGTAGGTATGTCTGGATACTGCTAAAGACACAGGCTGAATCGTCTGCAAAACTAAGTTTAGCTTTTCTGTAAAGTCAGTCTTCAGAAAACCGTGTAAGCAACCTCCCATAAGGAGACCAAGTTTCCAGGTGTTGTCCACATTTCTTTCCTTTGTCTTTCTTTATGATAAATGTGGGTCTATTATTAAAAACAACTAAATCTTCCCCGAAAGCTCATCTTGTTCTTACCCTCTACACATGTATTCATTTTGTAACAGCTTTAGGATAAAGAGGCACTGTCCTGGGCTTGGCAGAGTGACAAATGCCTATAATCCCAACACTTAAGAGGTTGAGGCCAGAAGGAACTCAAATTGGAGAACAGCCCAGGCAATTTAGTGGGACCCTCATCTCAAAATATTTTACAAGTAGGGTTTGAGATGGTGGTGTACGAAATGGTAATGGCCCTTTCTTCAGTCTGGGCTGTGGAGTAACTGACCTTATCCATTTGCCTGCTTTTGGGGGGGGGGTAAGGGGAGGGAAGAACTGGACTTGAAGAGGTCAGAACTTATCCATATGGGCAATTGCAATCTTGAACTCAGGACCTGGGCACTATATCTCAGAGCTTCTTTTGCTCAAGGCTAGCTGTCTACAACTTGAGCCACAGCACCACTTCCGGCTTTTTCTGTGTATATGGTACCGAGGGCTTCATGCATGCTAGGCAAGCACTCTACCACTAAGCCACCTTCCCAGCCCCAGTCATAGGTTCTTATTCTCTTCATTGTAGAAAGTTTGTCCTCTGGTTTGCACAGCAGAACTGCCTTTCCACTCACCTGACTTCCTATTCAAGTGCTTCCCAGATTTGTTACATTATCTTTCGCACTTTTCTCCTTACAGTTATTTTATATTTAAGGCACTAACTAGCCTGGTCTCTAACCTGGCACTAACTAATCTGGGGCCCAGTAGATCAGCCTCCTAAAGAAATAGCCTAAAATGTCTTCAGGTCTTGGGTAGATTCCAAACATATTTGAAGGCTTCTTTGGTGAGAATGTCACCTGTTTGGGGGACGGGCAAAAAGCATGCACGTGATAGGTAAAGTCCATCTGGGTCTAGCCCTTCTGCTGTGATTCCCCCCCCCCAATTTTTCTTTTCTTTCTTTTTTTTGGGTCAGTCGTGGGGCCTGAACTCTGGGCCTGGGCGCTGTCCCTCAGCTCTTCAGCTCAAGGCTAGGGCTCGACCGCTTGAGCCACAGCGCCACTTCCGGTTTTCTGGTCTCATGGACTTTCCTGCCAGGGCTGGCTTTGAACCGTGATCCTCAGATCTCAGCCTCCTGAGTAGCTGGGATGACAGGCGTGAGGCACGGGCGCCTGGCTGCAGTTTTTCTTTTTAAAGTAGTAGGTATTCTCCTTCTATAATTCTTTTCTTTTTTTTTTTTGAAGACCTAAAAGTAGAGTGAATTTGGGCTCTGAACTGCGCCCTTTGGGAAGGCGACGGGCGCGGGGTCTCGTTCCCGAAAACCCGAGCGCAGCGTACCCTCTGCCCGGTGGGCTCCGCGGGGCTCGCATGACCGGCTGTTCAAACCCCGGGCGGCAGGGCGGTCCCCACAGGCGCCCCACCGCTGCCACCTGCGCCCTGACTGCGCCGGGCCGGAGCAGCTCCGAGGCTCCGACCCGGGGTTCCAGTCGGTCCTAGGCGTCAGAACCCGGCCCAAACACCTTCCTCCCGTAACTATCCACCGACCGAAAATAGGTTCCGAGTCCGCCCCTCGGCCCCCCCTTAAAATAAATCCTCCCCTTTAAAGGGAGCCACCGGGTGTCGCCGGGGGAGTTTGCGGAAGCGCCAACCGCGTTGGGGCCTTGGGCGGATCCCGTGATTGGAGGCGGCCCCGCCCCCGGCGCCGCTTCCCCCATTGTGTGCGCGGCGCTGCTGAGGCCACGCCCCCGCCCCGCCCTCCAGAGCCCAGCCCCGCCCCCTCCGCACCCCCCTTGGCTCATTTCCGGCCGCCGCCGCTACCGCTAGCCTGTAAGGAGGATTCGGCAGAGGGAAGAAACAACAGCCGCCATCTTGTTTGTGTGCTAGGGCTGGGGGGGAGCGAGGGCGATAGGGAGCGGGCGAGAGTGGGCAAGCGGGACGCCGGGCTGAGTGCGAACTGCGGGAGCCGGGAGTGCGGGAGGAAGTCGGGCCGGGGAGCGGCGGCCGGGG
>NW_012267295.1:1446351-1453933 GCF_000151885.1 Dipodomys ordii | reverse complement strand
GGGGGCGCAGGCCCGGGAGGGGGCACCGGGAGGAGGTGAGTGTCTCTCGTCGCCTCCTCCTCTCCCCCCGTTTCGCCCCCGCCTCCTTGTGGCGATGAGAAGGAGGAGGACAGCGCCGAGGAGGAAGAGGCTGATGGCGGCGGCGGAGCTCCGGCAGACCTCGGCTGGGCAGGGGCCGGCCGCGGCGGGCTGGGGACTGCGCCTCTAGAGCCGCGAGTTCCCGGGGATTCTCCGCAGCGGACGCGCTCGCGGGCGGTGCTGCTCAGCCCTCCTCCGGGCCTGGCCAGGCCCGGCCCCTCGCACTTGCCCCTACCTTTTCTACCGAGATCGCATCCCTCTCCCGGCCACCGCCACCCGGCGAAGAGAAAAAGGAACTTCCCCCACCCCCGTCGGTGTCGACGGAGACCCCCCCCAAAGCCCACTCCCCCCTCTCCGTAGCGGGGTGGGGATCCCCGGCCGAAGAAGAGATTTCCTGAGGATTCGCGTTTTCCCTGCCTCAATCTGCGAAAGAATTAAAAATGGCCGAGAATGTGGTGGAACCGGGGCCGCCTTCAGCCAAGCGGCCTAAACTCTCGTCTCCGGCCCTCTCGGCGTCCGCCAGCGACGGCACAGGTTAGTCTCGGGAGTCCAGGGCCTTCCACGTTCTCCTTAATCGTTCCTCCTTCGTGCACCTTTATTCTTCAGTATCTTCTTCCCCCTCCCCCCGTGTCTCCTCTTAGTTCCCTGCCCCGTAATTAATTTGAAAGGTGTTTGAATGGGTCCAGTAGCCCAACCATTTTCTTTGCCTCCTGATACATTTTGTTGCAACACTATGTCATGTCATATCGATGTGTGTTCTGGAATTGGAGCTCGTGAGGGCTGCATGGAAATGCCCTTTATTGTTGGCTCCGTGCAGTTTAATTTGGGAAATGCCAGTGCATTTGTGTGTAAGGGATTTTTATGCAATTTTAGTTTTAGCTTTTCTGCTGGTGGTGGTAAAGGAGGGATTTCAAATCCTTTTGCCTCTTTCAATTTTAATTCGATTTCCTCTACTTTCCCACTTTTTTCTTTTCAAGGCTTTTGCCCCGTAGTACAAGACTTTCTGTTGAGGAATGGAGTGTTGAGAGAGAGAGAGAGAGAGAGAGAGAGAGAGTGTGTGTGTGTGTGTGTGTGGTGCCTGATCTCAAGTTTGATGTGAAGTTGAACAAAATTATTTTACGTACTATTCTTAATTACTCCCCCCCCTTGTTTGCTTTAAGGATCAATATGGAGCGCAGTTCACTTTACATCCCCCCCGTTTTTTGATGTGAGACCAAAATGTCTGAAACTCTGGGTTTTCAGATAGAGCAAGCAGAGGCATTTTCTTATTTAGGGGAAAAGACATACGGTTTTCTGGAATTATAGACCTTGAAATACAAGATGAGAAGTTCAGAGAGTTCCAGTCATGAACTTCAAACATGAAAGTTTAAAATGTGCTAAGTTGGCTGTTGGTGTTTGCATATGATTTTTGTTTTGCTCTTAAAATGTATTTCAAGATTGAAGTTTGAGTTTGAAAGGCTTACGGATTCTTTTAAAAAGTCATGGGTTGTCTACCCGGTTGTAGACAGTCTCTTTGTTAGGGAAAAAGCAGGGATAACTCACATCCCCTTCTTTATTTTCCTACTGTTAGTGTCAGGTTATAAATTTGATTCCTACAAACCTCCTTTTTTGCTGTCTAGTTGTTTTGAGATGCCAGGATAATGAAGAGGAAGAATGGCTGGCCATCTGACAGTCTACAAGATGTTCCTCCTTACTACAAACATCTCTTTAACTCCCTGAGAACAGGCTCAACGTCATCCCTCCATCTGCCAGTGAGAATGCAGTGTAGTTGAATGTTCCCTTTAAGTTTGTACAAACTTCTAGAGCATATTTCCAAGTGAGCTTCATTTTAAAGGGTGAAAATAGAATGCCTTGAATTGTTTATTTATTAAAATAAATGTGTCATAAGCCAGGAGTTTAACTTAATCTACACGAATTGAGAAGTAGGAATCCTGCAGTGCTTCCTTACCTAAGTAAGGTTCTAGCCTTGGCTGTGTATGAACTTTGATCTGTGACAATACTTGAAGCTTCTGTATACTCTTCAGGGATTTTCTTTTTCATTTGTCTTCATTCAAAATTTATATATCCATACATACCAAATTGTGTTCATTTGCACTTCTCTTACATTGTCATTCACCCTCTTAGGTGTTTGCAGTACTGTAGTTTTGAATTGGCCTCTTGACTAGGGCCTAACTAGCCACACCTCCAGCCCTAGATTATCTTTGGATACATTTTCCTGTACATTTTTATGTTGTTTCTGTGTAATGTGATAATGGATTTTTACATTTGAGCCAGTCAATATTGTTTGAATATTGGAGGGAAAACTTTATATACTTTATTTTGATTAATTCTGACTGATTGGAGCAGGTTTGTTTTGAAGTTCTGTTTAAATAAATGTTCAGTTGCACTACTGCATTCTACATACCAACCTGATCTATACTTGGCTAACTTGTAATACTTAGGCTAACTTATTTTTGTAGTGTCTCACATGACAAATAACAACAAAAACTGTTTTTGCTCCTAGAAATACCTTTGAGTAATTATTAGAGTCCTAAATGTGAAAACAATCTTTAACATTGAAATTAATTCACTTTTAGTACTAAGATTTTGTCTTAGTATTAATTATTTTTTTCTAAAATTTGTGGGTAGGGTTATTTTTTCACCCATATCAAGTTTCTACTGTAGGAATTCTTTGGTGTACATTTTTGTTGTTGTTGTTGGAACTGAATAATTTAGGGGAAGAGTGAGTATATAAAGAAAATTGTCTCATTAAACTTACTTCACACTGTGCACCATTACAAACTTGTGTAAGTTATTGAACTTATTTCTTTTTTCTTTTTTTGCTGGTCGTGGGGCCTGAACTCTGGGCCTGTGCACTGTCCCTCAGCTCTTCAGCTCAAGCACCACTTCCAGCTTTTTCTACTTATGTGGTGCTAAGGAATCGAACCCAGGGCCTCATGCATGCAAGGCAAGCACTCTACCACTGAGCCACCTTCCCAGCCCCTTCTTTTTTCTTTTTGTGCCAGTCATGGGGCTCAAACTTAGGGCCTGAACATTGTCTTTTAGGTTTTTCATTATTTCAGCCACAGCTCTAGTTTTGGCTTTTTGGTGGTTAATTGGAGATAAGAATCTCACAGACTTCCTTCACAGGCTGGCTTTGAACTGTGATCCTCAGATCTCACCTCCTAGTTGCTAGGACTACAAGTGTGAGTGAAATTGATGAGGATGATATATTGCTTTCCATTACTCAGTGAACATCTTATTTTTTGTCACTGCTTTGTAAGCAAGGTGTTAGTATATAAACTTATAGCACACAGTGTAAAGACCCAGTTTTAGGCTCTAGCATAATTAAGTAGGTAATGATCAATAGGGCCACCTTTCTGTGGCCCTATTGGATGTGTCCAGATTGGCTTGGGTTTGTTCTCCCAAGCCAAACCCTCCCCTATTTCAAGGCAACTGAACAGTTAGTGCATAAAATATACCAGCTATTTGCTCACTAGATTAATGTATATATAAAACAAGAGAAGTGGTAAGAACTTTTTTTTTTAATTGTCAGTACTGGGAGCTTGAACTTACCAGCCTGGGTGCTGGTCCTGATCTTTGCTGTTCAAGGCTAGCACTGTACCACTTTGAGCCACACTTATACTTCGATTTTTTGGTGGTTAATTGGAGATAAAAGTCTTCTGGTGGGCTGGCTTGGAACCTAGATTCTCAGATCTCAGCCTCATGAGTAGCTAGGATTAGCAATGAGCTACCTTCGACAGGCTGGTAATATGTTAGTTTTCCTTTCTCAGTAACGTTCTGTACTAGTGACTTGCCATTTTAATAGTGGCCATTCCTTTTTTGGCTCTTAGACCTGTGTTATTATGTTTAATTTTTTGTTTTTTTAAGCATGAATGTTAATTACAGTAAGTATTCTGCTTCTGGAGTCTTGTCGATACCATGGAGCCAATATAGCAGAACGTTTTACCACCAAGTATCTTAACTTTCTATAGCAATTACTTATTCTCAAAGCTTGTTCATTGATATGAAGGTTGTGTGGTTGACAGTAACATAAAGTGACCTTTTGTTAAGTTGTAAGTCGTGTGTGTTATAGTATGATTGCCTTTTTAAGGCATGAGTTCTTGTTATATTGCGCAGGTAGAGATAAGTCCAATGAATGAAAGGGAAGGAAAAAAGTTTGGTACATTTTTGTTAGGTTTTCTACCTTTTCCACCTTGGAAAAAGAAGAATTGAAACAGCTGAAAATGCGCAGTGGTGTTTGTAGAGACATGAAATGGTTAAATTGGAATGGAGAAAGTGTAGGAAGAATGTTGCAAACACAAGTGGGAGTGTAAAATACTTCCTAGTATATTTACAAAAACAATTTAGGAGTTATTCTGCCAATGCAAACATCCAACAATTAATGGAAAATAAGACGGGGTTCTTTTTGTATGTTCAAGTTTTAGAGTTAATCTTTTTTTTTTTTTTTGAGACAGGGTCTCTGCTGTATAGTGTAGGCTGTCCTTAAAATTATGATCCTCCTGTTTCAGCCTCCTGAGTGCTGGAATCACAAGCATGTGTCTCCAAGCTCCAATTGAATTTCCTCTTTTTTTTTTGCCAGTCCTGGAGCTTGAACTCTGGGCCTGGGCGCTGTCCCTCAGCTCAAGGCCAGTGCTCTACCACTTGAGCCACAGTGCCATTTCCAATTTTCTGGTGGTTTGATTGGAGATAAGAGTCTCTCAAACTTTCTCACCCTGACTGTCTTTGAACCGCAATCCTCAGATCTCATCCTCATGAGTAGCTAGGATTACAGGGGTGAACCACTGGCACCTAGCTTCCCTGAGCTTTTTTTTTTTGGTCGGTCGTGGGGCTTGAACTCTGGGCTTGGGCGCTATCCCTCAGCTCTTCAGCTCAAGGCGAGCACTCTACCACTTGAGCTACAGCGCCACTTCCGGTTTTCTGGTGGTTTATTGGAGATAGGAGTCTCACAGTCTCTCTTGCCCGGGCTGGCTTTGAACCGCGATCCTCAGATCTCAGCCTCCTGAGTAGCTAGGATTACAGGCGTGAGCCACCAGCGCCCGGCTTCCCTGAGCTTTTTTTTGCTCAAGGGTAACTCTACCACTTGAGCCACAGAGCCTTTTCTTGCTTTTTCTGTTTATGTGGTACTGAGAAATTGAAACCAGGCAAGCACTTTACCACTAAGCCACATTCCCAGCCATAATTTCCTCCTTGATGAGGTTAAATTGTTTATTTTTTATTGAGAGTGGTTCTATCCATGTTGCCCATGCCAATCTCAGATTCCAGGATTTCGGACACCTGGCCTGAAGTTAATGACTAAATGAAACAAATAATTCTTTTAAATTTTTGGTGCCAGTCCTGGGGCTTGAAATCAGAGCCTGGGTACTGTCCCTGATCATCTTTTGCTCTAGGCTAGCGTTCTACCACTTGAACCATAGCACCACTTTGGGCTTTTTCTGTTTTATGTAGTAATGAGGAATTGAACCCAGGACTTCATGCATGCTAGGCAAGCACTTTACCACTAAGCCACGTTCCCAGTCCCAGAATTTTTTTTTTTTTTTGGTCGGTTGTGGGGCTTGACCATTGGATCTGGGCGCTGTCCCTGTGCTCTTCAGCTCAAGGCGAGCACTCTACCACTTGACCACTTCCAGTTTTTCTAATGGTTTATTGGAAATAAGAGTCTCATGGACTTTTCTGCCCAGGCTGGCTTTGAACGGGGATCCTCAGATCTCATCCTCCTGAGTAGCTAGTATTACAGGCGTGAGCCACTGGTGTTTGGCCCTGAGATTCTTTTTTTTTTTTGTCCGGTCTTGGGGCCTGAACTCTGGGCCTGGGCACTGTCCTCAGCTCTTCAGCTCAAGGCGAGTGCTCTACCACTTGAGCCACAGAACCACTTCCCGCCTTTTCTTTCTGCTTATGTGGTGCTGAGGAATCGAACCCAAAGCCTCAGGCATGCAAGGCAAGTACTCTACCACTGAGCCACCTTCCCAGCCCGGCCCTGAGATTTTTATCTTCAAATAACCACCAGAAACTCAAAACTGGTGCTATGGCTCAAAGCGGTAGAGCACTAGCCTTGAGCAAAAGAGCTCAGGGACAGCATCCAGGCCTTGACTTAAAGCTCCGTGATCTACCAAAAATAAATATTCTGCATTGTATCTGCTTATTTAAAATGCTGACTGCAATTTTGCTGCCGAATTTACCACAAAGCAAGCAGTGGTAGGCTGTTTTATTTTATTTATTGGATAAAGAGAAAGGCAAGTATATGTAGTTCAAATTTGATGCTCTACTAGTTGAGCCATACCTCCACTTTTAGCTGATTAACGGGAGATGAAGAGTTACACTGACTTTCCTGCATAGGCTGGCTTTGAACTGAAATCTTCAAATCTCAGTTTCCTGAGTAGGATTAGAGTCATGAGTCACTGTTTTTTTTTTTTTTTTTTGGGTTGGGTCGTGGGGCCTGAACTCTGGGCCTGGGTGCTGTCCCTCAGCTCTTCAGCTCAAGGCTAGCGCTCTTCCACTTGAGCCACAGCACCACTTCTGGCTTTTTTCTTTTTGCTTATGTGGTGCTGAGGAATTGAACCCAGGGCCTCAGGCATGCAAGGCAAGCGCTCTACCACTGAGCCATCTTCCCAGCCCCTTATTGGTTCATTTTTAATATCATCTGCCTAAAAGATGGAAGTTGTTTTGTTTTTTTTCTGAGTAAGGATACGGAAAGATATCCTTATGGGAACAGCTGCTGCTGGTTCACATGTATAACTAAACTCTGGAGTCAGAATTGGGAAGATTGTGGTTCCAGGCTAGGTCAGAAAAAATTAGGGGGGCGGGTTGGAAAGGATGGTAAGGGGAAACAAAGGAGGAGGCAACAATGGTTGATAAGAAATGTACTCATTACCTTGCCCACGTAATTGTAACCCCTCTGTACGGTATTTTCACAATAAAAAAAAGAAAAAGTTAGACGGTCCCCCTCCCCATCTCAACTAGTAGCTGGGTATAATGGTCCACACCTGTCACTGCAGGTGTAGTCCAATACGGACAAAAACTGAGATAACCCTCACCACCCTGATCTCAACAGAAGCAACTAAATGTGGTGGTATATAGATAGGTAGGGAATGTAAGTAGGCTCACATAGAAATCTGCTGAAAAAGCTAGAATGTCCCTAGGTCAAAAAGCAAAAATAAAAAGTTCAAAGCCATAGAGCATTTGCCTAGCAAAGGTACAGCCCTGAGTTCCACCCCTAGAACCAAAAACAAAAAAATTTGTAATTGAGGTTAGAGATATCACAGACTGTTCCCTTCCTCCCTCCCCTCTTTCCTTCCTTCTTTTCCTTCCTTCTGTTCTTTCTTTCTCTTTTTGTGGGTCATGGGGCTTGAACTCTTGGCCTGGTCGCTGTCTCTCAGCTCTTCAGCTCAAGGCTAGTGCTCTACCACTTAAGCCACAGTGCCACTTCTGGCTTTTTCTGCTTATGTGGTGCTGAGGAATCAAACCCAGGGCCTCATGCATGCAAGGCAAGCACTCTACCACTGAG
>NW_012267295.1:1438985-1440681 GCF_000151885.1 Dipodomys ordii | reverse complement strand
GCTCTTCAGCTCAAGGCTAGTGCTCTACCACTGGAGCTACAAGGCCACTTCTGGTTTTCTGGTGGTTTATTGGAGATAGAGTTTCACATCCAGTGCTGGTGGCTCACGCCTGTAATCCTAGCTACTCAAGAGGCTGAGATCTGAGGATCATGGTTCAGTGACAGCCCAGGCAGGAAAGGCTGTGAGACTCTTATCTCCAATAAACCACTAGAGGACCAGAAGTGGTGCTATGGCTTAAGTAGTAGAGCACTCACCTTGAGCTGAAGAGTGCAGGGACAGGGCCCAAGCTTAGAGTTCAAGCCCCACGACTGACAAAAAAACAAAACAAAAAGTTTCACGGACTTTCCTGCCCGGGGATGGCTTTGAACCGCGATTCTCAGATCTCAGCCTCCTAAGTAGCTAGGATTACAGGTGTGAGCCCGGCTAAATCTTTCATTCATATTTTTAATTTATATTTTAACTTTGGAAGAGTTCTGAAAACTTAGTCCAGTTTAATTGACTATCTGTGCGCGCACACACACTGATCCTGGGGGGTTGGACTCAAACATGAGCTCTCATTTGGCTTTTTCCTCTCAAGGCTGCCAGTCTGCCAGGTTTTTTTCTTTCTTTTTCTTTTTTTTTTTTGGTCTGTCATGGGGCCTGAACTGAGCCTGAGCCGCTGTCCCTCAGCTCCTCAGCTCAAGGATAGCGCTCTACCATTTGAGCCATAGTGCCACTTCCAGCCTTTTCTGTTTATGTGGTGCTGAGGTATTGAACCCAGGGCTTTGTGCATGCTAGGCAAGCATTCTACCACTGAGCCACATTCCCAGGCCTGCCAATTCCTTTTTTTTGTTTTTTTCGGGGCTTGGAACTCAGGGCCTATCTCTGAGCTTCTTTTGCTCAAGGCTAGTACTTTATGATTTGAGCCGCAGTGCCCCTTCCTGCTTTTTTTTTTTTAAATTGTGATTAAGTGATTACATAATTCCCCAAATTTCACATTGTGGGATAGTGATGCTCAGTTAAAGTCACAAACACGTTATAACTTTCCTGGAGCAATTTGTCTATAACATTTATGAGTTCTATGAGCTTTGCCATATACAGTTATTTCTTCCACATTGGGTGGTATGTACATTTCTTTTGTTTTGCATAGCATCAGCTGTTCCCTCTTTCCCATTTGTTCCCTCCCTCCCATTGCTGCCATTAAGTTGCTTAGTTCATTTTGGTCAATGTCCTGTGCAGCTAATGGGTCCCGCTGTTGTATGTTTTTCCCTGATTCCCTCAAGTTCTGTGTCGTCTTCCTGGTTCCCCTATTGTGTGCATATATATACCATACATGTGATCAGCAGCATGGGGTTATTTAGTAGTGATTTGACCAGATGAGTGGAAGTTCTTTGTTTCTTAAGTCCTGTTAATTTTGTCGTATCACCTGACATTTTGGATTTAGCATCCACTTATCAGGGAGACCATGTACCATTTGTCTCTTTGCTCTTGGTTTACCTCGCTCAACATGATTTCTTCATGTTCCATCCATTTCCCTGCAAATGCCATTATTTTGTCTTTTTTTTTTTGCTGGTTGTGGGGCCTGAACTTGGTCTGGGCGCTGTCCCTTAGCTTTCATCTCAAGGCTAGCACTCTACCACCTGAGCCACAGCACCACTTCTGGCTTTTTCTATTTATGCGGTGCTGAGGAATTGAACCTAGGGCCTCATGCATGCAA
>NW_012267295.1:1427968-1437695 GCF_000151885.1 Dipodomys ordii | reverse complement strand
TGTGGGGCTTGAACTCTGAACCTGGGCACTGTCCCTTAGCTCTTCAGCTCAAGGCTAGTGCTGTACCACTTGAGCCACAGCATCACTTCCGGTTTTCTGTGGTTTATTGGAGATAAGAGTCTCATGGCCTTTCCTGCCCGGGCTGGCTTTGAACCCTGTGATCCTCAGATCCTCAGCCTCCTGAGTAGCTAGGATTACAGGCGTAAGCCACCAGCACCCAGCCCTACATATTTTTTTTTGATGTTGAGTTTTTTTTATTGTGAAAATACAGAGGGGTTAAAATTACATGGGCAAGATAATGAGTACATTTCTTATCAAGCTACATATTTTTTTATAATTGCTTTTTAAAAAATTATTGTTTTAGAGGTGATATACAGCAGGTTTCCCATGTATACATATATATATACACACAAGCACACATGTACTGTATATGTGTATACATATACACATATATGTATTTACATATACGTATGTCGGATGATATGTACATTTCTTTCCTTTTGCTTAGTATCAGCTGTTCCCTTCTCCTCTCTTGTTCCCTCCCTCCTATCACCACCCTTCAGTTGCTTAGTTCTCTTTCATCAATGTCCAGCAGCTGATAGGCTCCTCTGCTGTACTTTTGCCCGCTTTCCTCTGATTCTGTCCTCCCACTTTCCCTCAGATGTGCACATGAATACACCATAGTTGAGGTAAAGAGTACAGAAAAACAATAAGACAAATTAAGAAAAGGTCTTTTAGGCTTAGTGGTAGAGTTCTTGCCTGGTATGCATGAAGCCCTGGGTTTGATTCCTCAGTACTACATATACAAAAAGCCAGAAGTGGCTCTGTGGCTCAAGTGGTAGAGTGCTCAGTTAGACCAAACAGAAGCTCAAGGACAGTGCCCTGAGCATGAGTTCAAGCCCCAAGACTGCCCCCCCAAAAAAAAATTTTAGGAGGAAGTCCTTTGTTTCCATATCTTTGCGGTTCTTCTCAGTCTGTGTATTATTTTATATACATATGAAAAGGTGTTTGGATAAGTTCTCAAGTATTCAATGTTGCATAACCAAAAATTCGTTTTGAATACATAGATGTTTTATAATATAGCGTAGCAAGATAATATTTCTAGGGTCATGTTTGGAAATGTTAGTTGTAAGAACCAAAATGTAAAGGGTTTTTTTGTAAAGGTTTTTTTTTTTTTTAATTTTAGTAACAGTTTCTGATTCTGTGTCAAATTGTAACCTGTATCTTTTGTATTTGTGTTTAGATTTTGGCTCTCTGTTTGACCTGGAGCACGACTTACCAGATGAATTAATCAACTCTACAGAATTGGGACTAACCAATGGTGGTGATATTAGTCAGATTCAGACAAGTCTTGGCATAGTACAAGATGCAGCTTCTAAACATAAACAGTTGTCAGAATTATTACGATCTGGTAGTTCCCCTAACCTCAACATGGGGGTTGGTGGTCCAGGCCAGGTCATGGCAAGTCAGGCCCAACAGAACAGTCCTGGATTAGGTTTGATAAATAGCATGGTCAAAAGCCCAATGGCACAGCCTGGCTTGACTTCTCCCAACATGGGTATGGGCACCAGTGGACCAAATCAGGGTCCTACTCAGTCCACAACAGGTATAATGAACAGTCCAGTAAATCAGCCTGCCATGGGAATGAACACAGGGATGAATGCTGGCATGAATCCTGGAATGTTGGCTGCAGGCAATGGACAAGGGATAATGCCTAATCAAGTCATGAATGGTTCAATTGGAGCAGGACGAGGACGACCGAATATGCAGTACCCAAACCCAGGAATGGGAAATACTGGCAGCTTATTGACTGAGCCACTGCAGCAGGGCTCTCCTCAGATGGGAGGACAAGCAGGATTGAGAGGCCCCCAGCCTCTTAAGGTGAGTACCGTGTTGGTTTGTGCATATTCAGTGCCCATCTGAGTGTTGGTTTGTGCATATTCAGTGCCCATCTGAGTATTCTAGCGAGGGTTTTAAGTCTTCACTGATGATGTTCAATTTTATATAGAGCATCTGCTGCATAATACAAGGGTACAAG
Source organism: Dipodomys ordii (assembly GCF_000151885.1). Lineage (NCBI taxonomy): Eukaryota > Metazoa > Chordata > Mammalia > Rodentia > Heteromyidae > Dipodomys > Dipodomys ordii. The sequence goes on along the minus strand of NW_012267295.1, from coordinate 1,435,657 downwards.
ATTTGCTGGGCATTTACAAGTTGGTGTTGTTGGTTGTGGGGCTTGAACTTTGGGCCTGGGCGCTGTCCTTCGGCTCTTCAGCTCAAGGCTAGCGCTCTACCACTTGAGCCACAGAGCCACTTGTGGATTTTTCTGCTTATGCGGTGCTGAGGAATCGAACCCAGGGCCTCATGCATGCAAGGCAAGCACTCTACCACTGAGCCACCTTCCCAGCTCCATTCTACCACTTGTTGAGCCACAGTACTACTTCCAGTTTTCTGGTGATTAATTGGAGGTAAGTCTCACAGATTTTCCCCTGCTTGGGCTGGGCTGGGCTGGGCTGGCTTTGAACCAGTATCCTCAGATATCAGCCTCCTGAGTTGCTAGGGTTACTAATGTTGTAGTGGTTTTTTTTTTCTTTTCCTTTGTATCATGGGGATATTGATGTACATACAGACATCCTTTTTTGGAGCTTGAACTTAGGGCCTTCTACTCTTGCTTGGTTTCCTTGTTCAAGGCTGGTACCCTACACTTGAGCCAGACTTGCTTTTAGATTTTTGCAGTATAAAAGAATTTTTTGGCACTAAACACCAGTGGCTCACATCTGTAATGTGGCTACTGAGGTGGTTGATAATCTGAGGATCATAGTTCAAGGCCAGCCAAGGCAGTCAAGTCAGTGATATTTGTATCTCCAATTAAGGACCAGAAAACTGGAAGTTGATTTGGGCTCAAATCAAAATGATAGTGCTAGCTTTGAGTACCATGGCTCAGGACAGTGGCCAGCCTCTGAGTTCAAGTCTGACTGACAAAACAAGAATTTATATTTATTTTTTTGGGTCTGATCGTGGGGCCTGAACTCTGGGCCTGGTGTCGCTGTCCCTCAGCTCTTCTAGCGCTCTACCATTTGATCCACAGCACCACTTCCGGCTTTTTTTTTTTTTTTTTTTGCTTATGTGGTGCTGAGGAATCGAACCCAGGGCCTCAGGCATGCAAGGCAAGCGCTCTACCACTGAGCCACCTTTCCAGCCCAAGAATTTTTTTTGAATTGTGTTTTCAGGCTGGATTTTTTTTTGGTCAGTCGTATGGCTTGTACTCTGGGCGTGGGTGCTATCCCTCAGCTCTTCAGCTCAAGGCAAGCGCTCTACTGCTTGAGCCACAGCGCCACTTCCAATTTTGTAGTGGTTTATTGGAGAGATGAGTCTCAGGGACTTTCCTGCCCTGGCTGGCTTTGAACTGCTATCCTCAGAGCTCAGCCTTCTGAGTAGCTAGGATTACAGGCATGAGCCACCAGCGCCTGGCTGGATTTTAACAGTACTTTTCAGGTTTTAGCCATTTAAGGAATTAGGATTACTGGTATGAGCCACTCTAGCCTGGCAATATGATTTATTTATATAGATTTCCTGAGTATAGGTGCTGGGAATGTGGCTCAGTGGTAGGGCGCTTGCCTTGCATTCATGAGGCCCTGGGTTCAATTCTTCAGCACCACATAAGCAAAAAGAAAAAAGCCGGAAGTGACGCTGTGGCTCAAATGGAAGAGCGCTAGCCTTGAGCTGAAGAGCTGAGGACAGCACCCAGGCCCAGAGTTCAGGCCCCAAGACTTGACCCCCCCCCAAAAAAAAAAAAAAGATTTCCAGAGTATAGGTCAGGTGACAAACAATTTCATTCCTTATTCCTATTAGATCATATAAGACCGATTAAATCATCTGATACATCTTAGCCCCAGACAATGTTTGCTTCTCATCAAATACGCATGGCCCATTTGCCTCTATTAATAATTTTGTATGGCCTGCAAATAATGTTACTGAAAAGACCTTGGCATTAAAAATCACATAAGTTTTTTTTTTTCTGGTTGGTTGTGGGCCTTGAACTCTGGGCCTGAGCACTGTCCCTCAGCTCTTCAGCTAAGGCGAGCACTCTACCACTTGAGCTACACTGCCACTTCCAGTTTTCTAGTGTTGTATTGGAGATAGGAGTTTCACGGTCTTTCCTGCCCGGGCTGGCTTTGAACCGAGATCCTCAGATCTCAGCCTCCTGAGTAGCTAGGATTACAGGCGTGAGCCACTATGGTCTAGCTCAGGTCTTCACCTCTTTCTTTTTCTTTTTTTGTCGGTCATGGGGCTTGAACTCTGGGCCTGGGTGCTGTCCCTCAGCTCTTCAGCTCAAGGCGAGAGCTCTACCACATGAGCTACAGCGCCACTTCCAGTTTTCTGGTGGTTTATTGGAGATAGGAGTCTCACGGTCTCTCCTGCCCGGGCTGGCTTTGAACCGAGATCCTCAGATCTCAGCCTCCTGAGTAGCTAGGATTACAGGCGTGAGCCACCAGCGCCCGGCTTCAGGTCTTCACCTCAAGGCGAGAGCTCTACTACTTGAGCCACAGTGCCACTTCTAGTTTTTTTTTTTTTGTTTTGTTTTGTTTTGGTCAGTTGTGGGGCTTGAACTCTGAGCCTGGCCTCTGTCCTTACCTCCTCAGCTCAAGGCGAGTGCTCTACCACTTGATCCATAGCAGCACTTCTGGTTTTAGAGTGTGATGGACTTTCCTGCCCAGGCTGGCTTTCAACCGTGATCCTCACATCTTGGGTCACTAGGATTACAGGCATGAGCCTGTGGATAATTTTAGGAATGTATAGATTTATAGAATTACAAAGCCAAAAGAACTGGGGTTGGTGGCTGGGAAGGTGGCTTAGTGGTAGAGTGCTTGCCTTGCATGCATGAGGTCCTGGGTTTGATTCTTCAGCACCACATTAGCAAAACAGTGGACATGGCACTGTAGTTCAAGTGGTAGAGCGCTAGCCTTGAGCTGAAGAGCTGAGGGACAGCGCCCAGGCCCAGAGTTCAGGCCCAGGGACTGACAAAAAAACTGAGGTGGTTTTCCTTTTGTGAATGTCCACTGGTGATGAGGCTCATAGTTTTGTTTTGTTCTGCTTTTACTTATAAAGATGATTGACAGAGGAGTTATAGTTTCCTAAGTCAGGTATTGAGCACATTTCTTTGGAACCACCCCTTCCCTCATTTTTTTCTTTGAGGCTCCTGTTTTATCGTTTTACCCAATCTGTATTATAAAGGCAGGCATGCACACTTGTGAGTGGGTAGAAAAATGAGTTTTGTAACTGTCTATTAGAATAGATAGATGTATTGCAGAGTGACATGTAAAAATATTAGTAGAACCATGATCCTCAGATCTCAGCCTCCTAAGTAGCTAGGATTACAAGGTGTGAGCCACCAGTGCCCTCTTGTGATTCCCTTTTCATTGGTTAATTGTTATTTCATCCTGAGTTACCATTCTGTATACTTGCTGTCTTGCTGGCTGGCTGTTTCTAGTTGGAGATAATTTACTCTTTTTCTATTTTCTCTCCCTCTTCACCCTTCCCTTACCTCTCTTTCCCCATCTCCCCTACTGCATTCATGGCCTGAGTGCTGTCTGTTAGCTTTTTGGTAAGGATGGTGCTCTACTACTTGAGTCACAGCTCCACTTCTGGCTTTTTGGTAGTTTATTGAAGAGAATATGAGTCTCATGGACTTTCTTGCCTGGGTTTGGCTTTGAACTGCAATCCTCAGATCTCAGCCTACTGAGTAGGGAGGATTACAGATAGAAGCCACCAGCTCCTGGCCAGAGCTAGACTCCTTTTTTTTTTTTTTTTTTTGGTCGGTCGTGGAGCTTGATCTTCTGGGTGTGGGTGCTATCTCTGAGGTCTTCAGCTAAAGGCCAGCACTCTACCACTTGAGCCACAGCTCCACTTCCAGTTTCCTTGTGGTTAGTAGGAGATGAGACTCACGGAGTTTCCTGCTTGGGCTGGCTTTGAACTGCGATCCTCAGATCTCAGCCTCCTGAGTAGTTAGGATTATTGGCATGTGTAACCACCGGCATCTGGCCAGAGGTTGACTTTAAACCTTACATTTAGGGATAGAACTCATTTTGGTTTGATACAGTATTGTTGAATGAAAATGCATTTATTTGCACGTGACATTTGGTGTGAACTATTAGTGCTAGAGTGCTCTTCAAAGTAGCTACCATAAAGTGTACAGCTGGAGGTGTAGCTCAAATTGTAGAACACCAGATTACAAAAAAAATTTTTTTTCTTTTTTTTTTAATTGTGAAAATACTGTATAGGGGGGTTACAATTATATGGGTAAGATAATGAGTACATTTCTTATCAAGCATTGTAGCCTCCTCCTTTGTTTCCCCTTCCCATCCTCCCCGTCCCCCAACCGATCCTTCCCGCTCCTCCCCCCCCACCAAAGTTGTAAAGTTCATTTTCGATATAACGGAAAAAAAATTTTGTACTAGTTTTGAAGCTTGAACTTGGGAAGGTGGTTCAGTGGTAGAGCACTTGCCTTGCATGCCTGAGGCCCTGGGTTCGATTCTTCAGCACCACATAAGCAAAAAGAAAAAAGCTGGAAGTGGCGCTGTGGCTCAAGTGGTAGAGTGCTAGCCTTGAGCTGAATTGCTGAGGGATAGCGCCCAGGCCCAGAGTTCAGGCCCCACAACTGGACCCCCCCAAAAAAAAAGAAGAAAGTGAGGGCTGAGAAGGTGGCTCAATGGGAGAGCGCTTGCCTTGCATGCCTGAGGCCCTGGGTTCGATTCCTCAGCACCACATAAGCAGAAAAAGCCAGAAGTGGCGCTGTGGCTCAAGTAGTAGAGTGCCAGCCTTGAGCTGAAGAATGCCCAGGTCCAGAACTCAGGCCCCATATGACCGACAAAAAAAAAGAAAGAAAGAAAATGAGACGGGAATAGTGATGGCCTAATAATAAGGGGTTAAAATTTAATTTCTTCTCTTTTTTACTCCTAGATGGGAATGATGAGCAATCCCAATCCTTACAGTTCACCATATTCTCAAAATTCTGGACAGCAGCTTGGAGCCAGTGGCCTGGGTCTCCAGATTCAGACAAAGACTGTACTACCAAATAGCTTATCTCCATTTGCAATGGACAAAAAGGCAGTTCCTGGAGGAGGGATGCCCAACATGGTATGTACTTATCTTTTTTTTTTTTTAAGTTGGCATTTTAGAAAAGAATGTGTTGAAACTTTGATGCTCTCTTCTGTATGTGCCAGTGCTTGTACACATTAGGAATTTGAAGGTATGCAGTAAGTAAGTGAACCCTGTGAGAGAGGAGGCTTTTGCTTTCTTTGCATTTCACATGGTATTTTATTTTTCTATGGCTATTGTTCAATAAGAAGACAGTTCCAGATAGGACCAGTGAAGTTTCAGGGCCTACCTTACGGCTCCTTTGGCTAGTAAGCATTTCTGTCAGAAAAGTTTGAACCTTTTTGCTCTTGTGGGTAAAAGACTCTTAGAACATCATTCTTAGAGACCAACCAGATCTATTAATTTTGTTCACTTTTGTTACATCTATGTAACCTCTCTAAAAATTACTTTGGTTTTTGTTTTACCATGCTCTAAGCTACATCCCCAGGCCCCCTTATGTGTTTTAAACATTGGTGCATGTTAGGGAAAATATCTGTTTTTTTTTTTTTTGGTGGTCATGGGGCTTAAATACTAGGCCTGAACACTGTCCCTTAGCTCTTCAGCTCAAGTCTAGAGCTCTACAACTTGAGCCACAGTGCCACTTCCGGTTTTCTGGTGGTTTATTGGAGATAAAAATTTCCTTGCCAGGCTGGCTTTGAACTGTGTTCCTTAGATCTCAGCCTCCTGAGTAGCTAGGATTACAGGTGTGAGCCACCAGCCCCAGTCTGGCTTTTTTTGTTTGTTTGGTCAGTGGTGGGCCTGCACTCTGGGCCTAGGCGCTGTTGCTCAGCTATTCAGCTCAAGGCTAGCTCTCTACCACTTGAGCCATAGCGCCACTTGTGGCTTTTTCTGCTTATGCGGTGCTGAGGAACCCAGCTCAGGGCCTCATGAATGCAAGGCAAGCACTCTACCACTGAGCCACCTTCCCAGCCCCCCAGCCTGACTTTGAACCCTGATCCTTAGATCTCAGTCTCCTGAGTAGCTAGGATTACAGGCATGAGCCACTGATCCAGGCTGTTTAGTTTTCATTTTTATTCATTTTTTGGTTCATCGTGGGATCTGTAATTATAGGAAGACATAGTAATCTAAATTCAACCCTTTTTTGTGTATGTTATTTTTTCAGTAAAGCTGTAAAAAAAATTCCATTGTCTGGATTTACTACAACCATATGTTTAGGTTTTATGTGTGTGTGTGTGTGTGCGCACATGTGGGAACGGTCTTGGATCTTGAACTCAGGGTCTGGGCTCTATAGCTTGGCCTTTTCACTTAAGTGTTCTATCAGTTGAGCCATACCTCCACTTCGTTGTTTTTGTGGGGTTTTTTGGTAGTTAAGTGAAGGTCAGTCTCAACAGCTGGGCACTGGTGGCTCTCCTGTAATCCTAACTAGGTAGGAAGTAGAGATCTGAGGATCATGGTTTGAAGCCAACCTGGACAGTAAATCCATGAGACTCTATCTCCACTTAAAAAAACAGTAAAAGCCAGAAGTGGCTCAAGTGGTAGAGCACTAGTCTTGAGCACAAAGAGTCTCAGGGAGGGGCTGGGCAGGTGGCTCAGTGGTAGAGCGCTCGCCTCACATGCATGAAGCCCTGGGTTCGATTCCTCAGCACCAGAGACTCAGACAAAGCCAGCAGTGGGTGCTGTGGCTCAAGTGGTAGAGTGCCAGCGTGGAGCAAAAAAAAAAAAAAGTTCAAGTCCCAGGACTGGGGGATATATTAAAAAACAACTTAAAATTGTTTCTTACCCAGGATGGCTTTGAACTGTGATCCTCAGCCTCCTGAGTAGCTAGGATTGAAGTGTGAGCCACCACACCTGGTCTACTTTTGTTGTGTGTCACCTATATTTTAGGTGGTATCCTCTAAGTAATAGACATGTAAAGACAAGTAAACATATCCCTAACCTCAGAAATGTGTTTTTATCAATAAAAAACCAAAAAAACAAAAAAAAAAACTACATGTCTTTCAAAGGCTATTACAAGGCTTACCTGAAAATAAATAGATTGGCATTTACTAAAGGGTCACAACTGACAGTTGTGTATCTTTATTATATTCCTTAGGGGCAGCAACCTGCCCCCCAGGGCCAGCAGCCAGGCCTGGTGACTCCAGTCACTCAAGGGATGGGTTCTGGAGCACACACTGCAGATCCAGAGAAGCGCAAGCTCATCCAGCAGCAGCTTGTACTCCTTTTACATGCCCACAAGTGCCAGCGCCGGGAGCAGGCTAATGGGGAAGTGAGGCAGTGCAACCTTCCCCACTGTCGTACGATGAAGAATGTTCTGAACCACATGACACACTGCCAGTCAGGCAAGTCCTGCCAAGGTGAGTAGGCTGATAGGGCCAGGAACTGATTTTAGTACATTGATTATGATGATGGTATTGTTTATGTATATATCCAAACTAAGCAAAATATATAATTTGTTCTTTTAATTTCCATTTTTGTTGTTACTGCAATGTTAGCAATTATACCCCATGTCTTGAGCATCCAAGGCAAGTGGTCAGCCATTGAGCTGTGCCCTCAATCCTTTGTGTATATTATTTATTCAGTAAAGTGTTATAAAAAATTCCATTGTCTGGGGCTGGGAAGGTGGCTCAGTGGTAGAGCGCTTGCCTTGCATGCCTGAGGCCCTGGGTTTGATTCCTCAGTACCACCTAAGCAAAAAGAAAAAAGCCGGAAGTGGCACTGTGGCTCAAGTGGTAGAGCGCTAGCCTTGAGCTGAAGAGCTGAGGGACAGCGCCCAGGCCCAGAGTTC
>NW_012267295.1:1423242-1425793 GCF_000151885.1 Dipodomys ordii | reverse complement strand
TGGGCCTGGGCACTGTCCCTCAGCTCTTCAGCTCAAGGCTAGCGCTCTACCACTTGAGCCACAACACCACTTCCGACTTTTTTCTTTTTGCTTATGTGGTGCTGAGAAATTGAACCCAGGGCCTCATGCATGCAAGGCAAGCGCTCTACCACTGAGCCACCTTCCCAGCCCCTAAAATTTACTTTAAAAGGTGGAGGTGGGCTGGGAAGGTGGATCAGTGGTAGGAGAGCTTGCCTTGCATGCATGAGGCCCTGGGTTTCATTCCTCAGAAAAAGCCGGAATTCGTGCTCTTCAGATCTCAGCCTCCTGAGTAACTAGGATTATAGGTATAAGCCACTGGGACCCAACTAAATCTATGAGGCTCTGTCTCTAGTTAACCACTAAAAAGCCGGGAGTAGAGCTCTGGCTCAATTAGTAGAGCACCAACATTGAGTGAAAAAGCTCAAGGACTAGGCATGTACCTTTGTTGAAGCCCCATTTCAGCATGCAAGCATGCGTATGCACACACACACACACACACACTTATATACACAGACACAAATTCTGAGGTGTTGGAAATGGCGTGGTAGCTAAAGGGGTAAAGCACTCACCTTCAGCTCAGGGACAACACCCAGGCCCAGAGTTCAAGCCCCATGAACACCTCCCCCCTTCAAAAAAAAAAATTGAGGTGTTACTTAAATACAACAAAATTCACCATTTAACATATGTAAGCAATTGTGTTTTGTTTTTTTTTTCAAATACACAAATTGTGCAGCTACGAGGCAACTCAAATTTTAGAGCATTCCCCAGTGTAATATTGTAATACCATTCTTTTGTCTTCTCTAGCAATTTTGACTGGAGCACCTGTTGGGCTGGGAAACCCTAGTTCTCTCGGAGTGGGTCAACAGTCTACACCTAGCTTAAGCACTGTTAGTCAGATTGATCCCAGCTCTATTGAGCGAGCCTATGCAGCTCTTGGCTTACCCTATCAAGTAAACCAGATGCCACCACAACCGCAGGTGCAAACGAAGAACCAGCAGAATCCCCAATCTGGACAGTCTCCTCAAGGCATGCGGCCCATGAGTAACATGAGTAAGTTGATGTCTTCCTAGACACATTCGTTGAATGATTAAATTCTGGCTAGAAATTCGGTATTAACTCCTTTGATGGATTATTCTTTTTTTTTCTTAAATTATTATTTAAATTGCTATATGTGTTATAAAGATCCTTTCATAGTGTGTACACACTCAGGAACTGCTTCTGTTATATTTCCTTTTTCTTTTCTTGTTTTTGTTGATTGTTTGTTTTGTGTTGGTTCTTCAGCTTGAACTCAGGGCCTGGGCACTGTCTTTGAGATTTTGTCCTAAAGGCATGCTGTAATATTTGAACCACAACTTCTCCACTTCCAGCATTTTTGATAATTACTTGGAGATAAAAGTCTCATGCAGTTTCCAGGAGGATTTACTTCAAATCCAGATCTTCAGAGATAGCAGTTTTCTGAGTAGCTAGGAGTACAGGAATGAGCCACCAGCACCTGCCTGTGTTTCATTTTTGATCCTCATTTTGATCCTATGTTATTGTAAGTTGCTGAAATGAGATCACATGTATTAGTCCACAACTACCTTTACACTGAATGGTTATTTATATTAAATGTCCAGTAACTTAAATATCCAGTCAAAAACTCTTCTCTCAGTCATAAGTATTTTTTTAGTGGCTATATACTATCTTCAGGTATGCAACCGTTTTCTCCAAGTAGATATTGAGGATTACAATTTTTTTTAGTTAACTCTCATGGCATTTGCTCCTTTTTAAATTTTTTATTAAAAAATTCATTTTATTAAAAAATTCATGCTAAGACTATCCATAGATATCAAAATTGGGGGATGAGGGCTGGGCTGTAGCTCAATGGCAAAGCGCTTGCCTAGCAAATGCAACTTCATGGCTTCAGTCACTAGTACCATAAAAGAAAAGACCGAAAAAAAAATAGAGCTTAAAAAAAAATTGGGGGATGAGGGTTGGGAATGTGACTTATGGTAGAGTACTTGCCTAGCATGCTTGAAGCCCTGGGTTTGATTCCTCAGTACCACGTAAACAATAGAAGCTGGAAGTGGTGCTGTGATTCAAGTGGCAAAAGAAGCTCAGCTATAGTACTCAGCCAGGACCGGCAAAAAAAAAAATAGTAGAATGCTCAAATCCCATTTATAAAATGGTGTACTGTTTGCAGGTAATCTACATATACCTCCTACATAAATTTCTCTCTAGGGATTATGAATGTGGCTTAATGGTAAAGTGCTTGACTGTCATGCATGATTTCCTGGGTTCAGTTCCTTGGTACCACGTAAAATAAAAAATTAAACAGTAAATTACTCTCTAAATTATAATACTTAATACTGTATAAAATAGTTGTTTAGGGGGCTGGGAAGGTGGCTCAGTGGTAGAGCACTTGCCTTGCATGACTGAAGCCCTGGGTTAGATTCCTCAGCACCACATAAGGAAAAAGCCAGGGGGCTGGGAAGGTGGCTCAGTGGTAGAGCGCTTGCCTTGCATGCATGAGGCCCTAGGTTCGATTTCC
>NW_012267295.1:1403179-1420414 GCF_000151885.1 Dipodomys ordii | reverse complement strand
GTGGGGCCTGAACTCTGGGCCTGGGCGCTGTCCCTCAGCTCTTCAGCTGAAGGCTAGCGCTCTACCACTTGAGCCACAGCACCACTTCCGGCTTTTTTTTTCTTTTTGCTTATATGGTGCTGAGGAATCGAACCCAGGGCCTCAGGCATGCAAGGCAAGCGCGCTACCACTGAGCCACCTTCCCAGCCCCTGAGTTACTATATCTTTATGTTTCCAATCTGCATTTACTCAAAGGAATATTACTATTACTATTGATAGTACTGGTCTTGGTTATTTCTATCAGTTGTAGGGCTTGAACTCAGGACCTGGGTGCTATCCCTAAGCTCTCTTGCTCAAGGCTATAGTATTCTACCACTTTGAACCACGTGTCCACTTCCTGCTTTTTTTTATTATTGCCCATTTTATCTTTCTCACATTTGTAGGAGTCCAGTTTTAATACTGAATTCTGATTAGTGTCAAAAATTAAATTTTTATGTCAATGACAGACATCATTTATATTTTGTAAGGAAAACTAAAGAACTGTGCACCAGTGGCACATAATAACAGTTCTTATCTACTTAGGAGGCTGAGACTTACAGGACTGAGGTTTGAAACCAGCCTGGGTAGATAAGGCAAAAAAAAAAAATCTGAGATCAAAATGCTGGCTGGGAGTAACTCAAGTGAATGCCAGCCCAGCAAGTACAAATTCAACCTTAGTTCCAAAAGAAAAGAAAAGCTAGGGGGGCTGGGAAGATTGCTCCATGGTAGAGTACTTACCTTGCATGCATGAGGCCCTGGATTCGATTCCTCAGCACCACATAAGCAAAAAGAAAAAAGCCGGAAGTGGCGCTGTGGCTCAAGTGGCAGAGCGCTAGCTTTGAGCTGAAGAGCTGAGGGACAACACCCATGCCCAGAGTTCAGGCTCCATGACTGGCCCCCGAAAGAAAAGAAAAGAAAAAGAAAGGAAGGAAGGAAGGGAAAAGAAAAGAAAGAGTAATCCAGGCCCTGGTAGCTCACACCTGGAATCCTAGATACTTAGGATGCTGAGATCTGCCAGTCTCGGCAGTAAAGTCCGTGAGCCACAGTGCCACTTCCAGCCTTTTCTGCTTAAGTGGTGATGAGGAATCAAACACAGTGCCTCATACATGCAAGGCAAGCACTCTACCACTGAGCCACCTTCCCAGCTCCATCCAATAAATCACCAGAAAACAAAAAGTGGCGCTGAGGCTCAATTGGTAAAGTGCTTGCCTTGAGCTGAAGAGCTAAGGGACAGTGCCCAGGACCCAGAGTTCAAGCCCCACTACCAAAAAAAACAACAACCAAAAACCTTAGCTTTAGTTCTTTAACATGTGATAGCAGGAATATCTATTTTTTGTTTGTTTTTGTTATAAAGCTGTTTTTTGCGGGGGAGGGGGTCCAGTCGTGGGGCCTGAACTCTGGGTCTGGATGCTGTCCCTCAGCTCTTCAGCTCAATCTTAGCGCTCTACCACTTGAGCCACAACACCACTTCTGGCTTTTTTCTTTTTGCTTATGTGGCGCTGAGGAATCGAACCCAGGGCCTCATGTATGCAAGGCAAGTGCTCTACCACTGAGCCACCTTCCCAGCCCCTGTAAAGCTTTTATATTGTATTAACAATTTGAATCTTGTTAGTAGATCTGTTCTTTGGTTAATGAAGATCTATACTCTTGGTTGTGCAATTGATAATATGCTAGTGGTCAAAAACTCGAATTTGAAAAAGTTCTTGCCTGTAGAGTGGCAGTCCAAGGGTAGATATGAACTGATAAAATATAATGTGCTGCAATATATAATAAATGCAGAGCCTAGACCATGATAAATAAGAGCAAATCCTACAAAGAACATGGAACATTTATTCTTGGAGGAAGTACCTTTCCATTTCACCTACTATTCCTTAGTTCCACTTAGGTATTCTAAAATGGTAGCTCTATAAATGATCTTTGACAGGTAAAAGGTTCTTTTGTTCTGTTTTGCTTTACTTTGTTTTGTGGTTGTGGTATTTGAGATTGAATGTAGGCACTATACGTCTTATACTTTCTTTTTCTTTTTTTTGGGTCTGGTCGTGGGGCCCGAACTCTGGGCCTGGGCACTGTCCCTCTTCAGCTCAAGGCTAGAGCTCTACCACTTGAGCCACAGAGCCACTTCCGGCTTTTTTCTTTTTGCTTATGTGGTGCTGAGGAATCGAACCCAGGGCCTCAGGCATGCAAGGCAAGCGCTCTTCCACTGAGCCAACTTCCCAGCCCGCACTATACCTCTTTAGTCACACTCCTATTCCTTTTTTTTTTTTTTTTTTTGTCGGTTGTGGGGCTTGAACTCTGGGCCTGGGCACTGTCGCTCAGCTCTTCAACTCAGGGCTAGTGCTCTACCACTTGAGCCACAATGCCACTTCGGCTTTTTCTGTTTATGTGGTGCTGAGGAATCCAACCCAGGGTCTCATGCATGGTAGGCAAGCACTCTACGACTGAGCCACCTTCCCTATTTACTTTTACCTTTTCATTTTTTAAAAGCTCAACATATTCAGTATATTGAAATGGAAAAAAAACTAACTAGGAAAACACTTAAAATATTGTGCATTTCTGGGCTGGGAAGGTGGCTCAGTGGTAGAGCATTTGCCTTGCATGCATGAGGCCCTGGGTTCGATTCCTTAGCACCACATAAGCAAAAAGAATAAAGCCGGAAGTAGCGCTGTGGCTCAAGTGGTAGAGCGCTAGCCTTGAGCTGTAGAGCTGCCCTGGCCCAGAGTTCAGGCCCATGACTGGACCCCCCCCCAAAAAAAAATTGTGCATTTCTATGAAATGAATGAAAATCTGACAAGTTACTTCAGTGGTGGAATTTTCTATTCCTAGTGTTCAAGCCATATTTCCCACTCCGGATCCTGCTGCTTTAAAAGACAGACGAATGGAAAACCTGGTTGCATATGCTCGGAAAGTAGAAGGAGACATGTATGAATCTGCAAATAATAGAGTAAGCATGTGGCTTTTCTTTCTATTTATAAAACTGGGTTTTTCCTGGTTAGTTTGTCCTCCATCTACATTATTGCATGCAACACTTAGAAGAACTCACTTCTGCTGTTAGCTCAACTTTTACCAAGCCACAAGCAAGATGAAGCAATTTTCTAAGTGAACATCACCAAATATCATATTTTTCCTTTTAATATACTGCCTTGCATATGGCATGTTATCTTGATTGTCCTTCCATCAGTTCAAAAGTGTCTGAGCTATTATTGCTCTGTGCTTTTTTTCTCGAGAATATGGTAAATCAACTACTTCATGTTTTCATCTGAAGTTTTATTTATTTTTGTTGTGGGGCTTGAACTCTGGGCCTGGGTGCTGTCCCCCAATCTCTTCCACTCAAGTCTAGCCCTCTACCACTTGAGCGACAGCACCACTTCCGGCTCTTTCTGCTTATATAGTGCTGAGGAATCGAATCCAGGCCTCATTGATGCTAGAAAAGCACTCTACCACTGAGCCACCTTTCCCAACCCTGAAGTTTATTTTCAAAACAGCAATTGAACTTCCTTTTCTGTATTCATCCTACTTCGAAATATAGGACACTGTGTGTATTCTGCAAACATACTTGTAGAGGTTGTGCTTTATTGTATAAATTCTATGAGATTTGTGACTCATACTACAAACAAGCTCATGTTTGAACTGTCACCAAAGGATAAGTTGATACTTCTCCATTGTCTTTTAAATGAAGCTAATACTTGGTTTTGGTTCTTTATTATTAGTATCCAATCATCTTTGTTTTTAAAACATATTTTACTTCAAAAATCCAAAAACAGGCAGAATACTACCACCTTCTAGCTGAGAAGATCTATAAAATCCAGAAAGAACTAGAAGAAAAACGAAGGACTAGACTACAGAAACAAAGTATGCTACCAAATGCAAGCATGGTACCAGTTTCCATGAATCCAGGCCCTAACATGGGGCAGCCACAACCAGGAATGACTTCCAGTAAGTGCCTTTCATCCTAGTAAAACGATAGTAGAAAAGTATATTAAAAGATTTCTGCATATGATATTTAGTGTGCCTTTATAATCTGACATCTTTAGTGCCCACAATATCTGTCACTGTGATACCAGGAAATGACAATTCATAACAGGCAGGCAATTCATAATTGTAGGCCATCTAGGTTTAGGGGTCCCTAAAAGATCTAGTTTTATTTATTTATTTACTTTTTTGTCATGGAACTTGAACTGGGCATGGGCACTGTCCCTCAGTTCTTCATCTCCAGGCTGGAGCCTGGGCTGGCTTTGAACTGTGATCCTCAGATGTCAGCCTCCTGAGTAGCTAGTTTTATAATCATGAGCTAATTTTTTATCATTTAATTTTTTGTATTTTAAGACAGGCTGTTGTGATTTAGGTTCATCCTGCTTTTGTTTCTCAAGTGCTGAGATTATTATTATGACCCATTGTGCTTCATATTTTCAAAATCTAAATAGCCATACACCCGTGTGTGTCTGGGGATGGTGGGGGTGATGCTGGGTCTTGAATTCAGGGCCAGTGCTTTAGTCACACTCCTATTCCTTTTTTTTGTCAGTGTGGGGCTTTAACTCTGGGCCTAGGCACTATCCCCAAGCTCTTTAGCTCAAGCTAGCACTCTACCACTTGAGCCACAGCACCACTTCCAGTTTATTGGTGGTCAGTTGGAGATAAGAGTCTCACAGACTTTCCTGCCCCTGCCAGCTGAGTCAGCTGAGTCAGCAGAGACACTACTTCCAGTGGGTTGTTAGTGGAATTAGAAAATATACCTTCCTTTTATGAGGTCCTAAAGTACGGAATATTAGTTGCCCCTGACCTTCAGCAGCTTTAATGCCACCAGTGACATCGACTGGTTTCTAGTGCCAAGATGCAAGCAGAATTAGGAAGAGCAACATTTCTGGCAGAAACGGTACTATACATGGAGGCTTTAAGGAGCAAGGGAAGATCCATATGCAAGGCTAGTTCACATCTATAATTCTGTTTAGAAGACTAAGAATGGGAAGATCATGGTTCAAAGCCAACCTGAGCAGAGAAATTTATGAGAACACTACTCAATGATAGATGGGTGTCCTTTCATATCAGCTAGGCTAGTAAGTCTTAATAGGCAGTTGTTAGTATCTGGGGCCCAACTGGGAGGCTCATTGTATCAAAATCAACTAATAAAGGGGGAGGGCATGAGCTGAAGTAGTAGAACATCTCCCTAGTAAGTGTGAGATCACCAAGTTCCAACCCCATTCCTACCCCTAGAAGTAGTTAAAGAAAATGTGTCTCTTTTCGGGGAAACAGATTTTTAGAATTGGGAAAGGCAAGATTAGTGTTGGAGCTTGGTGCCAATAAGGTTGATCCTTATAGTCCTAGTTCCTCAAGAGCCTGATCTGAGGATTGTTGTTTAAGACCAGCCCCTATAGGAAAGTTTGTGAGACCAACAAAATACCACGGTGGAGATATGGCTCTGTGGCTCAAATGTGTTAAGAGTGCCAGTCTTGAGCACACAGGGCATGAATTCAAGTCCCAGTACTAGAAACAACAGAAAAAGCAAAAAACATTAGTGTTAAAGAAATTATCTTAGTATGTGATTTGTCCGTGATTAGTAACTCAGGACATAGAAACAGAGGTCTCTACTTGAGCTACATGAATTGGGTTGAAAAATTTATTTTTTGGTCTGTCATGGGGCTTGAACTCTGGGCCTGGGCACTGTCCCTCAGCTCTTCAGCTCATGTTAAGAGCTCTACCACTTGAGCCACAGCACTACTTCTGGTTTTCTGGTAGTTTATTGGAGATAAGAGTCTCATGGACTTTCCTGCCTAGGCTGGCTTTGAACTGTGATCTGAGCCTCCTGAGTAGCTACGATTACAATCATGAGACACCAGCACTATAGACTAGACCAAAAACCATTTCTAGGAATGTTTGTTTTTTGTTTTTGTTTCTTGTTATTTTTGGTCTGGTCGTGGGGCCTGAACTTTGGGCCTGGACGCTGTCCCTCAGCTCTTCAGCTCAAGGCTAGTGCTCTACCACTTGAGCCACAGCACCACTTCCGGCTTTTTTCTTTTTGCTTATGTGTGGTGCTGAGGAATAGAACCCAGGGCCTCATGCATGCAAGGCAAGCGCCTTACCACTGAGCCACCTTCGCAGCCCATGGAACAAGTTTATATCTGCCAAAATAGCTTACTTCCTTACTTTAATTTGCATGCAAAAATCATACAAAAAATATAAGGCATACAGAATATTAGTGGAAATAGTTTTAAAAGTTGGCATAAAGCTGGGCACCAGTGGCTCACGCTTATTGTCCTAGCTATTCAGGAGGCTGAGATCTGAGCATCACAGTTCAAACCCAGCCAGGGCAGAAAAGTCCTTGAGACTCATATCTCCAATTAACCAGAGCCACCAGTCCATGGCTAGTAATGTGGCTGTGGCTCCTGCCTGTAATCCTAGCTACTCCAGAGGCTGAGATGTGAGGATCACGGTTCAAAGTTAGCCAGGGCAGGAAAGTCTTTGAGAGTCTTATCTCTGATTAATCACCAGAAAACCGGAAGTGGTACTGTCGCTCAAGTGGTAGAGTGCTAGCCTTGAGCTGAAGAGCTGAGGGACAGCGCCCAGGCCCAGAGTTCAGGCCCCACGACCGGACAAAAAAACAACAAAAAACCAGTGGCTCTGTTGCTCAAGTGGTGGAGCACTAGCCTTGAGCAGCACAAAAAGAGGCTCAGGGACAGCACCTAGGAAGTGACTTCAAGCCTCACAATAGGCTTTAAAAAAAAAAGTAAAAGAATGGAAGAAGATTAAATATGTGAAAAGTTATACACAGTGTGTATATTTTCTGTCTGAAAGGTTGAAATCATGTTTGCTGAAATATGAGTGTTACCTGACATGGTGCTTATTTTCTCCTTAAAGCAGAGTATTTTACCAGTGAATGTGTCTGGAGCTTGAATATGTAGCATTTGTGAGGGAGGAGCTAGGTTACTACAGAAATCTTGTTGTATCTCTTCTCAGGATACTGTAAAAGTTGTTTCTTTTCTATGCACCATACCTTGTTGGAATGAATGTCCTACAGGATGTGCAAATAATCCTTGGTTCTTTTTCTTATCACGTAGAACTAAATTGATCTCAATTATTCAAGCTCTCTGCTGGCTACACACCATATCGCTTTTATTTTGTTCAGTTAGGATCTTAAGTTTGTCTCCTCAGCCAGTCTTAGATCACAGTCCTTCCTGTTCTTCTCATGTAGTTGGATGGCAGGCACATACCACCATTCTACCTAATTGGTCAAACTAGCCCTGAACTGTGGTCCCCCCTGTCTCTGCCTTTTGAGTATGTAGGTTTGCAGGCATTTGTCCCTGTGACCAGTCACATAGCTACTAAGGAGACTTATCATCCGAGGATCACATTTCAGAGCCAACCTGGACAAAAAAAGGCCAGACTCTTATCTCCAATTAACCACTAAGAGTTGGAAGTATAGCTGTGGCTAGAGTGGTAGAATGCCAACTTAGAGCAAAAAAAATAAGCACTAGCTTGAGGCCCTGAGTTCAACCCTGCTAGAAGCACTTTCCTCTACCTCAAAAAACATTATATTTGAACATAAGTATATTTATAGAACAGATTTTTTTTTTTTTTGGTCGGCCGTGAGCTTGAACTCTGGGCCTGGGCGCTGTCCCTCAGCTCTTCAACTCAAGGCAAGCGCTCTACCACTTGAGCTACAGCGCCACTTGCGGTTTTCTGGTGGTTTATTGGAGATAGGAGTCTCACGGTCTCTCCTGCCCGGGCTGGCTTTGAACCAGGATCCTCAGATCTCAGCCTCCTGAGTAGCTAGGATTACAGGCGTGAGCCACCAGCGCCTGGCTAGAACAGATGTTTTAAAACTATTGTTGTGTTTAAATATACTCAGTAATTCCTTATAACATTGATGCAGTTTTTGTCTTTTTCCAGGTTCAGGTATTGTTCAGAGCTTGTTTTTTGAGAATGTAACTCCTAAGTTACATATGATGCAGGCTTTTTATCCATACTTACTCAGCCTTTTTTTTTTTTTTTTGGTCCAGTCATGGGGCCTGAACTCTGGGCCTGGGTGCTGTTCCTCAGCTATTCAGCTCAAGGCTAGCACTCTACCACTTGAGCCACAGCGCCAGTTCCAGCTTTTTTTCTTTTTACTTATGTGGTGCTGAGGAATCGAACCCAGGGCCTCAGGCATGCAAGGCAAGAGCTCTACCAATGAGTCACCTTCCCAGCCCCCATACTCAGCCTATTTTTAAGGAGCTACTTAATCAGGCAAATCATTTAAAGAGCTATTTAATCACGCAGTGTGCCTTCTTCAGTTTGAAACCTTCAGCTAAATGCAAAGACTAGATCTCTCAGTTTTAAGGCAAATTGGGACAGTGGCTGGAAGCTGTGCCCCAGCAGCACCAGTGGTTCAAGGAAGTTGCTAGCTTTAGTTTCTTAAATGGTTAAAAGCTGGTCCTTGGCTTTGGTACCAGCACTTATCATCCCTTGCTGGCTGAGTAGAGGTGCTGAAGAGGGCACACCAGAGCTCCTTTGCTAGTTGCAACCATGGGAGCATGCTCAGATCAAGAGGTTTATGGCAACAAGATGCCTGATGGGGAAGCATTAGACATAACTGGGCAGGCAGCTGCTAGAAGGACCCAAACCAGATAGCCCTAGATGTACCACATCTTCCAATGCCAGTGTTTCGGTGCCATATACTTAGCCCTCATGGGTCCCTCATCTGGCCTCACCCCCAACTCTTATTTCCCCTGCTTATCCCCGGCCCCTCAGTATGGTGTTACCTCTTGCCACCTTTCCTCTAGGCCCATAGGCTCCCCTCTGTTTTTAGGTGAGTTACATAGAACTAGAGTTTGCTTCTACTAAAGTAGTAAAGTACCATCATTCAGGACACTAGTGTTGCTCAAGTAGTCCTCTGGTAGGGGTATGGAGCCACCACTATGTCCTACCTATAACTGACCATCCTTTTCCTATCCGTGAAACACATATGGCAGCAGATAGTGATACTTGCTCATCCTCAAATACAGTAGGTGTCCCTATCTCTGAGGCCAGTTCTCTGAACTTACCATAGCAACAAGGCCAAGATGGGGCCACAGGATGAGAAAGTGGTATCTTTGTTAGATTGGCAGTGGGAAAGCTCTGGGTTACGCTGAATTCTTGAAACTATTAATATTAATAATCTGTGGCTTTTTGTTGTATTGGTAATGGGCCACTAATGAAAGATCTTTGTTGAACCCTTTCTTTCCTCCAGATGGTCCTCTACCTGACCCAAATATGATCCGTGGTAGTGTGCCAAATCAGATGATGCCTCGGATAACGCCACAACCTGGTAAGTGGTGAAAGAGATTCATCGGCAACTTGAAGACTCCCTAGTATATTTCAGAACTATACTTTCCTCTCCATATTCTGCTTTAGGCTAACAGCAGATATTGTCTCCTTTGGAAATTAGAACCTCTTTGAATTGAAACTCACTGAGAAATGGAGGATGGATTAAATAGCATATTGAGTGGTGAAAAGGAACTAGCTGACAACAGATAAAGATCAGGCATACCGTTTAAACACTTAGCCAGGATATAGAATTTAGTTCGGAAGCTTTGTATTGGTTCTCCAGTTCTATGAATATGTGCAGATGCAACATTTTATATGTGCTCACAGGTTTGAATCAGTTCAGCCAGATGAATATTCCCCAGCCTCCTATTGGACCCCGACAAACTTCTCCTCTTCAGCACCATGGACAGATGGCTCAGCCTGGTGCTCTCAATGCGGTTAGTTTTGCTCATTTGGGTATTGTTTTCACTTTACATGATAGTTATAAATATTTCTCTCTCTCTCTCTCTGTCTCTCTCTCTCTGTCTCTCTCTTTTGTTGGTCATGGGGCTTGAACTCTGGGCCCTGAGCTCTTCAGCTCAAGGCTACCACTTGAGTCACAGCACCACTTCCAGTTTTCAGGTGATTAATTGGAGATGAGAGTCTCATGGACTTTCCTTCTCCGGGCTGGCTTTGAACTGTGATCCTCAGATCTCAGCCTCCTGAATAATTAGTATTATAGGCCTGAGCCACCAGTGCTGGCTATTTCTACTTTTTTTTTTGTCAGCTGTGGGGCTTGAACTCTGGGCCTGGGCGCTGTCCCTCAGCTCTTCAGCTCAAGGCGAGCGCTCTACCACTTGAGCTACAGCGCCACTTGCAGTTTTCTGGTGGTTTATTGGAGATAGGAGTCTCACGGTCTCTCCTGCCCGGGCTGGCTTTAAACCATGATCCTCAGATCTCAGCCTCCTGAGTAGCTAGGATTACAGGCATGGGCCACCAGCGCCAGGCTATTTCAACTTATTATAAATAACTTTAAGCCATGGCACCTTGGTGTGTGTTTTGTGAGGGCGGGGTTGTACTGGGGCGTGTACTTAGGGCCTGGGCCTTGTCCTTGAGATGTTTGTCTCAATGTTAGATCTCTACCACTTGAGTAATAGCTCCATTTCCGGCTTTTTTCGAAGTTGAGTGGAATTAACTGCTTTAAACTAATCCTCTGATCTCAGCCTCCTGAATAGATAGGATTACAGGGTGATCCATCTTTGCCCAGGGAAACCTTGTTCTTGTATTGCACTTACGTTGTATTTGTCCCTTAATACACAGTGAAATAGTATATAGTTTCAGAGATGGGAAGAGCTACAGTATTTAAAGAAGTGGACCACCAAACTCTAAATTACGAGATATGTACAAGTGACCCATCTCTGTAATCCTGGCTACTTGGGAAACTGAGATCAGGAGATGTTGTGGCAGGAAGTGTAAAATGGGAAGATGCTGAACAAATGCATATCCAGACAAAAACTTAAGACCCTATCTCAATATAAACAGTACAAACAAAAGATATGTGACTCACTAGTACAAAACTTGTCTGGCAATCATGTTCCCCAATTCAATCCTCAGTACTGTCTCCAAATGAGAATGACATAACATAAATAGGAAACAGATACTAAAATTAATTGTGTTGATCTCTTACCTAGTAATAGATTTTTAGAAATTTTTCTAACAGGGGTGGGAAGATGGCTCAGCGGTAGAGCGCTTGCCTTGCATGCCTGAGGCCCTGGGTTCAATTCCTCAGCACCACATAAGCAAAAAGAAAAAAGCCGGAAGTGGCGCTGTGGCTCAAGTGGTAGAGTGCTAGCCTTGAGCTGAAGAGATGAGGGACAGTGCCCAGGCCCAGAGTTCAGGCCCCACGACTGGACCCCCGCCCAAAAAAAAAAAGAAAGAAAAAAAATTTTTCTAACAGTCTAGGTTCAGTGGATGAGGTCTGTAACCCTAGTCACTCAAGAGGCAGAGATTGCCAGGCGCCAGTGGCTCACGCCTGTAATACTAGCTACTCAAGAAGCTGAGATATGAGGAGTGTTGTTCAAAGCCAGCCCAGACAGGAAAGTCCATGAAACTCTTATCTAGAAAAACAGAAGTGGCGCTGTGGCTCAAGCTGTCGAGTGCTCCCCTTGAGCAGAAGAACACAGGGACAGTGCCCAAGCCCAGAGTTCAAGCCCCATGACTGACCCTCCCCCCAAAAAAAAGAGAGACAGAGATTTAAGAGTATCACAGTTCAAGGCCAGTTTGACAATAATTTTGCAAGACCCTATCTCAACCACTAATTACAAAAAAAAAGCTGAGTCATTGGCCTGATTATTTAGAAGGCTTAGATCTGAGGATTGTAGTTTGAAGCCTGCTTAGGTAGGAAAATTTTTTATTCTTATCTCCAGTTTACCAACAAAAGGCACAAGTGGAGCTGTGGCTCAAGTGGCCTTGTGCAAGAAACTTGAACAGAACTGGTTCCTGAGTCAAGTCACATAATGGAACTGAAAATGAAAAAAGTATGATACCATTATAAATGCAACAACATTTGCAGATTCTGAATTCTGTGATTCTCAGCCACAACTTGGAGTATTTGACTTTTTTAACCACTAAGGATTCTTAGAATTGTGTTGACAGCACCAACAAGAGCAAAGAGCTGATGTCTTCGCATTCCTTTTTCTTACCTATTCCAGTAGCTTCATGTAACAAGGAAGTGTTCATTTGTACATTCTTGTTCTGTTGTTTTGTTTTTTGTTTTTGTTTTGCCAGTCCTGGGGCTTTAACTCAGGGCCTGGGCACTGTCCCTGAATCCAAGGCTAGCACTCTACCACTTGAGCCACAGTGCCACTTCCGGCATTTTATTTATATGTGGTACTGAGGAATCCAACCCAGGGCTTCATGCATGCTAGACAAACATTCTACCACCAAGCCACATTCCCAGCCTCATTTGTACATTCTTGAAAGAAGGCTAGTCTCTGTGACCTTGGCATGACCGGGCATGAGTGGTTCACGCCTATAATCCTGGCTACTCAGGAGATGAGATGTGAGGATAGTGGTTCAAAGCCAGCCTGGGCAGGGAATTCTGTGAGATTCTTGTCTCTAATAAATCATTCAGAAAACCAGAAGTGGTGGCACTGTGGCTTAAGTGGTAGAACACTCGCCTTGAGCTGAAGAGCTGAGGGATAGTGCCCAAGCCCAGAGTTCAAGTCCCAGGACCTACCCCCCCCCAAAAAAAAAAAAAAAAGTAAATAATTCTACTATGTTCTTTCTCTTCCTATTCTTGCTCTCCTTTGACTATTTACTTGTCTCCCTCTGTTCCAAAAACCCTACAGGGGAGCCAGAGCAGTTGACGATTCCACTTGTAGTAGAATAACTAATGAAACAGTTTCATGCTCTATTTCTTTTACAGCCTATGGGCTATGGGCCTCGAATGCAGCAGCCTTCCAGCCAGAGCCAATTCCTCTCCCAGACTCAGTTCCCACCACAGGGCATGAATGTAACAAATATGCCTTTGGCTCCTTCCAATGGTCAAGCACCAGTTTCTCAAGTATGTCTCATAAATGTACTTTTTACTTATTTTTTATTCTTGAAATCTTCCCTAAGTTTACAAGGGAAGGGTGGCAACCAATAGTGTGTGAAAACATGAGTTTTTTTGTTCATTTTATTTTTGTCTTTTGTCTTGAGAACCTCCCTATCCTAGGCTGGCCACAAACTTGGAAATAAAATGGGGGGGGGCGTGTGTGTGTGTGTGTGTGTTAAATAACAACCTTAGAATATAATGTTCTGAAAATAAAGCGGTTATTCTGTTACATAGAAGTAGTAGTGTGACAAACTAGGAATTAATTTAAATTGGTGGTTTCCACTGTTTTTTTTTAGGAGTGAACACTTTAAAAAAATAAAATCTTAGTGAGAACTGCAATGTAGGAGGAGGAACTCTGGCTGAAGAGGGCATAGGAGGGTCCCAGGGCACTGTGTGCACTGTCTCCCATACCCCTACAATGCTGAGGCCATTCTGCTGAATATTTTGCAATCTCTTAGTTAAGTACAGTTATCAGTTGTATTGTTCAAAAATAAGCACTTATCCCTCTCCCAGTAATAGCATTTGGGGGTGCTAACTTTGTTTCTTTAAATGCTTACAACCTGCCTATGGAAATAACTTTTGCTTTTCATCTTAACAGGCACAAATGTCCAGTTCTTCCTGCCCAGTGAATTCTCCTATAATGCCTCCAGGGTCTCAAGGGAGCCACATTCACTGTCCCCCTCTCCCTCAACAAGCTCTGCATCAGAATTCACCCTCTCCTGTACCTAGTCGTACCCCTACTCCTCATCACACTCCTCCAAGCATAGGGGCTCAGCAGCCTCCAGCAACAGCAATTCCAGCACCTGTTCCTACACCTCCTACTTTGCCACCTGGGCCTCAGTCCCAAGCTCTACATCCCCCGTCCAGGCAGACACCTACACCACCAACACAGCTTCCTCCTCAAGTGCAGCCTTCGCTTCCTGCTGCTCCTTCAGCTGACCAACCCCAGCAGCAGCCTCGGTCACAGCAGAGTATAGCAGCCTCTGTTCCTACCCCAACTGCGCCCTTGCTGCCTCCTCAGCCTGCAACTCCGGTGAGCAGATATTGGGGAGAGACTGAACTTTATGAAGAACGACTTCATGCTACTAGACCTTTGTTTTTTCTAAACCATTTCTTTTTTAAATCTTTGGTTCTTGTTTGGTAAATAGAATGAATCTTAGTTATTTTCCTGATTTTCCAATGATTTTGTTTGGCCTTTTGAGGTTTCATGTTGAATTCTGAGGCCTGAAGGCAATCAGGGTCCATTTGGGAAAGAGATGGGTACCAGTGCTAGGGCTTAAATTTGTGCCTAGGCACTGCCTGGGCTCTGTCTTCTTCCACTTGAACCACAGCTCTACTTCTGGTTTTTTCAGTATTTAGAGATAATCTCATGGCTTTTCTTGCCATGTTTGGCTTTTAAATTTTCTCCGTGGCCAGGGGCGGGTGGCTCATGACTGTAATCCTAGCTACTCAGTAGGCTGAGATCTGAGGATCTCGGTTCAAAGCCAGCCCGGCAAGAAAGTCTGTGAAACTCTCATCTCCAATAAACTACTAGGAAATGGGAAGTGGCGCTGTGGCTCAAGCAGTAGAGTACTTGCCTTGAGCTGAAGAGCACCTTGAGCTAAAGAACACAGGGACAGTGCCCAGGCCCAGAGTTTAAGCCCCACGACCGACTAAAAAAATTTTTTTTTCTCTGTGGTGGAGGCATTCCCCAAGTTCAATCAATCCCTAGTATCATCCTCATAAAAATAAAAATCATCTGAAACTTCTTTAATAAGAAGTGTAAACCAAATGATAATACTTTCCTTTGTCCTCTTCATAATTGCTCTCCTGAAGCAGTCCTCTTAGGAACTTATCTCCACTCACATGCTTGCCAGAGAATGGATGCTTATCAGAGAGATACTTGTTGGCGTTTTTTTTTTTTTTTTTTGGTTGGTCGTGGGGCTCAGCTCTTCAGCTCAAGGCAAGCACTCTACCACTTGAGCCATAGTACCACTTCCAGTTTTCTAGTGGTTTATTGGAGATAAATAAGAGTCTCACGGACTTTCCTGCCCTAGATGCCTTTGAACTGTGATCCTCAGATCTCGGCCTCCTGAGTAGCTAGGATTACAGGCATGAGCCACTGGCACCCGGCTTTGCTGGCTGTTTTGCTTTGCTGGCTATTTCATATATCACCTGCCAACCAGAATAGTCAAATCTTACTCTCTTAAAACAAGCAAAGAGTAAGCACCATAGGATTATCTAAAAAGAAGTGTTTGATCCTGAGTAGTATAAAGACTGGTTGTAGAATTTGACAAGCTTTTCTTGTGCTTTGCCCTTTTTCTGCCCAGCTTTCCCAGCCTGCTATAAGCATTGAAGGACAGGTTTCAAACCCTCCATCGACTAGTAGCACTGAAGTGAATTCTCAGAATATCCCTGAGAAGCAGTCTTCACAGGAAGTAAAAACAGAGGTTAAAATGGAAGTAGATCAACCACAATCAGCAGATGCTCCACCTGAAGATATCCCAGAGGTGAGAAAAAGGAGTTAATTGCTATGGTTTTGTTTTGGTGCTCAATATAAGGTATGTCTGTAGTAAATAAAATGAAGGTGTCTTATAATACTGAAAATTCATTATGTTTTAGGCCAAACCAGAAGACTGTAAAGTGGAACCTTCAGAACCAGAAGAGAGAGGTACCGAGTTGAAAAGTGAAATAAAAGAGGAGGAAGATCAGCCAAATACTTCAGCTACTCAGTCCTCTCCAGCTCCAGGACAGTCAAAGAAAAAGAGTAAGTCTTTTTGGTTTTCTGTTCTCAGGGTTATGGAATAGGGTAACAGCCCCTTGGGCCTCAGAAATGGGCATTAATGATGTCATTATGCTTGGTGCCTTAGGACTTGTCTCTTTATATTATTGCTGGAAAAGAGCAACCACTGGTTATCATGTGTCACTCTTCCCCCCCAACACCTTTTTTTTTTTTTTTTTGCGGTTTGGTAGTTCACTCCTGTAAAAACTTACCTTGTTTAAACTGGGCGCCAAAAGTTCAAGCATGGGCTGGGAAGGTGGCTCAGTGGTAGAGTGCTTGCCTTACATGCATGAGGGCCTGGGTTGTCAGCACCACATAAGCAGAAAAAGCCAGAAGTGGCACTGTGGCTCAAATGGTAGAGTGCTAGCCTTGAGCTGAAGAGCTGAGGGACTGCACCCAGGATCAGAGTTCAGGCCCCACAACCGACAAAAAAAAAAAAAAAAGTTCAAGAATACCTATAATCTTAGCCCATGAGACTAATTAATCTCCAATTGACTACCTAAGGGAAACCAGAAGTCAGGCTGTATCTACTAAAGTAATTTAGTGTTAGCCTTGAAAGCAGAAGATCAGGGACAGCAAAGAAGACCTGAGTTCAAGCTAGGCTGGGGGTGGGGATGAGGGTAGGGGCAATACCGGTGGCTCCTAGCTACTCAGGAGGCTGAGGTCTGAGGATCACGGTTCAAAGCCAGCCCAAACAGGAAAGTCCTGGAGACTTTTATCTCCAGTTAATCAACAGAAAACCAGAAGTGGTGCTGTGGCTCAAGTGACAGAGTGCTCACCTTGAGCTGATGAACTCCAGGATAGCCCACAGAGTCCAAGCCCCATGGCCAACCCCCCCCCCAAAAAAAATCTTAATTCGTCCTGTTTAGAAGAAATTATTAAGGATTTTTTTGTGTGTGGGGGGGGAGCTGGAATTCAGGACCTAGACAGTATCCCTGAATTCTCTTGCTTAGGGCTCGCACTTTAACATTTTGAACCACAGCTTTACTTGAGGTTTTTCAGTGGTTAATTGGAGATACAAGTCTCATGGGATTTCCTGCAGAGGTTGGCTTTGAACCATAATTCTTAGTTCCAGTAGCTAGGATTACAAACATGAAGCCACCAGTACCTGGCATGACCTAATATTTTGATGCTCCTGTTTTAGCTTCCTGACCAACAGGATTATAGCCATGGGCAGTCATTTGCCACCAAACATAACTAGTTATTTTCAGCCAGGCTCCAGTGGCATACACTTATAATTCTGTATGTCATATATGATCCAGACTCAGCAATAGGGAGGACTCAAGTTGGAGAATTCTTGTTCACCCAATATCTAGGCATAGTGATACATGCTTGTCATCCTACCTGTGTGGCAAACTGATAAAAGGAGACTCAAGTTCCAGTTATAAAGTTTGAAAGCTCCCATCACAGAAGAAAAAATTTGACAAGGAGCCAGGCAGCAGTGACTCATGCCTATAATCCTAGCTACTCCATGAGGGGCTGGGAAGGTGGCTCAGCGGTAGAGTGCATGCCTTGCATGCATGAGGCCCTGGGTTCGATTCCTCAGCACCACATAAGCAAAAAGAAAAAAGCCGGAAGTGGCGCTGTGGCTCAAGTGGTAGAG